>NC_139219.1:127000465-127322965 GCF_055691185.1 Crinia signifera | reverse complement strand
CATATGTACTAAACCTTGGAGAGTGATACAGTGGATAGACATAAACTACCAACCAATCAGCTCCTGTCATTTTAAAAACATATAGGTAGATAAATCAAGCAGTGAGAATAAGAGTGGATAAGCTGCCCATAGCAACCAATCAGCTTTGAAGTAACAGTTCTCAAGTACAGTCTATAAAATGATAAGTAGCAGCTGATTGGTTCCCATGACACACTTGTCCAATGGCCCACTTTTACTCCTCTCCTGTTACTGTTTCTAACAGCTCCCGCCCACAGT
This sequence comes from Crinia signifera, assembly GCF_055691185.1. Taxonomy (NCBI): domain Eukaryota; kingdom Metazoa; phylum Chordata; class Amphibia; order Anura; family Myobatrachidae; genus Crinia; species Crinia signifera. Next base: position 127,322,689 of record NC_139219.1, on the reverse strand, counting down.
CTGTAACATAGCAGTTAGGAGCTGATTGGTTAGTAGCTTACCTTTCCACACTAAACCACTTTTTTTTCATCAATACTTTTTATTGACATTTTTTTTATCCACAGAAGGGGTACAGAAAAATTAAATAGGAAGAAATACAAGGGGGGGGGGCAATAAGAGTCAACATACAGTATACAAATAACACATATACACTTGTAATAGTCGTACATAAAACAAAATTAAAGACGTAAAGAACCATGTCAGGATCCCAAATAGTGTTTAATAGACATCATCAACCAAAGTCAAGTAGAATTTCAGCACCCTCTCTAGATGATGTAAACTCATGCCAGCTAAGCCATTTAGCCAATGGAGTCTTGGCTTTGAGTGAATAAGGTACACTTAATGTTTCCATCAAGTACAGTAGGCATAGTGAATTTTTCTGACAATCTTAACAATAGAAGGAGTTCTTCCATTTCTGGGATATTGCTTCCCTATTAGCAATTAAGATATGGCCTAACATATAGTGGCTTTCGGAGAACAGATCACTTGAATAGATGTGTAGTAGTGCTATGGTGGGTAATAATGGGATAGGGACTCGTAGGATCTTAGATGCTAGATTGAAAACATCCATCCAGAGTTGATAAATTTTAGAGCATACCCAATAAATGTGAAAGGCGTCACCCAATTCTGGACAGTTCCTCCAACATAACTAAGATACCATAGACCAAATCCTGTGCATTTTAACTAGTGTGAAGTAAAGGCCATGCAGTAATTTAAAATGCATTTCTATGTGATTCTTACATTTAGACATAGTGTGATATGAGAGGCAGACTGACTGCCACTGTTTCAGAGTGAATGTGGAGTTCAAATCTGCTTCCCACTTTAACTGTAAAGTCGATTTATCGTCTCCTTCGATACCCTGTGCCACAACATAACAAAATCTGATTGAGCCCCTAAAGTTGCCAGAAGATATCTTTGCTAAAATAGTAGGTGGTTGCAAAAGTATTGGACCGGACGCTTGTAACATACTAGTCAACCAATGCACAATACGAGTGTACATTATGTGAATATTTCTATAGAGGAGAGGTTGAACTGGACCTGTAATGCGCAAAATGCTGTAATTGATGTGTCATCTACCACATCTGGAATTGTATCTATACCATCAGACCTCCAGTTAACTAGATTCAGATCGGCGATAATACCTTAAAGGCCTGTAATAACAATTTATGAGTAGGTAAAGAGAGTCTTTTTATCCAGTAGAACCTCATCCCATGATTTCAGTGACTCCATTACGGCCTGTGGGGGTGCCACATAGGGTCAGGATCTATAGAAGGTCTTTTATTGGAATATGAAAGGAGAGCTGTTTTTCTAGGTCAACCCATCACTTAACATCGATAGGAAGAAACCAATCACTTATCTGCGCCACCAGGCGAGCAAGCTGGTATTTTTGTAGATCAGGGAGCTCCAGTATACCGAGTTCACTCACTCTAGTCAATTTACTATACGCTATTCTGGGAGGTTTCTGTCTCCAGATATACTTTAGTAACACTAAGTGTATCACCTTCTGGGGGATTAAGTAAGGTATTTAGCAGAAAAGATACATTAGCTTTGGAAGTATCAACATCTTAATAGCCACCAATCTACCCAGCCATAACACCTCCAAGCTAATCCAATGTTTTAACAAGGAATCTATCTAGATAACAGGGAGTTGTGGTTAATGTGTACAGTTTTAAAGAGGGATCTGGGAATTTGTATACCTAGATATAAAATAGAATCTGACTTCCAGTATTATTTATGAAATTGTTTAAATAGGGAGAATTTATGGGGATCTAAGTTAAATGGTAAGGGTTCATTTTTTTGTTGTGTTGAGCTTATAGAAAGAAGCCACACTGTACTTATAATGATGATGATATCATGCATAGCAGGCAGAGATGCTTCCGGGTTTGAAATAAATAAAAGGACGTCATCTGCAAACAGACTGAGCTTGTGAGAAGATGACCCAACCAGTACACATAGGAAATTCTTAGAGTGGAGTATTGCGGCTGCAAGGGGTTCTATGGCTAAAACATTACATAAGGGGAATAAGGGCAGCACTGTCTGATTCCATTTGAAATCTTAAACAGAGAGGATGAAAAACCATTACTAAGAACGGATGCTGTTGTAGAGCTATAGAGAGCGAATATGGAGTATAGGATTGCACCACAAAAAACGAACTTCCATAAGCATTCCTTAAGAAAACCCCAATGTAGCCTGTCGAAAGCTTTTTCTGCATCTAGAGAGAGAAAAATGGCTTCATCACTGCTATTTGCCACATATTCAGCTAAATCAATGACCCCTCTTGTATTGCCATATGATTGTCGAGTTCTAAAACATACAAACTGAATGAATAATACTGTATATAAGAGGGGCCAATCTTGTTTGGAAAAGATTTTTAAGTCTGTATTAAGTAACGCTATTGGTCTTTAGTTCTGACAAAGGGAGGAGTCTTTACCTTTTTTATGCATAGTAATAATTATATCCTGTAGCATTTCCCCCCTATATCCCTACAAATTGTAAGCTTGCAGCAGGGCCCTCCTACCTCCAAGTCTGTCTGTTGTTACCCAGTTTGTCTTATCACTGTCTACTATTGTAAAGCACAACGGAATCTGCTGCGCTATATAAGAAACTGTAAATAAATAAATAAATAAATAAATTTCCTCAGGTAAGGACCAAGAATCTGTTGCAAATTGATAAAGTGAAGTAAGGAGAGGCAGCAAAGTGGGGACACATTTTTTATAGAAAGCGTTAGTAAAGCCTGGGGCTTTGCCTAGTGGTAGAAATCCAACAACTGTTACTATTTCTTTCTTCATCCAGCATGCATTCTTCATCAAACATGTCTGACAGGAGAGCCGGGAGAGCGAGGTTGTCCAGGAAAGACATTATTAAGGATGGTGTGGGTTGTAATGTTCCAGGGTCAGAATTTAGATTTTACAATTTTTATATTAAGTAGCAAAAGCCTCTGCAATATCAGATGGATTCAGAAATTTCTCTTGACGTTGCCTCAACTTGTGTGCCAAAAAGGAACCAGATTTATTTCCTAAAGTATAACTGCTTTAGTTTAGTTTAGTTTAGTTTATAACTGCTTAGATTAGTATAAGCATGCTGCATACAATTGAGGAAGAGTTTTTGAAGTTGGTTCCGAATGGAAACTATTTCACTTTTAAAAGACAACATGGTTGTAATCTATTTAAGGACTCTACTTGAAGGAAATGAGTCTCCAATTCTCTTCTTGATATTTTAAATATAGTTTTTTATAGTCTGACACCAATTTGGATAATTGAACCCCGCAGTATTGCTTTTAAAGCACACCAGTGAATGGGTGTAGACATATCCAGTGGTGAGTTTGTAGCCAAGTAGGATGCTAAAGCTTCAGATACAGCCATGTAAGCTTCCAGAGAACTCAGTACATACTCAGGGAGTCTGCACATTAGAGGAGGCATATTAGCTTGGAGTAACCTTCAGGACCAGGTAATAGCAGCATGGTCGAACCATACTACTGGGACAATAGATGATTAGATATCAAGTCAATACGAAAATTTGAATTATATACATGAGTAAAAAAGTATAATCTTTAACCAAAGGGGATTTTATTCACCAAACATTATAAAGATCAAATTCCATCAATAAAGCAGGATGGGCAGAGGCCATAAAATGTGTCTCAGGAAGACACACTAACTTAGCCTTTTCTCTATGAAATTTTCTAATGCTTGATGTCTTTTATTTGGGGATTTAAGCCATGAACATTAAGCGAATATAATTTAACCATTTGGGACTTTAAAACATAACAGCCTACATGGTAAAAAGGCAAACAAGCAAATGGTCTCAACATGAAAAAAAAAAAAAAAAAAGTACTGAGCATAGAAGGAAAAAAAAAGTTCATAGATAGAAGAAAAACTTAAATAGTCCTAGAACTAGGACTAAAGTGTTGTTTGCCTACAAAACCTGGCAACAAATCCAAAAACATTGGAGGAGAGGCCTCTAACGGGTCCCATTCCAACAGTCAAAATATTAAATAGTCTAAATTAAAGCAATATAATTTATTACACAGCTTACCAATTGAAATTGAAACTATAATGTAAAATCGTTGAATGGAATACAGTAACAAAGTTAACACACACACACTACTAGGTCAGATAACATAGATATGATAATGAAAGTCGGATTGACCCTTATTTGGAGATTGAAACCAGTCAAGATATTTCAATGACATTTATAATAATAATAATAATAATAATAATAATAATACCCCCCCCCCCCCCCAAAGACAGAGATATAATAATATATGGTATATATTGGGGCAGCACGGACGGTGTAATGGTTATTATTACTGCCTCACAGCACTGAGGTCATGGGTTCAATTCCCACCATGGCTCTAACTGTGCAGAGTTTGTATATTCTCCCCGTGTTTGCGTGGGTTTTCTCTGGGTACTCCGGTTTCCTTCCACAATCCAAAAATATACTGGTAGGTCAACTGGCTTCCAACAAAATTAACCCTAGAATGTCTGTGTGTGCGTGTACATGTGGTAGGGAATATAGATTGTAAGCTCCACTGGGGCAGGGACTGATGTGAATGTTCAACTATACTCTGTACAGCGCTGCGGAATATGTATGCGCTATATAAGAAACTGTTAATAAATAAAATAAATAAATATATATCGAGAGCTTGTACCAACATAATATGTGTAAAGGATATCGGAGCATCAGGTAGTCTTTAATTTACTGGAACTTCGGACAGAGGTAGATTTCTCTGTAGGGATTACAATGTCCCAGTCCGGCCTCCGCCAATAGCTTCACTCCAGCTTCATAAGAAGAAATCACATTAGAGGAAGATTCATATCTAAAGATTATTTTGACATGGAATCCCCATCGTTATTGAATATCATTATCTCACAAGGCTGCAGCAATGGGGTGAAAGGCATGTCTCTTTGCTAAGGTATATTGTGAGAGATCTGGATATATTTGGAGCCCTCCCAAGGTGTCAGAGACTTCCACCAGTCTAGCAGCTTTCAAAATTTCTCCTTTAATGTGGAAAAAGTGAATTCGGACAAGAACATCTCTTGGATAATTAGACGCATATTTTTCCTGGGGCTTGGGCAAGCAATGGACTTGATCTACAATCAGGTCTTGAGTCATAGCCGATGGAAGGAGCTTCTTGAATAGCTTCATAACATACTCCTTCAGTTCTGTGGGTGCCACTGAGTCGGGTATACTACTAATGTTCCTAATCGAGTGATCCTTTAGGTCTGCTAGATCCTCTAGGTCTGCCATTCAGGACATCTCCCCCTGAAGTTCAGAATGAGAGGTGAGAAGGTCATTATGAGATGTCACAAGCTCCTGCACTGATCATTTAGAAAACAAAATGTGAGTAGCAATGCCTAACAAATCGGCTCTGAAAGACTGGATCGAGGATTCTAAACCAGAGAGTATGTCTGAGCGAAAGGCAGTGAACATTTGGAACATTGACTGAGTTGTGAGAGGAGCCTGAGGGGTAGATTTATTAAGCTTGGTGATGTGATAAACTGTCTGGTTTTTATCACCGGCCAATCAGCTCTTACCTGTCATTTTTCAAACCAAGCCTGTAGCTTCACAGGTAGGAGCTGATTGGACGGTGATAAAAAACAGACAGTATATCACTTTACCAAGCTTAATAAATCTGGCCCTGAGAGTCTAAATCTATTACCATATCTGCTGATAATGTGGGTGTCGAGGATGTAGAAAGCCTGTGGGGTAGCACTGATGTAGTCTGAAATTTCTTCTTTTGGACTGCAGGCTCAGGAAATCGTATAGGGACGGGGTGTCTAGGGGTTTTACCCCCTTTTTACATAAGCATATTAGCAGAGGTATAGTAAACGGAAGTAGAAGAAGCAGGTTATACTGGCGTATCGAAGCTAAAGGATATCCCAAGGACAGTTAGTATGCTCTGTATAGACTGCAGGTATAGAAGGTAGTTGACCTCATCTGACAAAAGATGTTAAAAGCTGGGATCCATTTGAGAGATAAAAAATTACCACTATTGTGGGTTAACTGGCATGCTGGAATTTGGAGCAGTCAATGATAGGGAACAGGGTGACTCATTGCAGGGTAATTAAGAGCTAGACAGTCACGCACAATTCCCAATTTACTATAAAACAGCAGAATTCCATTTAACGGTGACCAATGGACTCGGCTAATGATGTGTTGGAGTGCAGGAAACGCAAAGGTAGTCCACTGTGGACAGGCACTTAACACCCTAGATGCTCGTGTGGGCTCGGCAAATAGTTATCTTCACAGTATCTTCAGTAGAGCAGGCCACAACCAGCTGGGACAGAAAGGTCCGTCCCCTGGCTCCGCAACTACTGTCCACTGGGATCAGGTAACAGGGTAGGGGTTGTAGCAGCGAGTGGTGGGGATCACCAGCCCTGTGGAGTGGAGAAACAGCCCAGCAAAAGATTAATAAATGGGAGTGCCAAGGAGACACTAAAACACTTTCAATGGCTTAACATAACTCCCTATAAAGATGTATTATTATTAAGGTGAATCATACAGTAGAGCTGTATTCTCAAACACCTATCCTCACTGTGCCAAATAGCACAAGATGCTAGGTATGATTGAGCTGCTCCTGGAGGTGTAGCGTTCCACATTTTGCTTTGTGTTGTGTGTCTTCTGCGTATTGCAGATGCAGTGAAACTCCACTTATGGAACTGAATCATGATGTACTAAGCTTAAAAAGTGATAAAATGGAGAGTTATAAACCACCAGCCAATCATGTTACAGGAAGTAGCTGATTGGTGATTTATCACTCTCCATTTTATCATTTTTAAAGGCTTAGTCCATCTTGCCCAAAGTGTACTACAGCCTCTAGGCTTTGACTCTGACTGTAAAGGGATTTTTTTTAAAACATGTACAAAGTTGCAAAGGAAACACAATGGAACTTGGCATGAGGAAAAGCCATGATCGCTGCATCGTAGCAATTCATATACAGATTCAGACTCATTTACACAATAATGTACAAATGTTGCACATCCGGACAACTGGTGCAGAAGAGTTACCCTGGACTGAGAGGGGCTGTATATGAGGACACATCTGTACTTTAGTTTTACCTTTTTCTTAGAAATATTATGTTTAATAATGTTTTGAAGACTGGACTCAAATAATATTCCTCCTTGGATTAATTAATTTTGTCCTAATAGGAGGATAAAACTGTAACTGCCCTAAAGCGGTTCTTTTTGTGTGTAAAAAAATATAATAATCTTGAAATATTATTGACATGCTTTTAGCAGAATTAATAATGTCACTTTTTAACCTGTAATTATTTAAATGTATTTGCTTGATTTAATTGTATCTCCCTTTTTATTTACTTTTACTTAATGCATAACAAATGTTTTATATTGAGCTAACCAAATGAAACACTTGACAGTCAAGGATATTATACGTTAACGTTTGTGCATTTTTCCAATGCTTGAGATCTGCTCTGGTTTTTGTGTGACACAAACAGCAATGACACTTACAGTAGGTGACCATGCATGATGCAAAATCACATTTTGCTATGGCTAAGACCGGAGATCTAAGTTCCAATGACAGTTTAGAAACTTTTCTACCTCATCCTAAATCTAAGGTTGTCTGTCAGATTAAGTGAAGTTGCAAAACTCAGAAACAGTTTCAAATAAAATGTAGAAATGCTTATTTTATTTTACTGTGCTTATAATGCAAAGGTTACCAAAAGCAGTAAAATCAGTTGTAAAGATTTCCTCTCTATCTTTTTTGGAATCTTTTGTTGGAATTTTCACACTTGTTCCATTCTTCTAGAACAGCTCCATTTAACTAAGCTAATTGGTTGAAGCTTCCTATTCATCTGAAACTGCCTTGAACTAGGATGCTCTGAAGCAGAACTGCGTCAAATGTAAGGCAAAGGCCATATATCTCACAACATTGCACAAAGGAGGTTCAACATTATCTATAGATTTGAGTTTTTTCTCTGAAATAGCTTTCATAGCTGTATTGTACTCTACGGCAAGAACTGTCCAGCTCTTTTCCAGCTGCCTCATTATATAAGTTTCTTCCATAACTTTCTTTCTTAGAAATTCACATAAAATAGGAAATAATAAGGAAAATATATGGGCCTACTGCAGTATAAACAAATTAAAAACACAGATTATTTTGTGGGTAAATTGTCTATATTTTGGTATAGTGTAACTTCTGACAATACAAAATGATCTGGCAAGATTATGCTGTTATAAGAATGAAGGGTGTATATATTGCCATTAAAATCAACATTTCCTTTCCTTATTATACCCTGGAATCCTCATGCTTTTAAAGTGGGGAGGCTTTTGCTTGAAAATGTACATTTTAAAGCATTTGTGAGAAAAAAAGTTAGAAAGAAAAACTAATGGTGTGCTTGTCCTCAACAATGCTCTGTCTAGATTTTAATAGCAATAAAGTTTTTCTCTTTAAAAAGTAAATAAATCTGCCAGTGGATAGCAGTGTATAAATAATAGATGCAATGGGCCAGAAGTATGTTAAGCTTGAAAAGTGATAAAATGGAGAGTGATAAAAAATCAGGCAATCAGCTCCTAACTGCCATGTTACAAGGCTAAGTACATCTGGCCCTATGTCTTTTATAAGATGTAATTTATTAATGTCAAAATGAGTATAGATATGTAGTACATTAGGTATGCAATTTCTTTTAGTGTCTTCTAGTAGTGTCCATTCATTGCGCATGATCAAGATCAGCGTGGTAGTTCCCATCCAGATGCAGGGTATATAGACTAGACTCTCTACTTTCAAGAACATATAATTTCTATAGTAAATAATCCAAGAATGGACAAGCTTAACAACCCTGTCTCCCACATGTAGCACAGACATGCTCGCTCCAGGGGACCTTGAGAGATGGCTCACTGCTGTTAATGTTGAATCCATTACAGCACACTATAAGGCACCTAGAACCAAATAAATGATTTTAACAGCTGTCAGATTCTGGTAACAGGGACCTCAGAATGGGGTCCTACTTATTTGGTATAAATTTGGGATTGATCAAATTGTGTTTTCTAATATATAACACATATTCTTTGCTTTATAGTTATATAAAATAATATTCTAGTGTATTAGAAATGGAATATAGATTGTAAGCTTGCGAGCAGGGCCCTCCTACATTTTGACTGTCTGTAAAACCCTGTTTGTTGTATCACTGTCCCCTTTGTAAAGCGCAACGGAATATGCTGCGCTATATAAGAAACTGTTAATAAATAAAATAAATAAATATAGCAATTGACTATATTTAATTAATTATGTTATCTTCTTCGCTTAAAGTGCACTGTCACTGACAGAACTTCTCTTTCACACTGGAAACATTTGACATTGTTACCATGTGCTTACATGGACAAGCTCTTAAGTGTCAGTAGTACACATAATTCTACATCCAGTCAAAGTTATGGTGGTGGTAATGGTCAGGTTTGAAAGCATGGGAGGAGTGTTATTGGTTAGTACTACAGTGAGAGAGAGAGAGAGAGAGAAAGAGAGAGAGAGAGAGAGAGAGTGAGAGAGAGAGAGAGGTTTCAAGTTTCTTGAGTGATGTATGCAAGTTTGTAGATATAAAGGAAAGTATCATGGATACATGACCACAGCTACACACTATTCAATATACTGTACTGTACAAGACTGTAATGTAAGAATGGGCTGGTGAATTTTCTGTATTCTGGTAAATAACATTGAAGATTCACCAGATTCTCATCTAAGGGAGTTATACGCTTAGATTTTCTTTTCCTTTTAAATAAATTTAATATATGAACTTGGTTTTGTATACAGAAATATTTAACAAAAGTATCACATCAACAATTTGAGAACAATGGGTGTGATTCTTCTTACCCCTAAGGGTATTTGGAGCCAGCAGTGACTGGTATCCACAATCTCCATCAGGACCAACCCAGTGCTAAGGTATTTGGAGCCCAAAGCAGGGTGCACAATCCGGATTGCATCCTGCCTCATTTCCATCCTTGTTGGCTCCAAATACCCTTAGGGGTAAGAAGAATCACACTTGCTTGTGTTTTTATGTGTTTACACACTGCATTGTATTTTATATGTTCTTAACATTTTTATTGTGTATCAATAAACCTTGTGTATCAATAAACCCTGTTATATTCTAAACTTTGGCGCCAAGTACGATTATCACACCCATTGTTCTCAAATTTCCATAACCTGAAGGTCTGAGGGTGACCTTAGTGATAATCATCAGGCAGCCGAAGGCGGCGCGCAGGACCGAGTATCCCCAAAAAACCTTAACCAATATCACATCAACAATGTTTGATGTTATAAGGTATTAGAAGTTGAAAAAAGTTACATAGATGTTAGTGCTGGAAAAATAGAGAAGTGGTTTTCAAAGTTGTGCCACACTTGAGGATCATTGCTGGCAGTGCTGAGGGATGGTGCACCAGTATTTGCCAGGAACTGATGCAAGATGGTAATAGCTTCACTGGATCGCACTTGTTTCTCAATGTTTTAAAAGGGCATTTATTTATCAGCCCAAACCAGGCAGACATATATAATGTACACTTGAAGGCTGAGAAACCTTCTGCTTGTTATGACTATCCCTCCCATGCCCTTAGGTAACTGTAATCAGTACAGGTCCCTGTGTTATGGTCTACATGTTATAGTTAAGTTCCAAATACATTAGAATCATTTTCTTGTATATGACCACATTTTATGAAGATTGGTTAGCAAGATCTCCCTCTCCACAAAAACCCAGTTTGCATACTGTAGGACAGTGTTTCTCAAATTCGGTTTCAGGACCCCACACAGTTCATGTTTTTTAGGTCACCCAAAAGGTTTACTCATTACTCACTGACACATTTTAAAGATCCACAGGTGGAGCTGATTAGTTCATTTAATTATGTGAGGAGACCTGCCAAACATCACTGTGTGGGGTCCTGAGGACCGAGTTTGCAAACCTAAACTAAGTGAGAAGAATGCTAGATGGCTGCCACACACATCCTCTGAGATTAAAGGAGAGTTATGGAGAAATTATCCAAAGGGAGGAGACCAGTAGCACCGGGCCGCCACGTCGTCTGTTAAATAATATACTAGTGATTATGTGTATTACAAGGAGTACAGTATATGTGCACTTCTGAGAGACCTTAATAAACATATTAAGTGTAACAGTTTCCTGGACCTTACATAATTAATTTTTTACAGTTTTGGAAACATAGATCATACAGTATAAAAATATGATAAATACACTTGTATATGTTTACAGGAATAACAAAACCTTTTCAACGATCTGCACCACAAAAATAGTAGCAGTAAAAATAGAAACAGGAGCACATCATCTTCACTTGACATTCCTGATAAAAGAAAACTTTGCTTACCAGTGATGCAAACCACACAATGCCCAACAATAGAGGATACCTACCTGGTACCCTTGATGACCTCTGGATAATGCAAATTTTAAATTTGTTTAGTCAAATAAAATAAATGAGGGACATAAACACCCAATTGTGCAAATTAGATGCACATCGACAGCTTCCAACAACACATTAAAGTGGCTTTCTCGTAGTGTAGTGTAGTCTAAATACTGTGAATTCACAAGCTTGATGCAAGCAATCCCAGGCAGTTCAGCTGATGACATATCAAATATGTGCATCACGTTCTCAGCACAAAATAACTATTATGCAGCATTTGCATGGAGGAACTAGTTCTGCATCCAACAGTCAAACTGGAGCAACCACAGCATTGACAAGCAGTTAACCACCTGGCAGTATGGCCCTTATTCTAGTTGAATCGGACGGATGCATTTTTCGGACAGGAACCGAGTGTTCTTAGCCCCGCCTACCGTACGGATCACTCACACCGTCCGAATGTGGTAAGACGCCAACCGAATGGACCGCGAGTGGATGTTTCATGTGAACACCTCCTCCATCTGTGGGAACTTCCCCCATCCTCCGATGGTCGCCGACCATCGAATGATGGACCGAGTGGTCAGGCAGCACCAAGTGCTCCAGACCACACAGACATTTTTCTGAATGAAAGCAGGGATATGGGCGGGCAGCTGACATCGGGCTATGTCAGCTGTCCTCCCCCCACACGTGCGTCATGGCCGCGTTACCATACGTATGCCCAGCGGTTTAATGGGAACGCCCATGAAACGCGGGGCGTACGCATATGTTAATGAGCCTAAACAGCCCTTCACGCCCCTCTCCACCCCCTGATCGGATGGTTCCATACGATCATTTTCACAAAAGTATTTTGTAGCAACTTGTGTTATGCCCATTATTTCTTGCTACATATATATTCAAAAAACTGTAATTAATATATAGCTTATGTGTTGCATACATGTTGATAACATTATTCAGTCAAAATAACATGATAAACACTGCACTTGTACACATTTTTTAGCTACAGCTGTACTTGCTGTAATGTTGGTTTAGCAGTAGGTGGTATCTGGTGGCTGTGTCACCAACAGGGATAATCTTCAGTGCGGCTCGCTGAGTCTAGAGCAGCATTGTTTGGAAAAAATGCAAAATGTTGGGAAATGGTTTAATACACTTTGACAAGGCATATTTAATGTCCTGTGTGCAGTTGTAGAATTATGGAAAATCATGTTTTAATGCATGAAATTAGCATTTTTATTATTTAGTGTTATATTTTATAAGTAATTACTATTTTTGTGAATCATCTTATGTTGTGACATACAGTAGATAGTGATATGGTTATTATCCTGGTCCTATCAAAAAGTATAGTGATAACTGACCAAACAGTTGCATATATTAAATGCAGACCAGGGGTTATTCCTGTATTGTGGAGCTTTTTAGTAAGGTATTGGGAATTTTTTTTTTTTATAAATCAGTTTATTTAACACAAAATGATTTGGGCCAAAGATATATCAAAGGAGGAATGCAATTAACTATTTGAGTTGTATTTATATTTTGACAGGCAGTTGTCGGATTTGTTTACCAGTCTTAAGCTATGTACACACGCTTCGATTTGCTTTTGATTCGATGTTAGATTCGATTTTCTATTAGATATGGCATTAGATCTTGCCATTCAATTTGGCATTAGATCTGTACTTTTGCATTAGATATCAAATTCAAAATCGAATTCGATTTACATTCATGGTACATTGTACACATTCGATTTACTGGATCAAATTTGATATTTCCTTGGCTGCACAGTAGATTTTTCTGTTCGATTTTGAGAAAACGGGAGCGTGCATCGAATCGAATGCAGATCGAAAGTGTCCTAAAAACCATTCGATGTGGATTCGATTTTGCCTCTTTAAGCAAAATCGAATCGAAAATAGCCAAAAATCGATGCATGTGTACACAGCTTTAGAACTATACAAAAAAGATGGTTTTTAGAGCCCTAAATGTCTGTATCCTCTGACCAATCTGAGAAGATTACCTATATTACATCGTGTTTTCTGTTATTGTCCCATGCACCTTGATTTGCCAGTTCAAATCCACATGTGTTGGGTTGTTACAAAACCTCTTAATGCCCTGCTGCTGGTTGTTCCTATATTGCAGCCCTATTGGTTACTGCATCACAGCTGTCCCAGCTTTCAGATGGCCTTGCAATATGCAAACATGTAGGAATTTTATTTATACAGGTTCAGTATCCCTTATCCGAATATCCGTTATTATATATCAATATCAAATTATTCCAAAAACCCTTCCAGAAAGTGAATTTTTTTTTGTCTGTAAAAGCACTACTGGGGACATCTGTAACAGCACTACAGAGGACATGATATGTAAATGGCACTACTGGGGATGTCTGTAACAGCACTACTGAGGACATGATATGTAACTGGCACTAAATATGTGCAAGAAAATGATTGCTTCACATTTAAATTCATTATCTGAGGTAGTACACAAACTAGTTTCATGTTTTGAAACCTTGTTTTTGAGCACAAATAAAATGTATTTGTGTGTATTTTATGTGTTTGTACAACATAAATGCAAGGTACCTCAAGATACATAATTGAAATCTAAAAATATTCTGAAATCTGAATAATCCATTATCTAAAATTCTTCTGGTCCTGTGCATTTTGGTAAAGAAGGTTTTTTGGGGGAGACTGCACTATATAATCATGGAAAGTTGTCTTTTGGATAAGGGATACACAACCTGTAATATAAATGTATTTCCCTTGCTTTCTGCAACATCTCAGTAGCTTCCTCAAATATATAACCCAGTATTCCCGTTAGCATTTATAGCACCTCAAAGTGAAACTTGGAGTGAAACCATACTGCTCATACATAACGTCACATGTTCAGACAATTGACCAGTCAACAGTGGCTTTCCACATTCTCGTATACATCTATATAATCTCAGTCTCTACTTGTCACAACATTCACACTACTTTCCTTCATTCTTCCAACCTAAATATTCTTCTAATGTCCCCTTTACCACTTCTCAGCCATCTTAGTTGCAAGTTTGACTAGACAGACATTACCCCTGCCCGCCCCTCCCCCTCCATAACTAAAAGTCATAAATCCTTGCAACTTTTATACTCTTGTGCCATAAACAAATCACTATCAACAGCACTATGAACACTTTCTGGTACAGTGTCAATGTCACACAGCTCATGTGTCCCAAGTTTCAGCAGTGCAGAGTCAGACATAGGGCCTGTCTATTTTAGTGGGCATTCCTTGGGATGTAATAGGGGGGTTGCGAAGTTGAAGCATAAGTGTTGCTGAATTTGGCCTCGTCCAACTTCTCAATAGCTCACATAGGAGGCCATACTCAGACAGATAAACTGATTGTGCATCTTTAGAAATGTCATTTGCTGCACCGAGATGGAAATTCACCAACTCATGTCACTGTAAATGGGCATCTCAGCAGTGTTGGCTACTGCATTAACATAAAATGCAGGTGCGACTGCAGCAAAAGATGCAGCCGTGACCATATTAGGCCCTATATCTCTCAGTGCCACATACTTTGATCTGCAGGACCAAAAGTAATCACCTACAATTTGAAATTGATAAGTTACCAATATTGCTTCAACAGACCTGACACAATAGCGGGGAGTTCACGCTCCAAAAGTTGCCATGCTAATGACATATTGGTCACTTATGGAACAGGTAGACCAACCCTAGGTTCCAGCACTCTTCCGGATTATCCATTTTGTCAGATTATCGGTGGTGCATACAGTGGCATCCCAACAGTTTTCCCTCCCACCCCCCCCCCTCCTAAACCCTAATCTCCCACAGCCTGACTCCCTCCCACAGCCTAAACAAACCCTCCTGTGGCCCTCCAGTAGCAACTAAACCTCCTGCAGCCTAACTACCCCCTGCAGCCTATCTCTACCCCATTGGCTAACTGAGCATTCCCTCAGCCTAACTGAGCCCTAGGGCAGCCTTCCTCAGCCTCTCCCACAGCCTAACTTCTTCTGCACCTAAATTTCAACCTGGCACCAGATGTGTCTGGATTACAAAAGGTGTCAGACCATCAAGTGCCGGATACTCGGTGGTGTACCTGTATTGACAATGCTGCAAGTTTTCCCTCGCACATCTGTTTAATGTAAGAGAAAACTTATAATACCTGGAGGCTGTAATGTGCTGGTCTGGAATTACTGCATTAACGTAGGCAATTGAATTCAAGCCTGTGTATTTCTCCTAACACATTTAATACATTTAATACATTTAATAACTAATGCTGGTTCTCTTAAAAAAAAATTATAACCAGAATGCTATTTTTTTGTGAATTTATCTGAAATTATTAATACAACTTTAATTTGCATTAATATCACTAATTGTATACAAATAAAATCATGTACAGTAAAAGTATTTTCACATGTATCTCAAAATCCATTAAAATCATTTTATATTTTGATTGTATTACTGCAGCTTACATTATTAATATGGTAAAACAGAACAGTTACTTTGTTGCCAAGAAAGCAATCAGAAAAGTAAAAATATGTTATTGTCATGTACAGTAGTCTGGCATCATGTCGGGTTGTAGTTACAGAATACACTTTTTTAAGCCATATAGAAAGATAAAAAAGAGTTTTGGTGCCTAAAGTTCATGGTTGTATTTTGTCTTTTCTTGAGGGCCTGTACACTGGGGCATTGCAAAAAAGCAAGATAAATGCTACCTGAGGAGGGGAAATTTAGTGTTTGATGCACTGTTACAATGTGTTCAGAGAGCATTCATTAATGTGTCTTAAATCTTTTCTGAAGCTTTGCTCTTGCATTGTGTACAAAGATCTTAGAAATAAAGCACATAGATCCTCCTAAAGGCATACAGTACTTGCTCCAAAATCCTAGAATTTCGAAAATGTGAAAGTGATTTGTTGGCAATGTGTCTGGAAAATTTGGAGGGGCCTGGCTTACATTTATTTGGCAATTCTATTTATTTCATGAATCATTTTTACACCTTTATGAGGTTTCTGTGACAATTGGGTGCTCTACACGCTGGATGTATATAAGGAATCACTAGATCCACAAAGTAGTCTCAACAAGGATACACACACTCATCTTCAGGGTCATTTGGAAGAAGCATCTACCCAAAATGATCTGTTTGTCTAGCAATGATTATCAATAAATATGACATTGCAGTCAGCATTTTAATTATCGCAAACCTCTCAGGGCTCTGTGTAGGCCAGCCAAAATCTTCTACAACAAAATCAGGAAAAATAATTTTGATGGGCCTTTATGTGCGCATTTGGGCACTGTGATACTGAACCAAGAAGGGCCTTACTCAAATTTTTACCAGAAGGTTAGAAGAACACACTTTATTAGAATGACGCTGGAACTAATGGGTGTATTAACTAAAGATTGTGTTATCAAAGAGGCCACTCATTGTTGGTTTATGTTGCGTACACTGAAAAATGGTGCGTAAATGAACAATATTGTTAACTCTTTTCCACTTGAACTGTCTGTTCTCCTGGACAAAGGAGGTCATTAATGATCTGTGAGATCATGCATCGTTAACGATATAATGCATATACATTCGCCAATATGCACAATAAATTATATTTATTTAAATGTGATAATCATAATGTAAAAAACATAGTTATAAGGCATAAAAAAAGGCATACAATAGGCATTAAATGATACCATATTGAATAGTGCAGTCTCTCACAATGGTGTTGGTTTAGATAGACATAGTCCTGTTTCCTAGAACAACCTTTCGAACCCTATTGGTGATACCCTCAAATGCAGGTCATTTATTTGAATATCCCATGGTATTCAATTCCTCCTCAGAACAGCGCTGTGTACCATTATTGTGTTCTTTTTCCTTAGCTTTGAGTGGGAGTGACTCCCCCACTTCACAGAGCAGCTTGGAACATTTGACCCATTTCAGTGCCTGTATTACCTTAGGGGAAATGTATTTGTCTTAAACATGACAAGAGGCACACAGTGGACCATATTCAGGTTGATTTGGTCCTCCTCGCACGAACGGAGGACTGATGTTTTTTGTTTGCGCATTTCTGCGAAGCCACGACGAACAAAATGTTTGCCGGGTGCTCGCACCCACCATTGCATGCGGGGGGCATGGGACGGCGGTGGGTAGTCGCACCCATGGTAACTCCCATGAAAATTATGGGTGTTCTCATGGTAATGACCCAGTGACGTTGGTGCCAGGGGTAGGCCGCTGACATAACCAGATGTCAGCTGCCCACCATGGTCCCCTCCAGAACACACGCAAAGCTAAGACACCTGAGCCCCATAGACTTTGAATCAATGTTTTTGTAAAACATAAATTCACAGTCGTGAGGCCAAATTCGACCTGTGGAGGGGTTTGGCGGGCGGGCTTAAAATGTCAATAAACTCCAGAGTATAGCATTGACAATTCAAATCAACTCCTTTGCCAAGATAAAACACATAAAATGGTTATAAAAGATTCAAGTATATTATCCCATACTTATAGCTGTCCCATTGTATTTGTCGGTATATTTCTTAATAGAACAAAAGGTACTTGTTTCCTAGCACGGCCACACCGATCAGAATCACGGTCATCGGGGGTAAAATCAGGGCCATCGCGGGCATCGCGGCCGCTAAAAAAATCGGGTGCGATGGCCAGACGCGATGCCCGCGATTTCCCCATAGAGAACAATGTTAAATGCCTCAATTTACCCGCGATGACCACGATTTCCCATAGGAAACAATGTGAAATGGCTCAATTTAGCCAAATTATCATAGGGAACAATGGTAAATGGCCCCAAAACACCCCTGAACATTGAAATGTCCCCCCAAAAGTTATTGACGCCACCCCGCCATCAACGTGATCCCGAAGCGTGGCGAGCGCAGCGAGCCCGCGAGGGGCGGCGGTACGCGTCCTCTGACCTTTTCATGCCCTACTATCCACTAGGGCGTGGAGTGAGAATAGAATAGTGTGGCGAGCGCAGCGAGCCACCGCGCCCGAAGCGTGGCGAGCGCAGCGAGCCCCGCGAGGGGACGCGGATACCTTCACAGTTATACGCGTCCCCTCGCGGGCTTCCCAGGTGTCCATGGCGACGCGGACACCTGGGAAGCCCGCGAAGGGACGCGTTTACCTGTGAAGGTATCCGCGTCCCCTCGCGGGGCTCGCTGCACTCGCCACGCTTCGGGCTCGGTGGCTCGCTGCGCTCGCCACACTATTCTATTCTCACTCCACGCCCTAGTGGATAGTAGGGCATGAAAAGGTCGGAGGACGCGTACCGCCGCCCCTTGCGGGCTCGCTGCGCTCGCCACGCTTCGGGTTCACGTTGATGGCGGGGTGGCGTCAACTACTTTTGGGGGGACATTTCAATGTTCAGGGGTGTTTTTGGCCCATTTACTATTGTTCCTATGCTGATTTGGGTAAATTGATCCATTTAACATTGTTTCCTATGGGAAATCGTGGTCATCGCGGGTAAATTGAGGCATTTAACATTGTTCCCTATGGGGAAATCGGGGGCATCGCGTCTGGACCATTTAAGCTTTTTTAGGTGCACACGACGCGACCGACCCGATTTTTCACTGTTTTCAATGCATTTCAATGGAAAAATCGGGGGCATCGCGTCGGTCGCGTCGCAGGCCACTCAAATTACCCCCGATGGCCAAGATATGTGGCCGTGCTAGGAAACAAGTACCGAACAAAATTTGTAAGACTTTTCTGAAAATGGATATTATCAAAGTGTATATATCGATTTACCCAAAAACACAATACATCACCAATGTGGGAGGTCACATATTACATATACATTACTGAGATATTATTCTATTATATGTTTGATATTTGATAATATCACACCATGAGCTATATGCATCAACACCAAAAGTGGAATTAAAGCTCCAAAAATGCAGTTTTCTGAAGGTTTAGCAGCATTCCCAATATGCTTCAAGCTCCAGAGAGCAAAATGCTTCAGAGCTTGCACCCAACAGGCCATATCATCATAGGTGAATCTAGGGGGTGGTCCGGGGGTGCACAGGACCACCCATTAGCCTATTTTGTAGCTGAGGGATGAGGCTTTCCAACGAGCCCAGCCCTGTGTCTCTAGCCCCCTGGGAACCGGAGATACTGCCAGGCAAAGCTGGAACGTTTTCCCTATAGGATACCATGGGACCCGCTAATTCCGACCCCCACCAAGTTCAACGGCTGCCAGTTCCCCCTTCAGCATCACTGAAGCTCGAGGTTGATCTCAGTCGAACCCAAATCGCTGGGCCTTCAATCTGATACCAGGCTGGATCCATATGGGTTAATTGGTTCCAGGGATATTGAGGTTAAACTTTTTTTTTTTCTGGAACCAAACAGCCCAGTTTCACGGGACCAAAATCATTCAAAGCCAACTCAAAAGATACTGGTCTCATGTAAATGGGTCAGTTTGTTCCGAAGATATAGCTGGTTGGTTAAAGGTGGGTAGGGAGAGGGGAGTGGTTGTCTCTCCCCCTCACACCAGAAAATGCAGGGACTAGGCTGGTGTATAAGGGGTCAGCCTGGGTAAATCCCTGCATTTTCTGTTGTGAAAGGGGTATTATTTCAAACTGCCGTGACCTGCAGTGCTCTGAATACAGTCGGGCAGCCCCCTGCTCTCTGCCCAGCTGTCAATGACTGTCACCCCTGCAGCTTCAACTCCAATTCTTCTCCCCACTTTCACCTCAGCACGCCCCCCCCCCCTTTAATCATGTGGTGCCGGCGCCCGGCGTGCTCCCCCAATGTCACGAACAACAACAGCGCGCACAATAATTCAAATGTCCACTCAGCTAGAGGGGACATCAGGAGGGGAGTGGGAGCATGCTCTGCGCTGCGCTCTGCTCCTCTCCCCATAGAAGCAGCTGCACCGCTCTCCATCTCTCCCTGCAGCAGCAGCGAAGGCTCATATAAAAATTTACAGTAAGTGGCACTTTTGGGGGCATTGCTTAAGGGACGCTACAAGTGACATTACGCATAATGTGTGGCTTAATGTGTAAGGGGCATTACGGTGTGCAGCATCATGTGTAAGCTGCATTATGTGTCCAGCATCATGTGTAATGGGTACTATGGTGTGCGGCACAGGGACGTGCAGTCAGGGGAGGCAGGGGAGGCAGTGCCTCACCTGTCATAACTGATTTTAAAAAAATTACAAAGATATTTATAACACATATAGGGCCTTATTCTGATCGGTGCGGCCGGATCCGAATATGCGGCCAGGACCGTGCGTGCGAAACCCCGCCTTCCATACGGATCGCCTACTCCGTCCGTACGCGGTAAGAAGCTGGCCGAACGGACCGCGCGTGTATTTTTCACGGAATACGCCTCCTCCATCTCAGGGAACCTCCCCCATCATTCGATGCTCGCAGACCATCGAATGCAGGACCGAGTGGTCCACCAGCTCCCGCAACCTCAGACCACACGGACATTTTTCCGTGCAAAAGCAGGGATCTGGGGGGCAGCTGACATCCGGCGATGTCATATGTCCGCCCCCTACACGTGCGTCACGGCCGCATTATCATACGTACGCCCAGCGTTTGCATGGGAACGCCCATGAAACGCGGGGCGTATGCATATGGTAATGAGCCCAAATAGCCCTTCACGCCCCTCTCCACCCCCTGCTCGGAGTGTTGACATTTCATGCGGGATTTGGCCGTACGCCCCGCTCGCACATGCGCAGAGACGCCTCTGCACATGCGCAGACACAAAACATCGGCGGCACGTACGCACGCGGATATTACTGCACCAACCAGAATAAGGGCCTTACTGTGCTATAAATATCTTATTAATTTTTTTATGAGGTGGGACCCTGTGGAAGTCTAGGAGGCAGCGGGAGCTGTGCCTCCCACTGACAATTGGAAAATGTCAGCAGCAGGGGGCGGGGCTAAGCCGCAGCGAGAAAAGAGTCTGAAAAGCCCATTAAAAATGAATGAGAAAGCAGCATCAACACCTCTGCCTCAGTGATAGGGACGCACGACCCTGTCACTGAGGCAGATGTGATAGGACAGCGGATCAGGCTGTCACACACTGACAGCCTGATCCGCTGTCATGCTATGCTGTGGTGGCTCCGCTGTCTCCCGAGACCCCGCTGGGAGACCTGGCTCCCCTTCTTCCTCCAGCCACCAGTGGTTCTCTGGCATCGGCATATCAGGGAGGCCTGACCTCCCTCCTCCCCCCGCTACCACGGCCCTGCTGGGTTGCCCTGCTCCTCTTCCTGCTCCCACCGCTGGAGCCCCGGCTAAGCATGTCAGGGTCGCCAGGCTCACCTCCATTCTCCTCGTCCCGCCGCAGTGTGGCCTGGCTCCCCAACCTCCTCCTGCCGCTGCTGGAGCCCCGGCATTTCAGTATGGCTGGCATCGCTTCCTTCCTCCTCCCGCTGCGGCCCCGCCGGGTGGCTTACAGTAGTTCTCCTCTCTGCTGCTTGCACAGTGACAGCGGGCGACAGCTGTAGGCCTGGACTCCGCCGGGTGGCCGGCTCTCCACCCTCCAGAACATGAGCACAGGTACAGGGAGTACTCCCAAGTGGGACTCCCTTTAAATATACATATTGGTTAGCTTATGTACTGTATGTGTATTCTGTTCATATAACAGTAAATATATTAACAATGTGTGAATTTGACACATGTGCCTACCATATTTTTGTATTTTTTTTCAATATACTGTAACAAAATACACACACATGGAAGCAGTGATACAGCTTTATTTTAAATCACACCTTTTCTCTTCACGGATCTTCCATATATTTTTTAACACTTTTCGTTGAAAAACAAGCACCAAACTGAAGCAACAACACCTGCCTCACCTAACACTAACCTCACCGCACGTCACTGGCGCGGCATCATGTGTAATGGGTACTATGGTGTGCGGCATCATGTGTAATGGGTACTATGCTGTGCGGCATCATGTGTAATGGATACTATGGTGTGCGGCATCATGTGTAATGGGTACTATGGTGCCATCAAGCAAGAACCCCCTAGCAATGAGCACGCAGGTAAGCAGCACTTATGTGGCAAATATGTAATGGGCATTACGGTTTGTTATATAGTATGTAATGGGCATCATGATGTGTGGCACAATGTGTAATGGGCATTATGGTGTGTGGCCTTATGTGTAATTGGCATTACGGCATGTGCCTTTATGTGTAATGGGTATTACAGAGTTTGCTAAAATGTGTAATGGGCATTACTGTGTATGGTCTAAAGTGTAATACCACACCCCTTTTTGTGACGCCACGCCTCCTTTCCATGAGACCACTCCCACTTTTTGCCGCAAAGGTCCCCCTGCTATTATGTCTAGATCTGGGACCACCCATTACCATAATTCTAGATTCGCCTATGCATATCATCTATAGATGGTGGTGTCTAATAGAAGCCTATGGGCTACCCTCCACAGCATTGTCATTCACAGCTTGCGCATGGATTGGATGATAAATACTTGCTATACACTTGCTGTAATTTTGCAGGTGGAATTGAAGATTTCGTATTGTAAAATATAAAAACAGACTCATCCCACATTTATCTATGAAGGCCACAAGAAAGTAGCACTGTGCTTTTGCCTATCTAAAAAATAAGAATCGGTACTTTATCATATTATAGCAATGAGACTGTACTGTCCATACATGCTGTCTCAAACAAATATAATGCCAGGACCTAGAAACTATAGTACCATGACAGCGGCCTAAGAAAGGTTGGGATGGAGAAGTTTAATTAAATTTCAGGCAAAAGTAATTATAAAAGATAACAGTCATTTTGTTCCCTCTCCTGTATTCCCTATATGCAGCTCCAGTGATTGCCATTCATCGCCTTACTCCTCCCATTAAATATATTTCTACATTATCTATGTCTCTAGAACTCTCTCCCTCACCCTGTTGGACTCTATTTCAGTATCAATACCTTCAAAACTGTTGTTAAGATTTACTTCTTCATGAAAGCCTGTCACACCCCCTTAGAACCATAAACATCTGACTACAGTAATCTTTGTTCCCAGTTCACCCTTCTGGTAACACCCCATTCACCACATTGGCAGGGCCCTCCTCCATTATTCTCTCCACTGTAAATGTGCCTTTATTCCCTTGTCTCCCTTTACCAGTGTCTGATGCTATCCTATCTTTACACCTGTTGGGCACACGTTCATTGAGTTACTTTTTAACCCTCCTCACCCCTCCTATAGGTGCACTCATACACAGGGTTGCCGAGAGGAGGGGGAGTGGGTACTGATTACACTGGCCCTGGCTTGCTGGAGGGGCCCTAGTCAAACCCCTACCTCCTGGGCAGCAGCAGCAGGACACACCTACAGCATGTGCTGTGCAGACAGCATGCTCAGCATGAGTGTCTCACTAACAGCGTGAGAGCTCATGCTGAGCCTGCTGTCAGCACAGCACTTGCTGTAGGAGTGTGTTGGTGCTGAGGGGGGGGGGGGGCATGTGACAATAACACTCCCCCTTGAGTGTTTTTTCACCCTGCCTAAACATTTTAGGGGCATCATCTAATTGAGGGAGGTGACCATGTCTCCTGTGATTAGGCCACCCCCCTAAATTTTAGCGGGGCCTGGCATACCTCTCGGCGGCCCTGCTCATACTCACCCACACTACCTTGGTATGACTGTATTGTTATTTTATGTTGTACCATGGATTTTTTTAGAATTTACATTTTCATTGGACAGCAAATACTATGACACCCTGCTTATTAATAAGGGTACATTTTGTTCTCTAAATCAGGTTCTTAATAAAAGAATAACAGTATGGCTAAATATGACCTTTTTATATGGAATATATTGTTATTCTTAATGTTTATTGCCTATATTGTAAGTACTGTATTTGCATGTGCTATTTTGTGAAAGCTTCTAGCCAATGCATGTACTACCATCATTTCTCATCTCATCATGTGTAGTGAGAAGGTACTGTATGATGTAGTGTAACTGTTGTATTTTTCGATGACGAAACACGTTGGGGCGTGGCCTAGCGTCTTCTCTGACCAAGAACTTTGAACCTGTGGGGTGTGAGACCGCAACCGCTGCTGCTGTGGATGCCACAATTGAGTGTAACCTCTCCTACAAACTACTGCTGGGAAAAGCAGTTTATGCGATTCTACTGCGGCGACTAGTGCCGCTTGTTGTGGTACGTGACCCCCGCTACCTGTTTTATCTTCTGTGTACCCTTCAATAAATTGTTTAAAATTGATTCATGCACTATAGTGCGCTTGCTCTTATCGTTTCTTTTGTAGATATATATATATACAAATCATGGAGTCCCCCTCAGAGTGAAGGACAAAAAGCACTCGCCAATAATTAAAAAAAAGCTGTTTACTTTTTTATAATGAGCATCAATCAACAATGGTGAATTAATAAACAGGAGAAAAAGATAACCTGTATGCCAGGCTCCAGTTCCTCCTGTGTTTTGATCTGTTGGCTATTCAGCTATCACTTGCTGTTGTTGCCTCAATTTCTCCAGCTGCTTTCCTTGACAAAGGTCCTAGGTATGGACCGAAACGTTGGAAGTGGATTCATTGAATATTACATACAGGTTATCTTTTTCTCCTGTTTATTCATTCACCATTGTTGATTGATGCTCATTATAAAAAAGTAAACAGTTTTTTTTGAATTGTTGGCGAGTGCTTTTTTGTCCTTAACTCTGAGGGGGACTCCAGGATTTGTATGTTTGGACACACATTGTAATATATATGTGTTGTCCTTTAAAGCACCCCATTAAGTTGTGTAGGTGTGAGTGCAGGATTGTGTGGATTATATATATATATATATATATATATATATATATATATATATATATATATATATATAGTAGATAGATAGATAGATAGATAGATAGATAGATAGATAGATAGATAGATAGATAGATATTACACATTACGGTGCATAAAGTTCTATAATAAAAAGAATAAAACAGAGAAAATAGTTGTGACTGTTACAACAGCAATAGATATACAGGAACATGGATCATACACAGCTATTATAGAACACTGTATTTCAGCTTTCCTTCATCACATGATAAATAAGTAATTTTTTTCCACAATACAAAAGTGCAATGCTCTGGCTTATTCCATGTATATTGTCACTGGTTGGAATCATTCATTGTAATCTCCAAATCCATCTGACTGTCGTCATGAAACAAGCCCTATACAATTTACAACTGAAGCATGACATGCAGAGAAATGTGTAACATAAACAGCCTGTGCCCTTTTCTAAATAGTTCTACTGAATACCTTGAATGGTTAGCTTTAACTTTTTCATTTTCAGGCATTCAATTCCACCCAGGATATCTGAGCACAGCAGCATAATCTTCCTTTTGCACTCTACAGTGTTTGCTGGGCAGTATGCAACAGGTCCTTAAATACACTATCATTTTTTTTTCATCCGCATTGCTCAATTACCCTATTTTAGTGCTCCAATCCCACTTCACTACCAAGCTGTGAGATCTGTCAGTATAATAAGTGGAATAAGATTGGAATGGAAGTAGAATTTCTACGCTAGAAACATACACTAATTGACAATGGCTTGAAAATCCTTAGGTCAGAGGAAATACATACTGTATGGTATTATTATAATTATTATAATTTTATTTAAAAGGCGCCACAAGTGTTTCACAGTGCCGTACAAAGAACAGTACAGGGAGACAAAGCTTGGCATAACATTGAATAAATAACAAAAATGGAGTACAAATAAAGAGCGCCACAGTTCAATACACATTACAGCTTAAATATAAATAGGCTTGAGGCCAATGATGGAGATGAGTATGCGGACAAGGATGGTCACTGAGTGTTTGAGTATAGGAGAGCTGTGAGTGAAATGTGAAGAGAAGAGGGCTTTGACAACAGGAGGGAAGAGGGCCCTGCTCGGAGGAGCTTACAGTCTGGTAGGCTAGCAGATGGGAAGCATGGTGGTCAGAAGACCAGCATCCTGTTGCTAAGTATACTGACACTGGTAAGGAAATTATACCTACCTTCCTCCTGTCCCCCTCTAACCCTAACCCTCCCTACTCAACGCCTAACCATAATCCTCCTTTTTATGCATAAACCTAACCCTCCCTCTATGCAGCCTAACCCCAACCCTCCCCCCATAGGCTAACCCTATTTGTCCTTCTTAATGCTTAACCATAATCCTTCTTCTCACAGCCTAAACCTGACCCTACTCACCGCCTCTCAGCCTAACCCTAAACCACTCCATAGGGCATAAATTTAACCCTCCCTCTGTGGTCTAACCCTAACCTGACCTGGGATAGTTATGATCGGGATGCTGGCAGTCATGAATCCAGCATCAGCACTGAGAATATTTACTGTATTCCAGGGCCATTGTTCTGGCTGAGACTTGGGATACTGGTACCAGGAGTATGACTGCCAGCATCCTAACTGCCAGTATGTTAACCGCATTCTGATCAGAGACATAGATTAGGAATGGACACTAGTAAAGTATCAGAAATTCATGATAGTACCCAGATAGAAGAGTGTACGAATGCACTTGCGGAAATGGGCCATTGCGTTTCTGCTCACAATGTGTATTTAATAAAAAAAGTATTTGACCGGAAGTGACCGTGTGAAGGTGTTAGTGGATTGTTTATGGGGTTGGTTAGGAAAATACAGGTATATCATGGCCGTTTCAGGGGCATGTATCTGCTGATGGCTGCATGCTCAAATGGGCAAATACATGGGGACTTAGTTGTTACTGGTGTATGCATTCTGTGTAGCCATAGACTATCTCTTAGCTTGCTTACATTATTAGCTAAGTAGCCTAGAGAATCACAGTTGCAATTGCATTTGCATACACATATGAATTATATCCAATGACAAGACTTGGGGTCTATTTACCAATAATGTGAGCATTGACTGAAATATTTTTTAAACATTTTTGTTATTATTAGCCATTTTTAATTCCCCCTACTATCCAGGATAAATACTTTCAGTGACATATGTTGTGCTAATCCATTGTGAAGTTTTATTTTTCCAAAAAGACTGTCCTCACCTGCGCTTGCTCAAAGTGCCATGCATGTATAATGATCAATTTTAGGGCACAGGCGCTATGCAATGGGTCACTCCCCTGTAATCCTCTTAGCTAGCTAACTTCATATGTACATTACTGCTTCCCATCTACCACCACTATATGTAATTTATAAATTAGAAACATAGAATTTGACGGCAGATAAGAACCATTTGGCCCATCTAGTCTGCACCTTTTTTTACCCTTTAGGTAATCTTAACCCTTTTTAATCCTTATTTCTTTGTAAGGATATTCATATGCCTATCCAAAGCATGTTTAAATTGTTCTACTGTCTTAGCCTCTACCACCTCTGATGGGAGGCTATTCCACTTATCCACTACCCTTTCTTCCCTCCAGTTTCAGTGCATGTCCTCGTGTTTTATTACTTCTTTTCCTTTGAAGAAAATTTCCCTCCTATACTATGTTAAAACCCTTGATATATTTGAAGATTTCTATCATGTCCCCCCTTTCCCTTCTCTGCTCCAAACTATACATGTTAAGATCTTTTAGTCTATCCAGGTAAGTTTTGTGATGTAGGCCATGCACCATTTTAGTTGCCCTTCTTTGTACACTCTCCAATGCATTTACATCCTTCTGAAGATATGGTCTCCAGAACTGGACACAGAATTCCAGATGAGGCCGTACCAATGACCTATAAAGTGGTACAGTATTATTACTTCTTTTTTTCTGCTACTGATTCCTCTCCCTATGGAACCAAGCATCTGACTAGCCTTTCTCATTGCTTTGCTACATTGCTTTTCTGCCTTTAAGTCACTTGAAATAGTGACTCCTAGATCTCTTTCCTCCTCAGTAGTTTCCATTATAGTACCCTGGATACTATATTGAGCCTTTGGGTTTTTGAGTCCCAAGTGCATAATTTTGCATTTTTTAGCATTAAACTGTAGTTGCCATGCTCTTGACCAATTCTCAAGTTTACTTAGATCATCAGTCATTAGATTTACCCCTCCTGGTGTGTCTACTCTGTTGCATATCCTTGTGTCATCTGCAAAAAGGCATACTTTCCCTTCAATACCATTTGCAATGTCACTAACAAAGATATTAAAGAGCACTGGTCCAAGTACAGATCCCTGGGGTACTCCACTGGTAACATGTCCCTCCATAGAATGCACTCCATTTACTACAACTGTCTGTTTCCTATCCTGCAACCAGGTTCTTATCCATTTAATTGTTTTATAATCCAATCCCACACTTTCAAGTTTATTTAGCAGCCTGTGATGTGGGACAGTGTCAAATGCCTTACTAAAGTCTAAATATGCCACATCTACATATCTATTTTGGTCACAGAGTCAAAAAAGTCAATGAGACATGTTTGGCATGATCTCCCTGCAGTAAAATCATGCTGTTTTGGATCCTGTAAATTGTTTAATTTAAGATATTCCACTATTCTTTCTTTTAATAGTGTTTCCATTAATTTCCCTACTACTGATGTAAGGCTCACTGGTCTGTAGTTACTTGCTTCTTCTTTGCTTCCGCTTTTGTGCAGTGGAACTACATTTACTCTTCTCCAGTCCTCTGGAACTGCACCTGTATCTAGTGACTGGTTGAATAAATCTGTTAATGGCCCTAATAACACATCTTTTAGTTCTTTTAGTATCCTTGGATGCACTCCGTCTGGCCCCATTGATTTATCCACTTTCAGTCTTGAAAGTTCTGTTTGGACTTTCTCCCTAGTAAATGTACTTCCATCTACCTTATTTTTATGACTGTCCTTGCAACTTAACTGTGGTCCCTTCCCTTCTCCTTCTATAGTGAATACGGAGCAAAAGTAATTATTTAGATGATCTGCAATTGCCTTGTTTCCCTCCCCCAAATTCTCAGTGTCTGTCCATAGTCTTATTATTCCTCCATTTGATTTTCTCCTTTCACTTATATACTTAAAAAAAGTTTTGTTTCCTTTATCTACCGACTGAGCCATTTTCTCTTCAGCTTGTGCCTTGGCATGCCTGATCACTTTCTTAGCCTCTTTGCGTCTGGCAAGATACACTTCTTTGTCATTATTATTTTGAGTCTGCTTGTATGTCCTAAAGGCCATCTTTTTTGCTTTTACACTAGTTGATACCTCTTTAGTAAACCACACTGGCTTCCTTTTCCTTGTACTTTTCTTAACCCTTTGGGTCCGTTGCCTTTAGTATTGCACTTTTTAATTTTTTTCCACCTCTCCTGCACTCCTTTCAAGTTCCTCCAATCCGCTAATGAGTCGCTTAAACATCTCCCCATTTTTGCAGTCAGCCTTCCTAAAATCCAACACCTTAGTTTTTGTGTGACTGGAATTGGACCCTGCCTTGATACTAAACCATACTGCTTGATGATCACTGGATCCTAGGTTCTCACCCACATATATGTCTGATATCCTGTCACCATTTGTGACTATTAAATCTAATATTGAGTCTTTGCGAGTAGGCTCCCTCACCAATTGCTTGAGAGATGTTCCCTGTAGGGAATTTAGAAACTTGCCACTTGTAGATGATCTTGCAAAAGACTCCTCCCAATTCACATCAGGTAGATTAAAGTCTCCCATGATTATGACTTCTCCCTTTAAAGCCATTTTAGTGACATCAAGCAATAGGCTCCTGTCCAAATCCTGGCCTGGTGGCCTATAGATGACCCCAGTACGAATAATGTCATTCTCCACCATTTCTATGGTCACAAAAAGGGCCTCAGTCTTTTCTTCAATGTTTTGTGTTAAAGTAGCATTTATGCTTTTCTTTACATACATTGCTACCCCTCCTCTGATTCTTCTCATTCTGTCCTTCCTAAATAAATTGTAACCTGTTATAGCTATGTCCCAGCCATGGTTCTCATTACACCATGTCTCTGTGATAGCCACAATGTCTAGGTCATCCCTTGTCTTTATTGCAATTAGATCAGGAATTTTGTCTCCTAGGCTTCTAGCGTTTGCACACATAGTTTTAAAAATTTTGCCTGTGCATCTGTTATTCCTAGCCATGTTCAGACAGTACAAAATCGAAGTCTAAAGTTGAAATTACCTGTTTGATGATGTTGTTCAATGTCTGTGTTTCTTTTTTACTGTTCAGAAAAGCTGCAGGTCACTAATTCTAATGGGCCCCACACACAGCACAATATTCAGGCATTTTCTGAGCGATTTTAACAAATGGCTCAGAAAATACCTGAAAATGCATGTAAATCGCTGTGTATATAGCCCACACAGCGATTTACATGCGCGCCCCCGCCGTTCTGAATCTGCACAAGATTCAGAACGGACCTGTCTGTCAATTCAGAGCAGTCGCTGAGATGCTCCTGCTCATCTCCCGCATGTTTGGTGCGGGGATGAGCAGGCCCATCTGAGCGACCGTCACTGAAGACGCCGCCAACAAGAAGCCCCGCTGTCACTCACCGCCCCACTGAAGCCGCTGCCGCCCGGAAGCATTCCTGCGTCAGTCCAAGCAAGTATTGGCTTCTCTCACTGCACTCACAGCTCCCTGCAACGCACCCCCGGGTCTGACACCCAGCACACAGCAGTGTCATATTATCTGCTTATTCCCGCTATAGTGCTGTGTGTGTGTGTCCCCTTCTATATGTGCCTGTGTATATGGGCTGTCTCTCTTTGTATCATGTGTCTGTATATGTGTCCCTCTCTGTATGTATGTATCTATGCATGTTTGCCTTTGATTGTTAAGTGTGTCTGTGTCTAAATGTGTTTGCATTTATGTATATTAGTGTGAGGACACAGGATAGGGCAGGTCTCAGGTGATGCTTGTTTGGAGCCATAGATGGGAAACTCTTCTGCTCTTTTTGGCTCTTGATTACTTCAACAAGTGAAATAGAGATCAATATTCAGGAAGAGAATTAACTGTGTATCTGTCTGTCTATTGATCAAGCATATATGTATATGGAAATTGTGGGGTGCAGTGCAGAAGAAAGTGCCTATTCTTTCCAACCAGAAAGCAGCCATGCTCCTCCACAGGATAACTGGGGGCCACATCCACGGCATCATGGAAGAGATGGAGAGAAGGTCTAGACGCCTACTGGGGTCTAGACGCCTATGTTTAGGAATGGGGATATATATATATATATATATATATATATATATAAATACACATACACAGTGCAGTTTGATGGCATGTGCGGCTGTGACAGTCGTGACAGATTTGAAATATCCCGTGCTGAATCTCCCAATTTGAATCTCTGACACAAATCTCTCTGTATGTGGCTCATTGTCTGAAATGAGCCACAATAGTGAAATCTCTTGTGCTGAATCTCCCGTTATGTATCTCTGGCACACATCTCTGTGTATGTAGGGCCCTTTAGAATATAGTGAGTCTGTTGAGGAAAGGCTACACCTGAACACTAATGGCCAAATGGTCAAAGGAGATAATTTGCACTGTGTTTGAGTAGACATCAGGCAGAATACAACACTAAACTATGCTTCACTGAACAACTTTCCCAAACAAGTAATAACAATTACAATCAATTCATTATATTAGAACTTTTGAAATCATACAAGAGTTTGCATAACACAGAAATGAAGAGAGCATATTGGAGATGAATTACATACTCTGGAGGTATCAATGCAGTCCATGTGTATTTTTGTTGATTTGTAGTTGTTTGCCTTCAGTTTTCCTTCGGTGTAACGCAGGTATAACGCTCGTAGTTCTGACTCCGTTTTCCCAATTTAAAATGGGCCACTTCAATACAGGGCCACAGCTAAACTATGGCCACAACCTATCCAGCTACAGCCCTATGCAATGACAACTAAAATACTCTACCAAGGCCTTGTTCCCAATTTCCAATAATTGGATTCTACACCCTCAGTCATCACCCCGTGCTATACAGAGCAATAAAAGTGGCTTACAAAAACAGTTCTGGCATTCCAGGATACTATATCTCATTTAGAATAAAAAATAAATGCCTCACTACACACAGGCAAGGTTACTATTGTTATTTACACAGATATTTGGCTGAATTTACCTATAAGACAATCCCACACACAAGGGATGCAATGTTCTGCAGTGAAGACACTTGGTTGCAAATGTACCCAGTAGAGTTCAAAAGCATGCGGATGTTACAGCAGAGAGAGATAGTCTGCACGTATGCCTGTGATAAAGTTGAATTTAACCTGTTGGAGACAAGGATAGAGGAGTGGTCAGATGAATCAACGCAGGTATAATGCTCGTAGTTCTGACTCCGTTTTCCCACTTTAAAACGGCCAACTTCAATACAGGGCCACAGCTAAACTATGGCCACAGCCTATCCGGCTACAGCCGTATGCAAAATTGGTGTTATTTTGATTAAGCATAACCAGGTGTATCCATAGTGTGACACAAATTGTCAGTAATAGTGCAGTCACAAAGGTTTTGTTGAAGTGACATAGCTGTACTTACCCTCAGTGGCGTAACTATAGATGGTGCAGGGGGTGCAACTGCTACGGGGCCCGGCCGCTTGGGGGGCCCGAGGACCCAACAGGCAATCCCATACATCCTCTATAGTTACGGCACTGCTTGCATCCTATAGAAAATATATATATATTTTTTTATTAGGTACAGCAGTGCTGAGCCGGGAGGCGGGGTAGGGTCAGCCATGTGGAGCACCAGACTAGGGGGTGCTGCAGCTGTCCTCTTTGTTTGCCGGGCGCTCGCTGATTGCTATGAGCGGGCGCCCAGCATCTTCATAAGCAGTAAGTATGATGACATGCTGCCGCTGCCCCGGGACGTCGGTTGGAGGGCGGCACAGAGCTCCTCCCCAGGCAAGCACCCAGCGCAGTAGAGAGTCAGGTGACCACGGACCTGACCTGCTGCCACCAACTCACTCAGGAACAGGTAACTGGGTGGGCGACCCGGTGTCTGGAGTTGCTGCTACCTCCCCTCCCCACTGCAAGAGACTGCTTCCTCCCGAGTCCCTTACAGTCTACATGCGCCTGCCAACCCACCATATGACAGACTGTCCCTTTCTCTTCTGTGTCTGCCTGCATGCCCCCCCCCCCCCCACACACACACACAAGTGACAGCCTGCAGCCCTCCCTCTCTTCTGTGTCTGCCTGCAACCCCCCCCACAAGTGACAGCCTGCCCCCTCTCTTGTGTCTGCCTGCACCCCCCACAAGTGACAGCCTGCCCCCTCTCTCCTGTGTCAGCCTGCACCCACCACAAGTGACAGCCTGCCCCTACTCTCTCCTGTTTGCCTGCACCCCCCACAAGTGACAGCCTGCCCCCTCTCTCCTGTGTCTGCCTGCACCCACCACAAGTGACAGCCTGCCCCCACTCTCTCCTGTCTGCCTGCACCCCCCACAAGTGACAGCCTGCCCCCCTCTCTCCTGTGTCTGCCTGCAACCCCCAACAAGTGTGAGCCTGCCCCTTCCTCTCTTCTGTGTCTGCCTGCTACACCCCAAAAGTGACAGCCTGCCCCTTCCTCTCTTCTGTGTCTGCCTGCGACACCCCAAATGTGACAGCCTGCCACCCCTGCATTCTCCTGCTTGTGCATGTGACCCCCACCCCCCTCACCTTCTAACTCACCCTTCCATACCCTCCCTTTGTATGACCGCTTTCACTCTTCCTCCCTTTCACTCTACATTTCTGTCTCCCCCCGCGAGGGGACGCGGATAACTTCACATGTATTCCGCGTCCGCACGCCATGCTTCAGGCTCGCCACACTATATAAAATCAACTCCATGCTGACGTGAATGGTGGGGCTATAAAAAAGATTGGGAGGACTCATGCCGCTGTGCTCGCCATGCTTCGGGATGGCGTGGATAGTGGGGGCATCCGCACCCTCTCTTTGGACAGAAGAGGCACGCGCTACTCAGACGCAGGAGCGTCTCATTGCTGGAGCGTCTGAGATGCTCCTACTTATCCCACAGATGAAGCGCCTCTCCGCTGGTGCCCACATGATCCCCTCTCCACAGATGAAAGGATATCATGCGGGTGCCAGCACTGTGTGAGAGGCACTCACTAGGCTTGACAGGAGCTTAGGAGTAGCAGCGCTGGGCTGCTGCGGAGTCAGCGTAGGACACTGATAACGTAGATTACAGAAGTAAGGCAGCTGGTGAGCTGCCAGGATTCAAACAGGTGCTACGCTGATAACGTAGCTTACAGATTCATAGCTAGAGCGGCGCGCGCTGCCGCCGTGAAACTAAACCAGTACCAAGAAATGTATCCAGCCGCTTTCTAATAAACTAGGAATACGGACAGTGTAAATTTCGTAGGAGGGCAGGCAGGTCACTTACCCCAATGACACCCAGTGCAGAGTGGCTTTTCAGTAGGGCTGTGGCTTTGTGGGTGCCCCACACCTTTGACCCCCTTTTATGCCACTCCGGGGTCTGAGAGATGCAGGGTGTGGCTAAAGCTTTTACATTATTCTTTTTGCTGCATAGCAGAAAGTGGCTTGCTCTCTACAATGCAATGTTGTAACAGTTGGGAATTAATGGAGATAATACTCACTGTCAGGATTCAAGTGTCTAGCGCTCTGGCACTTACCCGCATGCGGTCTCTGTGCTCTGCTCTAGTGCTGCACATGGTTCCGGCATTCTTCTCTTTTCTCCTGCTGATCTGTGAGCGCCACCTGACTGTTCTCCAGCCAATCCAAAGCACGACCTAGGCCTAAATAATGCCAATTTGCTCTTGTCTCACCCCATAAAGCCAGTTTCCAGGGCCACTGGGAGTGCAACATCACTTCTTAGCAGCATGTGCTGACTCAAGGTAACTTCATCCAGCTTCTTGCAATAGATTGTACCCACCAATCATCCTTGTTCCAGTGATCCAGTATCCAAGCTGCCTCCTGGTATCTGGGCTACTCATTATTTTCCCTAATTAGGAATTACAGATCTTCAACCTGTGTAATAATGCTGTCTGATCCAAATATCACAGGTTCTTATCTGATCCTGTTACAAGGCTGGTTCAAGTCTCTGACTCCTGTCTGGTCCAAATCTATTTTCAGTCGAGTCCAGTCCAAGTTAATACTTCCGTTCTTTGGCTCATTCTGTTCTAGTGTCTGTCTCAGCATCCATTATACTGAGTATATTCCTTTATACACATATCCTACATCCTGCCACCTAACAAGACACACCTGTCCAGCCCATGTGTATAAATCTGGAACACAAAATTCTCCATTCTGTACACTTGCATTCTCTTCTCTGTTATAATTCTCCCATATAAATGTTCTGCTTGCTAAATAAGACCAGTATCCCTGTATAAATGAAAATGGGAAACTTTTATACTGTAATATTATCATGACACAACCAGTTACACACTTTATATACTTTCCTTTTAATACTTTGGAACAGCGGTTCCCAACCTCTGTCTCTCCCATACCCCGTAATTAGGTGTTATATTTATGAGTACACCCTCCTCTCAATTTGAAATATGCCCATTACTTAGAAGTGGAGTGGAAGTGAGCAATATGCATTTCCTTATATTAAGGAGTAGCGAAGGAGTAGTGTGCAGTCAGAAATCTGGTCCCTTTCTGTCTGGCAACTGACTGTTTACTGTCTTCGGTTTTTCCGCTAATGCCTGTAGGATTAATGCCACTGTTTTCTCCACCCATGTCATTGCTGGGCAGAGTGCTGAAACATGGGTAGTGCTTAGTGGATTGCTGGTAGGGCAAATTGCATGAGGAGACGCTGATGGCGCTGCGGATGGAACCACAAGCAACGCAAAGCAATTGCAATGCATAAGAAGAGGATTACCAATATTATTTTCAAGTACCCCCAGCATTTCCTGTTGCTCTCTTTAGTTGTCTTTAGTTGTCTTTAGTTGTCCTGTCTGCTCTAGAACCTCAGCTGAATACATCACCCTCACTCTCTGCCTTTCTTCCCACTGGCATGACATTTGGAGTGTGGTTTCATAAGTATCTAACCCTTCCCCCTGCAGCCTAACCTTAAGTCCCCTACTAGTGCCTAAAGCCCCATCCTGTGACTGACCATAACCTACCCCTCTAGTGCCTAATCCTGACCCTCACATCCCACCAGTTAAAACCCCAGCCTAATAGTAAACCCCTCTTTTAAGTACTTATCCCTTCCCCCTGCAGCCTACCCCTAACCCTTCCAACCCGCAACCTAAGCCTCTTCTCAACAGCCTAACCCTAAGTCCCCCCCACTAGTGCCTAAACCTAAAGCCCCCATCCCTGGTCTGACCCTAACCCACCCTGCATACTCCAAAATCAAGATGCCGGGCTGTCGGTATTCTGGTGTCGGCATCCTGATCCTTGTAAGGTTCTGATGCCGGTCGGTCTTCTGACATTCATTGGGATGCTGACATCAGTAGAGTATATTGAATGGCAGCATGCTGACTGCATCCCCTATTCCTTACCACTGACCCTCCCTCTTCAAGTGAACTTAAAACTGCCCACACCCCTGTAACCTAACCTTCCGCCTCTGCCTAAGCCTAATGTTCACATTCTGACAATGCTGACAGTTCACCTGTGACAGATTGCCAGTCGACATTATAGGAATATAGGCAAAATAGCTTTTGCCAATGTCACTGTTGACTATTTAATTATACACCTGACATTTTCATTATATTTTCATTCATATTTCTCCTGCTATTGCTGACCTCCATGTGTCATATGCTGGAACATATAAATGCAGAAAAGCTGTAGAATGAATAGCATATAAAAGATGAATAAAACAAACTCATGTGATAAAATAAAAAGAAATAGATTTACAAATAATAAAACTATTGCATTGAATACAATTGTAGAGTAACGATCAACTTTCATCCACTTTTGGATCTGCATTTGTAGAATGGAATTATTAGTGTCATTTAAATGTATATGATTACCTGTTTACACAATTGCAAGATTTATCGCTTATTAATATAACAGTATTATCATTCATGGCATTGTTTTTTTTTTAACAATGTATTCTATATGTTTCAAGTCCTATTTTTATTGAACAATAAGCAGCCATTTATATCCACTTTACCGCTCTTGTCTTTTGTCTAAATAACAATTCGTATTGTGCCGGCAGTTTATCAGATTTTACTTTTGTTCAGTTTTAAGCTTTAAATAGCAGACTACAATGTCTCCCATGCACAATGGCTTTTCAATCTTTGTACCTCCTGCTGAGATAACAGACTACTGGCACTAGTACCATCAATCATAATCTTGGATTTTTTTCTGTAGAAAAATGTAACATGTGATTTGTTATTTGGTAGGTCACTGTGTTCTAACAACGATTTTTTTCTTCAATGTTCATTTAAAGAATACTGAGGGGAAATATTTTATTTATTTATTTTCCGTACTTGCAAATCAATGCATCATAAAGTTTTTGAAAGTAAAATATGAAAGTATTTCAATACTTATGACAGTTCTACATTTTCTCTTACACTTTCAGAATTGTTTGACATATGCCAAAACATATACCAGTGCCATCAGTAAATGTAGAGAGTAGAAATGGCTAGGAGAGCATATATAAATGTTCGGGGAATTTCACATCAGCAGGGCATGGTTTACTATACCAGAATCAGATGAAAGTTCTGGGAGGAAGAATATAAATATTTCATGAACATTTCTATATGAAAGCTGATAACATGCTCTTAACGTTAGAACACTGATCTGTAACTACAGGTTCAATGAAGACAGGTGGTTACAGTAAGGAAAAACTACATTCAGTGTATATCTTCCTCAGCAGAGATGCGATATTATACTATGACACTTATGATCTTCTATTGAAGATAACAAATATCAGATGTCTTTGAATAGTGTTACTGTTAATTAGAAAATGATTTGCCAAATAATATCTTTGTACATTTGTATTCATTGTTTTTGAATATCATTTAAACATTTGTTTTCTCATACTAAACATTATTTTTGGTACTTGTTTAGTTCCATGGCGGCAGCATGGCCGTGCGTCTTAGTCCCCTTGAGGAGCTCGCTGTGCTCGCCCATGCTACGGGCTCGGTGGTTCGCTAAGCTCGCCACACTATCTAAAGTCGAGTCCATGCCAACGTGGATAGTGGGGGTATGAACTATCCACATTGGCATGGAGTTTATTTCGTTTATTTTAGAAAGTTTGGCAAGAGCCGAACCCAGAAGTAGCGCACGGCCATGCTGCCGCCGTGAAACTAAACAAGTACAGTACCTTATTTTTTAATCTTGTTTGATTGAGTCTATCTATAATGTGATTCTTATACTTGCATGTGAATTTGACTAATCAATGCTGTATATAGGTACTATAGGTTATTATCTGGGGTAATGCAAAGTGGGACTGTTAACAGCTTAACGCTTCCAATTTGTAGTGACTCCTAAAACTATCCTAGCGGTGGCACAGTTTGTGTATGAATAGTAAGTGTGTGAGATAGTGTGGAGTGTAAACATTTCAAGACAGACAATTGTGTCCCCTGTCCAAGAATAATGTCTTCCCTTGGCCAATCAGGAGTGGGCTAGACACCCATGGGTACTTGTTTCCTAGCAGGGCGCCCAGTACGCATTTTGCGTACTGGGCTATTCTCCATAGTGAAATAGCATCACATCGGATCGCACAGCATGTATAGTGCTGTGCGATGCAATGTCCATATTAAGTGCACAGGAGTGTTTATACAATGAAATATCGCATGGGATCGGAGGGCACCATAGACATAGACAAGGTGCGATGCGATATTTCATAGTAGAAGCACCCAAGCGATGAGATGTGATGTGTGCTTTACTATGAGATGTCATAGGATGAGATGAGATGTGTTATTAATATGACATGTGATGGGTGCTTACAATGAAAGCACCTATGCCATTGTTCAGCGTCACCCCCCCCCCCGCGCAATGCATTCCACCCCGAAGCGTGGCAAGCGGCAGAACGCGTCCTCCAACATTTTTATACCCCCACTGTACACATCAGCATGGATTTGATATTATATAATGTGGCGAGCGCAAGCCTGGTGAGCGGCTGCGGAATTCTTTACATGTATTCAGGCTTCAGGCTCGGTGGCTCACTGCGCTCGCCACACTATATAAAATCAACTCCACGCTGACGTGGATAGTGGGGGTATGAAAAGGTCAGAGGACACGTTCCGCCGCCACTCGCCACGCTTCGGGGTGGCGTGGATAGTGGAGGTGTTTCAGGAACACATTCACACCTGCAATATCATACAGCTGACAAAGTAATGACGACATGTGTTAGCGAATAACTGTAATTTACTTAAATAATTTAATTGAAGAAGCATAAATAATTAAGAACATTGATTACAAGAATTAATGAGAATAATAAGAATACATGAACTTTAAAAACAACATTAATTAAGAAATAAAATCACACTTAATCATCCTTAGGGAGGAGCTTAAGTGCTTGCACTATGCGGTGGAAAGGGTCATCAGCTCCCAATGTCTTTCTCCACATGAATTCCTGTGGATACGATTGGAGCTCATGTCACGCTGTGCCTCTTTGGCGCTTATTGCGCCATTTACATGTGCCTCACAATCTCTCCACAGTCTGGGTATGAACCCCTGTGGCCGGGTCAATGAAATAATAGCGATGATTCACAGTGAAATGCTGGTATCCTGCCAGTTTTAGCTGTTGAGTGCTGTATGCCCTCCAGCAGTCTGTATAGATAGTGGTGCCCGGCTCTATATTCTCAATAATACAGTCAATCAATGTGGTGGCATCATGGCTGGATACCATTTTCAAGAAACAATGTCCGGTTTCCCGACATATCCCCCCAAAATCCACTGCTGTAGCAAAATCCGGTTGGCGTTATATTTCCGCTTTACAAATTATGTCTCATCTGCCTCCACAATGTGGCCAGGTCCACCGATCTGCCGCTGTGGCTGCACCATAATGTCCAGGGCGCACGCCTCCAGAGTTTTTTTTTTAAATGTTAAGCTGCTGCCCACAATAGTCAATGATGTGAGCTCCTGTGCCCAGGAGTTAATGAAACCCACCACTGTCAGAAAGGGTAAGCGCACCCTGGAAACCAGTGCACCGCTCTGAGACTCACCTTCAGCCGGCACACCACATTGACTCCTTCACTGAAAGGCGCATTACGTGCCCATTTGCGCAATTCTGCGCCAGCGGAAGGAGTTCTTGGTCTTGGAAAAAGCATATCGCCTCCTCCGCCATCTGAGGCAAGCTAAAGATGTTGAACGATCCAGCCATTTCCAATACTTTCAATAATTCAGCAATAATTCAACCGCAGCTCTGAGGGATGCTTCTACTCCCCGCAGAAAATCACCTCAGAGTGATTTCTGAGAGGATCTGACAGGGGGCAGGAGTGACAGGGAGCGGGAATGGGGGCGGTAAAGAAACGCACCAATGTCAGAAAGGGTAAGCGGCACCCTGGAAACCAGTGCACCGCTCTGAGGCTCACCTTCAGCCGGCACACCACATCGACTCCTTCACTGGAAGGCGCATTACGTGCCCATTTGCGCAATTCTGCGCCAGCGGAAGGAGTTCTTGGTCTTGGAAAAAGTGTATCGCCTCCTCCTCCATCTGAGGCAAGCTAAAGATGTTGAACGATCCAGCCATTTCCAATACTTTCAATAATTCAGCAATAATTCAACAGCAGCTCTGAGGGATGCTTCTATGCTTCTACTCCCCACAGAAAATCACCTCAGAGTGATTTCTGAGAGGATCTGACAGGGTATTTTTACAATATGGGTCGGGAGTGGCACTGTTGAGTGAAATTAAATTAGTAATTAGGTACAAGATCTAACAAAACCAACATTGTTACCACTAATAAACAAATGTGGAGTGGTGTTTGGTTGGCGGTGCTCTCAAAAATGTTCAGCTAGGCAACTGAAGAAAAAACCGTCACTGAGTGACAGAAAAAGGAAGAACACCAAAGGCTTTTTGGGGCACACTTGAATGAATGAACGTTTATTGAATATTCAAATGCTAAAACAATGGTACGTCTTGGTATAAATCAGTGAATTTAAACTGAAATCAGTCATCACGAGAGATCTAGCGTTAATCAATAAGATATTGGTGAAAATGACAAAGATGGAATAAGATAGTGCTCCATTAATGAAAAAGATTATTAATCATAAATAAATGCATCACATCAATTGCAGTAGTAAATGTATTCATTCAAAGGAGCAAAAGAGATCAAGGACGCTTGACACTTGTCCCCTGATGTTGATAATAGTAATTCACGGTAATAAGTAATAATGTAAGAATAGAAGGCTGCCTCAATTGGACAGAGGTGTATCTGCTGTCCAGGTCCAATTACAGCAACTGGTATTCCCAAATGGTCACCCAGAAAGGTACTAGCCAGACCATTCACTGCTTAACTGCTGAGTGCGGGATGGAATTCAGGCGGACCAGTGATGTATGGCCATATTTAACCAAGGATGAGAGTACCACAGTGTCCTTAGT
Organism: Crinia signifera; assembly: GCF_055691185.1. Taxonomy (NCBI): domain Eukaryota; kingdom Metazoa; phylum Chordata; class Amphibia; order Anura; family Myobatrachidae; genus Crinia; species Crinia signifera. Next base: position 127,281,077 of record NC_139219.1, on the reverse strand, counting down.
AGGAAGCCAAGATGTGCTTCTGCTTTTTGCCCAACAAAACACAGATCACCCTGTTGCTGAAATGTATTGCAGGAGGATCTGGTGTATTGAGACAAATGAGAGAGTCACAGAAAATTAGAGTGGTAGGTATAGGTGGGTGGATATCCCTGACCCCTCTTCTGCTGTCCACCATCAATCTAGGATGTCAAATGGCAGATGAGAGCGATAAGAGACACAGATTGAACCAACCAGAAAAGAAGAAATCTCACAACTTGGTCTCAAAATAATGAAAATTAGATATTGTACCCTAATCTCCACTCCGGGAGCAGTGTAGCTGGTGTCAGTATTAATTTCACTGATCACCACTCCATACTGTAGGGATAGTTTAATGAGAGATAATATTTAACTGTACCAGGATATTCGGAGGGTATACAGTTAATAGACAGTGGGTCCTTGGAAAAAATGGTGCCCAACAATTGTATCTATTCACATAAGTATCTGACCTAGAGGTGGTCAGGATTATACACTATGTTGCAGAGAAACTAACGATGTGCAACAAGTATGCGTATTTCTACAAACATATGGAAAGTATACTTTGTGTCAAAAACAAACTTTTTAGATGGCAATAATGCATGCACAAGTATATTATGCCACAGACAGATAATTCAATTTAAGAATAAGAGTATTTGCACAGGTAATTTATAATTCTTACAGACTCAAAGATCCACTCTGGTCTGATAATTGAAGGAAATGAAATACATGCACATAAATGAGAATACAGGGTTGCTGCAGCATATACTAAATGTTGTACCCGCCTGAAATGAAGTATATTAGAGGTTTACAACATTTTCAGAGAAGGGGTCATTGGAGGTAGACACCACATATAGTCGGTGCTGCGTGAGTGCGGCTATGGATTGCCGTTTGACAGTGCTGGCTGCCGCTGCCGAGTCCATGCTGCCTGTGCTCGCGTTCACTGTGTGAGAAGCGGGGGCAGACTGTGGTCTCCAGGTCGGGCTGGCAGGTGATCTGTTACCTAGTTCCGGTGACGCTGGAATCAGCTAAGCGTCTGTGGCGTTTCCGTCCAGAACACAGTGAAGAGTAATGCCGGGATTTAGCAGAGGGGAGGTGTGGCAGAGGCGTGTTCCTTACACGTGTTTCGCCATAGGCTTGTTCACAGGTGACGTGCGCCTGTGGATTCCCCTGGCCTGTCTAATAAGGGAGGTGCGGCCAATAGGAGACTGTCACTGATTTGACTGGCAGGTGCATTCGCCAATTGAAGATCAGAATGGATGAAAAGAAGAAGATAAGCGTAACACACATGTTTAGAATTAAGCGCTGGATGACTACATCGGGTCGGCACTTAATTAGTGCCATACGCGTGTTAAGTGGCTGGTCAGTATTGGTGACAGACACTGAATGTAAATGGCATAATTTAAAGCACATTTGGCATATATATATATATATATATATATATATATATATATATGTTGCATGGTTAAATCGGTGTTGACAGACACAGATGGAAATAACGTTGTTAAAGCACACTCCGCATATATGAATATATGTTGGTTGCCGGAGGTGATATAACGGCAGTAATTGAAATATTGGCAATTTCGCACCTATTGATGTGGGCAAAATGGCACCTAATAATAAAGGCGCCTTGCTGCCAAATCTGAATAACCATTTGAAAATAACCTTTGCCTTTGATACAATTATAATACGGCTGATTGAATATAGGTTGCGTATCATGACTTGGATAAATTACAGGTGGTTAGTAAAGAAATATATATAATTTTTCTAAATATATTGGATGGATTAGGTTATAATATGAATCCTTTCACAGCTGTGATAAAGGGAGGGGGAATGTGGAGAGGCTGGGTAAAAAGACAGGATCTGACAGGGGGCAGGAATGACAGGGAGCGGGAATGGGAGCGGTACTGAAATCGCATTGCACGCATCGCATGCTACTATTACGTCATGCGATGTGATGCGATTTCACTACGTTAGTGTACGTAGGAAAACTGGGTGCCCTGCTAGGAAACAAGTACCCAACCTTGTTATGAATTTTAACGTAGGCATCTATGATGAGAACCAGAAACTTAGGCTGACCACAAGTGCCCTAATGAGGTCAATTTGTCGGTTATCACCATAGACTCCAATGTTAAATTTATAACATGGGCGTCTAAGGAATCAAGCCTATCAGGTATGGAGCTCTCCTCGAGCCCACTGCTGTTTGGGTGAGGGAAGAATGACATCACCAGGAATTCCCTCATTCTCAGGGAAGGCTGCAAGTGTCTACACACTTGCAGCTCCTCAGTCTGCTCGATTCTGGATCAGTTTTTTTTTTAACCCCTGTGGATGCCACTTGGAATGAAATGGAAGCAATCCACACTAGAGGGACCCTATGGTTTACTACTGGAGAAGAGGACAGGTCTATGGGAGACCCTGTATGTATGTATGTATGTATGTATGTATGTATGTATGTATGTATGTATGTATGTATGTATGTATGTTCTGTGTAATAAAGATTGACTTTATTTTGTGTGTATCTTTTTGGTAATGGTTTGTAGTGGGAATACAAGTCCTAGCAAGACCATTAATGCCATGCATGCCTGAACTTGTGGTTTGCCAAGTCCCAGCATGCAGGTGAGGCTTGCTGGGCCTTAAGAATCTACTACAAAACCCAATCTATTTTTTTCACTTATTAACATTTTTTACACCATCATCCCGGCATTCACCACCCAGGAACACCCCTGAAGGCCCCAGTCTTCATCCTGGGCTGGGGGTACGCTGGAGGAGGGGCTTTATTGGGGGTCCCAATCCCCTAGGGGCCCGGCACAGGCTGACCAGCCACATAGTCATGTTTTGGCCAGAGAAACTAATATAAATAGTTTCTCCCAGCTGTGGCATGGCACAGCTGGCTGTTGTAGCCCAGTGCTGGTTATAAAAGAACAGGGGACCCTTATTTTTTTATCCCCCACATTTTTGTAGCCAGAATGGGTCCAAGAGCCCAATGCTGCTTTTTTTGAACACAGGCAACTGTTAATTGAGAAACCAGGACTGGCTCAAAGAGCCCGGGGATGGTTATGCTCCATGGCCATATACGGCCGAGTTTTATTGATGGTGTATTCATTCATATACCAGAGTTCATACCCATTCGATGTTAGTAAATTTCTCCTGTACTGTGGTTATCTTTGACACAAGGATATTCTCTTCTGGCTATATAGTCACCCACCTGGATTTTATCAGATCCATGTGGATGTTCTTTTCAGGTCTGGTTTCCCAGTTTTGTCCATATCTGGGCCTAAATTTCAGAATATGTGCTTGTGATTCTTGATAAATGATAAACAATATAACTCTTCATCAGATACCCAATCTGTTTTTGGCTACAAAAACACATTGATCGCTAATTGGGCTGAGTGAAACCCTGGTGTCACCATTAGGATACAAACTTTTATGCTATAATACCCATGATGTTGTAATAGAAACAAAAAATGGGTGAAGTTTATACGTTTTCTTTTTTTGGGGGTGGGTTTAGAATTAAACAAAGTGGCTCCATAAACCTGAATGCACACAACTACATATAGCCATGAGCACAGAAGAGATATTTGATGTATGGGCTCCAGATTAATGTGACACACAGTATTGCCACTACTTCATAATGAGACACAACAAAGTAAGAGACCCTTATGCCCATTTATATAAACAGGTAGCCCTCTCACATGCCATTAGAGCCTTGTATATGCCAACAGATCTAAGCGATGGAACTCGGCAATGGGGAAAGGGGGGGTGGGTATTTGCCAGGGCAGCGGAGTGGGCTCTCTGCGATCCTTGCAGCTTACCTGGTCAACCAGAATCCACTCCTAAGTCCCTTTTGAGAGTCATGTCCTTTTATATGACCCATCATTTCATGCCCCTTTCTTTGTCATCAGATCAGACAAAGCCCCTCATCATGTTCCAGTGCACTTCTGCCAATCCAGAGTCCTTGTGCAGACAACCTGTGTAATACACTGAATCAGTTACATGGATGAAGATCAACAATTCACACAGACTGATTCATCTACTGATAAATTGTTCTATTTGTAAATCGGGCATCTTTGGGCAGTAACTGTGCCAAAATATTCAATGGCATAAAACTCTTCTGTGTGATGGGAATGTTGTGGCTTATCAACTCATTCAAAATGAGTGGACAGTGACTAGACATCCGTTCATGTTTACATCTATTTGATGTAAGAACAGTGGTTTAGAAAGGCTTAGACCTGCAGTTATACAAATTATTACTAGTAAAAAACTATTTATTCCATTATGTAGTAAGCAGACATCTTTGGCCAGATGAAAATGTCGCGTGATTGAAAGCTTTTCAATCCTAGGCAAGTAGTATCTGGAAATTGTCCCTGTCTTTGCCGTCATATAGCATGTATGTGGCAGGTTTTAAAGCACTTAATTTGAAATATATATGTATATACCTCGAGAGTGCGTCCTTCTCTCTCTCTCTCTCTCTCTCTCTATATATATATATACACACACACACATTTAAAGGTTTGTAACTTGCCCCAAAAATTCTGAAAACTGAGACATGTCCCACAATGTCAGGAATACATGAAATGGCTTGTGCCATTCATTTGTAAGCAACATTACTAGGGATGAGCAGGTTCAGATCTCTGAGATCCTAGACCCCCAAGCTTCCCAATTCGAGGTGGGATCCGAATCCGGCTTGAGTTTTCCCACCACACTCTGTTCCCATATCGTGGCAAAACATCATCATCCCGCTGTCAAATCCATGCAGGGTTTTGGATCCAATATAAGACCCTGATGATTGGCGCCATTTTCAATATTGGAGAGTGTAGAGAACAGACCTCTGGCTGTCTGTCTGCAGGTGGAGTGGGGCTGGTGCTGGGTGCTGTCTTGCAGTACTGTATTGGGGTGCAGTCTTGGGCTGCTGTCCTGTTCTGTCCAGTGCTGTACATGGAGCTGCTGTATTCCTGTGCTGACCTGTGCTGCGTGTAAAGGGGGTGTTGTGCTGTACTGTACAGGGTGCTTCTGTCCTCTAGTGCTGTAAACGGGAACTGACCTGTGTGCTGTAAAAATAAAGGGGCGCTATCTTGTGTGCTTTAAAAAAAAAAGGACGTTGTCCTGTGTGCGCCATAGAAATAGTAATACACGTTTGCTGTCCTGTGTGCTGTTACTGTAAAGGGGCCCTGCCCTGTTTGCTGTAAAAATAAAGGGTGCTTTCTTGTGTGCTGTAAAACTAAAGGGGCACTGTCCTGTGTGCACCATAGAAATAATAATAATACAGGGTTGCTTTCCTGTGTGCTGTTGCTGTAAAGGGGTGCTGCCCTGTGTGCTGTAAAAATAAAGGGGTGCTGTCCTGTGTGCTGTAAAAATAAAGAAGTGCTGTCCTTTATGTGCCGTAGAAATAATAATACAGGGTTGCTGACCTGTGTGCTGTTGCTGTACAGGGGCTCTGCCCTGTGTGCAGTAAAAATAAAAGGGTGTTGCCCTGTCAGGAAAAAATAAAGCTGCACTTCCCTGTGCTGTAAAGGGGTGCTGTCCTGTATTGTAAAGGGGTGCTTCTGTCCTGTGCTAGGGGTGCTGTATATACGTCCAGTGGTGCTGCACTGTGCTGCCATATAGGTGCAGCAGTGGTGTGTGTTGATACAGAAATTGAGAACACACAATTTATACAGCAGGAACCACTTTCTAGTGCTGAAACTGCTGCCACTAGTCATGCAGGGACCTGCGGAGAGGTAAATGGCTGAGGAGTCACTGGCAAGTACCAGAGCCACATTTGCACACAATATATGATCCCATGGGTACATACCAGCATTATACACATGTGCAGCAGTATACACTGCTTGAGATTCAATGAGTTTTGATAAGAGATGCACAGAAAAATTAGCCAGGTGAGGCACTGCCTCACCTGCCATAGACTTTTTACTCCAGAGTTTTGACTATTAAAATGATTGGAATAATAAAAATAAGATTTTTTTTATGTATTATTTGTATTTTTGACATACTTTATAAATTCAAAACTTTGGCATATACGTTAGTATGACAGGAAAGGCTGTGCCTCACCCCACCGCACACCACTGTAGTCATGACAATGATGAAGCAATTCCATCAACATCATCTGCTAATGCTAATCTGCCCAAGGGCATTTAAAATCCGAAAAGCTAAAATTCATAACCAAAAAAATGTAAACTACCTGATGAGAAACATAAAATTGGAAATATGCTATTCAGGATACAAAGTGGCAAGGAAAGGCTAAGGCCTTGGCCTATGTTCATGACTTGTGGTTCAGCTTCTCATGCAGATGGAAGCCCTCCTCCTCTCAAAATTAAAAAAAAAACTGAAGGTGGCAAAAGCACAGGAAACAATTGTGCATTCTACAGAGATATAACAAATCCCCAAGGTGAGTCCAAGTGTATTGGCGGTTGCAATATCTGAGACTGACCTTCCCCATACTGTACAGTATGGGGAAGGTCAGGCCCAGACAGCTGTACAGCTCCTTTAGCTGGCACTGAGGAGGAAGTTGATGAGAAGGATTCAGATTGTGAAGTGGTTTGTTTAAATAAGGCACAGGTGGAGACAGTTGTTTACTGTGAAATGGAAAAGCCCATTGTCATGCCTGGGCAAAAGACCAAAAATCCACCTCTTTGGTCTGGAATTATTTCTATCCAAATCCAGACAACAACTGTCTCACCACATGTTATTATAAGCGTAATAAGGGGTAAGGATGCTAACTTCCTAGGAACATCCTCCCTTATCCATCACTGGCAGCACATTCATCATAAGTCATTGTCAAGTTCAGAAAATTTGGCTAAGAGAGTAAACAGTCCAGTGACACCTAAATCCCCTTTTTCTGTTGCATCCAATTGCCTGCAATCCACACCACCAACTTCCACCTCATCAATTTCCTCCTTAATCAGGATCAGGAGTAGTCCTGCAGGCCATGTTATAGGCATGACCGACTCCTCCCCCTTTCTGGATTCCTATAGAGAATATTGAGTGCTATGCCTACTGTTGCTGCTGCTGTTGTCGTTGCTGCTTGGAGTCGATTGTCATCCCAGATGGGGAGTCGGAAGTTCACTTCCACTAAATGAATGAGCAATTGACTGTCTAACAGTCCTTTTGTAAGGAAGATGAATTATGATAGCAGTCATTCTGTGGCAAAATGGATTACCGAGGCCATAACAGCTATGCTGGTATGCACCATCGGTGCAGTGGAATTAAGACAGTTAATGGAGGTACAGTACTGTGTGCCCAGTACCAAATCCCATCTAGATTCCACTTCACTAGGAAAGCAATTCCTAGACTGTACAGGGACATTAAGAAAAGTGTCCTTAGTGTCATATAAAATGCCATTGTTCCCACCATTTAACTACAGACATGGGGAGAAGGGGAACAACCCAAACTAATGACTACATGACTCTGACAGCCCACTGGGTCAATGTATTGCCTTCCACAACAACAACAGCAGTGGCACCATCAGCAGTGTCTCAAAAACACCAACTCATTCATAGGCAGGCTACGCTGTATATCACCAGTTTTGTAAGATGCACATCAATGAGAACCTCTTCAAGAAACTGCAGGACATCAAAGCACAATGACTTACTCACTTTGAATTTCCTGGGGATTTGTGCTATCTGACAATGGCAGCAATATTTTGTGAGCATTACATCTGGGCAAATTCCAGCATATTCCATGCTTTGCTTACATAATAAAAAATAACAGGTGCATGCAGGAGATGCTTTTGCTGGCCCAAAAAAGGTCATGCCACTTTCGACATTCAGCCACTGCGTGCCAAAGACTTAAGCGCCAGCAAACACTTCTGAACCTGTCCTGCCATCACCTGAAGCAAGAGGTGGAATTCAACCCTCTATATGCTTCAGAGGATAGAGGAGCAGCAAAGGCCATTCAAGCCTATACATCTACCTCTACCTATGACATAGGCAAACGAAGGGGAATGCACCTGACTCAAGATTGATTTCTGTGTTGTGCAAGGTTCTCCAACCCTTGGAACTTGCCACAGGTGAAGTCAGTTCAGACACTGCCAGTTTGAGTCAGGTCATCAGGCTTATGCAGAAGCAGCTGGAGAAATTGAAGGAGGTTAAAATGGAGCAATTCTGCCAAGTATGTGGGACTTGTGGATGGAGCCCTCCTTACTCTTTGCCATGATTCACGGGTAGTCAATTTGTTGAAATCAGAGCACTACATTTTGGCCATCATTCTCGATCCTAGGTTTAAAGGTTACATTGTCTCCTGCAACTGGGGATGCAAGGAAAAAAACATATATTTCCTAGACAACCCACTGGTGGTCATGTAGGGCAGTCAAGAGCAACTTTTGACATCTGGTATGGACTGAAGGATCTGCCAACAGTGATTGACATGTCTACTATGACTGCATATGATGCAGTCATAGTAGACTGCATATGGTGGATTATTATATCGGTGAGAGCATCCAAGTAGCCAAGTTGGACAGTCCGTATGTATACTGTCAGGAAAAAGAGGCAATTTGGAGGCCTTTGCACAAATCAGCTTTATTTTACCTAAGTTGCCCCCTCCAGTGTGTACTCCAAAGGAGTGTTTAGATCAGAAGGTAACCCTGTTAGTGATCAGCAGATGAGGTTACTGCCACAAAATGTGGAAAAGATGTTGTTCATCAAAATGAATGATAAATTCCTTCAGGAAGACCTTTACCAGCAATTGCCTTCAGACACTACACAGGGACTTTGGATGGTGGATTCCACAGAAATAAATTAATACTTTGTGAGGAAGAAGATGTACACACTGAAGGGGGAGAGGAATTGGAAAAGGAGGATAAGGAGGACATGCAAGGATAGATTAATTGCATATTTTTTTGTGGGGGCCCAAAGAAACCAATAATTTCAGCCACAGACCCTATCCCTAAAATGATTGGTTTGTTAAAGTGTGCATGTCCTTTTTATAAGCTTGGGTGCCCAAGGACAATTCTATATTGCACCTTGTTTAGGCCTCACTGTCTTCTTCCTCTTGCCTCTTCTTATAACGTGAAATGTCATAAAAAATTAAGGTTGTATGATTCAGAGATCTTGGCCAGCTTTTTCCTGTCAGGTTTGTTCAACTTTTTTTCATATATTTTTTTTTTCATTTTTTGCATTATGTGCTCTTTGGAGCCTAGTATTTAAAGCTGCTATCCTGTTTGCCACTGCAGTAACACTCCTAGATGGGCCACATGTTTGTGCCATCCACTTGTGTGGCTTAGCATAGTCATCTAGCAAACCTCGATGCAAACTTTTGGCCAAAAAATAATATTGTGATGTATTCAGAATACAATAAAAATGAGTGGAAACTAATGTTGTTGGTGTGAATATTAATATAGGAACAAAAAATTCTGTGAAAAAAATAAACATTAAAGATCCAAAACCAAAATCAGAAAGTATGGTTTTGGTAAAACCAGTCGAGATCCAAAACATGAAAGGAAATCCAGATCAAAACGAAAACACAAAAAACGAAAAGTGGCCGGCATACATCTCTTAAGAATTACTGATGTTTGCTACAACATCAATACGTTTTCTCTTTTTTGTTTAATTTCATTAGAGAAATAAAACAGCACTTGACAGTAGTTAATTTTTTATCAGTATTTGTTGTTAATCTGTTTCTATCAGAAGTGAAAACTTTTGAAGGCTTATTTATATAAAATGCATAAATCTTGTATGAGATTTCATAGAACTTTCCCACAAAGAAAAGGAAACAAAGTCTAACAGATAATATACAGATGTGTCCTCTTATATCTCTGCTCAGAGCCTGGCAATCAGGCGTCCTAGTCGTGGCATAGAAATACCGGCGTGGCACGCTAAGACATGAGAGGATCCTTACCATGCAATACACAGCTTAATCGCTAAGCGGCTGAATGCTCCACTGATGAAAACCTACAGTACTGAATATATCAGTGTTGCAGTGGGTGGAGATCCAGGATAGATAGACCAATAATGTACATTACTACTGTATGTCAATATAAACAGTCACAACAGTGGTTTTAATATTTTGGAAAACCAATCCTTTTAACAATATTACACAAGTGGTGGTCCCATCTGTTATGGTACAGTGTATACTGTAGAGATGGCTTAGCTGCTAATCTGTACAGATATTGTTGCTGGTAGCTTGCTCATAATTACGCTAATCAGTACTCATATGGAACTGTAGGTGGTGTGAAGAGGCACTTTAAGCTTTCAATTAAAAGGAGATTCTAACACGGAACAGTAATTCATAGACAACAGGTAAGAGTGGTTGAGGTGCAACAATTAAGGCCCCATACACTACATGATTTGGGCCCGATTTCACCTGATTCTGGAGGATTGAGCTGAGAAATCGGGTGAAATTGCCCAAATCGTGTAGGGTATGACATCCAATCTGATCCGATGCGCGGTCCCGTGCGCATCGGATCAGATCTGGATGTCGGACGGTCTGCACATAAGATAAATCTTATGTGCAGCCGGCATTAAGCTGGTCTGTGGGCGTGGGGACCGGAGAGCAGGGTCCGGTCCATGTGTGATGAGAGAGGGTAGTCACCTAGTGGCAGGAGAGGTGGCGGGGAGCGGGGTCCGGTCCAGCTGCAGGAGCTAGTGTGTGGACTGGAGACTAGGTAGCGGCAGCTGCAGGCGGGGAGCACGGAGCACACAGGGCATAATAACAGAGTCCGGGTAGCGGCGAGCGGGAGAATAGGAATCCTATTCAAAAGACTGGGCGGACGCTGATTGGCCGAGAGCTCAGCCAATCAGCGTCCGCCCTGCCCGCCCAGTCTTTTGAATACAATGTTTCCTATTCTCCCGCTCGCCGCTACCCGGACTCTGTTATGCGCCGTGTGCTCTGTGCTCCCCTCCTGCAGCTGCCACTACCTAGTCTCAGCTGGATGTGCTCCCCTCCTGCAGCTGGACTGGACCCCGCTCCCCGCCACCTCTCCTGCCGCTAGGTGACTACCCTCTATCATCACACATGGACCGGACCCTGCTCTCCGGTCTCTGGTCCCCGCTCCCCCAGACGGACCCTGACGCCCCCCCCCCCCCCGCCTGCAAGCTCCCCCAGACCCTGCTCTCCCACAGCTCCCCCGGATTTACATGTGATAAATCGATCCAATTTATCACATGTAAAAAATGGCACATCAAGTGCCAAATCATATCAGGAGCTTCCGGGGGAGCTCAGGGGAAGTCAGGGCCGACATTAGGCCGACTTGTCCTTAGGACAAGTCGGCGTAGTGTATGGGGGCCTTTAACATATCCGTCACCTGGGATTCAATTCCCATTACGGCCAGGGGTAGTGATGCAATATGCATTTGTAAATAATATTTTATCTACAGTATATATTTTTAAATGTAACTTTTGTATAGCTCTGTGCTTCAAACTTTTGTCAATCAAGATACACATTTTTTTCTTTTTACTAACAAAGTCTTGCCAAAGCTGCCCTCTCACATGTGCACACACACAGTTACATTCAGACACATCAGAAAGAGCTAAAACCATACCACCTCTTTGTCACACATACATGTAATGCATGGGGATATGACAGGACCTTGCACCTAATGGAAATTACACACTAGGTGACAAAACAATGTCACACAGTATTTCCCCTGAACTCACTGGAACTATCAAACAAAGGATATATATTGCATACACACTTGTTCAAATATGCAAAATATATCATCATTGGGCACAATTATGCCCCACACCATAATGCCTAGTGGACATTATATAAAACACCGTAATGCTTTAATAACTTTATGCCACACACCCTAATGACAAAACACATAAAGCCCCCTATACAGTAGGTCTGCTTACCTACATAATGGTTGCCATGGTTTCCATGCTCGTTGCTAGGGGTTCCTTGCTCATTGCCAGAGGGAGTATATGCTTGTTGCTAAGTGGGATTACATGCTCTTTTGAATGGCTCATGGCTCATTAATCACATCCAGTGCCTGTGTGTGTGTGTGTGTGTATATATATATATCTATATATATATATATATAGATATATATATATAAATAATTATATATATATATATATATATATATATATATATATATACACACTTAACATCGGCACTCACCTTTCCTAGTTTTGGGGTGCCCTATGGCTTGTGACCACATTGTTTAAACAGACATTGGAGGGGCTCTGCACACACTAAATTAACTGATAATAAATAGTGGAGATTTGGTTCATGAATCGATCAATGCATTTAAGCCTGCAGCCCCCGTCAAGGGACCCCACTGTTCTGCAGGTCCTACCACTATCGCTGAAAATGGCTACAATACACATAGCCATCACATCAATGTTTGATACCAGGCATGCTATCTGGTCTGAGGCTGTTTTAACTAAGATTCCATAGCTTATGTTAGCCATTTCCCTAGATTAGTGACAGGTGTGTTGGTAGCTGCTCACCTATAAAAGCACAGTCTGCTGTGTCATGCAGACCAGATAGCATGCCTGGTATCAAACATTGATGTGATAGCTATGTGTATTGTAGCCATTTTCAGCGATAGTGGTAGGACCTGCCGAACAGTGGGGTCCCTTGACGGGGGCTGCAGGCTTAAATGCATTGATCAATTCATGAACCAAATCTCCACTATTTATTATCAGTTAATTTAGTGTGTGCAGAGCCCCTCCAATGTCTATATTATAAGGGCACGGTAGTGCCCTTATATTAAGGCTGAATCCAACGAACGGATTTTTCCCATAGGGAACTTTTCGGATGGGGGCATGGTGTTTAAGGGACTGCACCTCAAAAGTGACTGGGCGTACTGAGCTGAAATTTGGCACGTACGCGTAGAATCGTCAACCGGTGCTGCGTGCCAAATTTCAGGGCGAAATATTACAAAATGAGCAATTGGGAGCGATCTAAACTTCCAACTGCCAGTTTTTTTCTGACACTCGCGAAATGACACTTTGTCACCCATGTTAGTCTATGAGGGTTTTTTTGGGAAGGCATAACTCGGGGTAGGGGAACAATTGAGACTTGGGGTTTGTTTTATTAGGTAGATATTGTCCCAGTGGAGTGCCTTTTGGGGTTGAAGCTTTTCAGATCGGTACAGTTTTTTTTTAATTTAGTGAAATGTCTCCCATTATAAAGATAGGAGCTCCAACTTGTTGCGCATGCGCATTACATAGTCGCCAGCAGGGGGAGTACACACTACACAGAGGCTATCAACATTGTGCGCTCGAGACAGGAGCGGGAAGCTTTTGCGTCCAATAGGAGTTTATATAATGGGCACTGAGGAGGTCGCACAGAGTGCAGTCAGACAGAGTTCTGCTGAGGAGAGAAGGGAGCACCGCAGCGTGTGTCTGTGTAAGTACCTCACACAGTGTGGGTAGCGCTGCCTGTGTATGTGTAATTTGTGAACACTAAAGCAGCCTCTGCCCCGCTTCCATACCTTCACGTCTGTCCCCGCCGCCTGCAGTACATAAAGGTTTGGGAGGGGGGAGAGAGAATGCTCCCGGTGCTTCTGCGTACCCTTCTCTCCTCAGCAGAACTTGCGGTGCCGACCCGCCCCGCCCCGCCACCCTGCCCGGCTTGTATGTACTGCAGGCGGCGACATGAAGGTATGGGAGGCTGGAGTGGGGCAGAGGCGGCTTGCGATGCAGTCAATTCCACCAGCATTATACATCTGGCACGGGGGGCATATCTGGCACTGTTGGGGGGGAATATCTGGCACTGTTTTGGGGGGGGAATATCTGGCACTGTGGGGAGGCATATCTGACACTGTGGGGGGGGGGGGCATATGGCACTGTGGGGGGGGGTCATATCTGGCTGTGGGGGTCATATCTGGCATGGTGGGGGGGCATATCTGGCATGGTGGGGGGCATATCTGGTACTGTGGGGGGGCATATCTGGCACTGTGGGCATATCTGACACTGTGTGGGGGGGAATATGGCACTGTGTGGGGGCATATCTGGCACTGTGGGGGCATATCTGGCACTGTGTGGGGGCATATCTGGCACTGTGTGGGGGCATATCTGGCACTGTGTGGGGGCATATCTGGCACTGTGTGGGGGCATATCTGGCACTGTGTGGGGGCATATCTGGCACTGTGGGGGGCATATCTGGCACTGTGGGGGGCATATCTGGCACTGTGTGGGGGCATATCTGGCACTGGGGGGGGGGCATATCTGGCACTGTGGGGGGGGGGCATATCTGGCACTGTGGGGGGGGCATATCTGGCAATGTGGGGGGCATATCTGGCACTGTGTGGGGGCATATCTGGCACTGTGTGGGGGCATATCTGGCACTGTGGGCATATCTGGCACTGTGTGGGGGGAATATGGCACTGTGTGGGGGCATATCTGGCACTGTGGGGGCATATCTGGCACTGTGTGGGGGCATATCTGGCACTGTGTGGGGGCATATCTGGCACTGTGTGGGGGCATATCTGGCACTGTGTGGGGGCATATCTGGCACTGTGTGGGGGCATATCTGGCACTGTGGGGGGGCATATCTGGCACTGTGTGGGGGGGGGGCATATCTGGCACTGGGGGGGGGCATATCTGGCACTGTGGGGGGGGCATATCTGGCACTGTGGGGGGGGGCATATCTGGCAATGTGGGGGGGCATATCTGGCACTGGGGGGCATATCTGGCACTGATAAGCGCTTCAGGCTGGTCTCCTTCCACCATCACTGCAGCTAGACACGGCCTGTCTCCTGGCCTATCCTGCAGGACAGCATACAAGAAGAAGCTGTCTCTACCTCCGTGGAGGCACTGCTGCTGCTGCTTGGAAAGTAGACCTCCGTGAGTACCCCTCAGAAGCCTTGCTAACTAATCACCATCTCTAATGCAGCCTATCTAACTCTATAAACCCTCCACCCCATCCCACACAGCCTAACTATAAGCCCCCCACAGATTACCTATACACTCCCCACCCCTGCAGCCTAACTATACACCCCCCACCCCCGCAGCCTAACTATAAACCCTACAGCCTACCTATACACCCCCATCCCCGCAGCCTACCTATACACCTCCCACCCCACAGCCTCACTATACACCCCCCCCACTCCTGCAGCTTAACTATACACCCCCCACCCCGCAGCCTAACTATACACCCCCCCATCCCCACAGCCTACTTATGCAACCCCCACCCCTGCAGCCTAACTATACATCCCCCACCCCGCAGTCCCCATCATCACAGCCTACTTATACACCCCCTACCCCTGCAGCCTAACTACACACCCCCTACCCCTGCAGCCTAACTACACACCCCCTACCCCTGCAGCCTAACTACACACCCCCCACCCCTGCAGCCTACCTATACACCCCCACCCCTGCAGCCTAATTAACTATCCACCCCCTCCCCAAAGCCCAACTATACACACCCCACCCCCGCAGACTAACTATACACCCTATCCCCGCAGCCTATCTGTAACCATACCCCCCTTAGCCTATCCTTAATTATACACCCCCCTGTATCCTAACCCTAACTATACATCCCCACAGACTAACCCTAACTATACATAACCTCTGCAGCCCATAACCCTAATCATACACCCCGCAATCTATAACCGTAATCATACATACACACACCCTTCAGCCTGCCTTTGGCGCACACTGTTCTCATGTTAAGTATGGGGCGGGGGGGGGCATAGTTTTGCACCTGGGCCAACAACTTTCTAGTTCCACCTCAGTCTATATTAATACCTAATATATATATATTTTTTTTTTTTAGGTATGTATATTTATATATGTGTTGGTATATTTATCTATATGTATATATGTAGTGGGTGAAGTGCTGCTGCTTACAATGCTTTTTTCCTCAATCGCTGTGCAGGGTGCTCCCGGGTCTCTTCCTACCGCCAACGTTAACCCAGGTGGGTTGTGCCTGGGTCCCTTCCCTGCCCTGACGTGCCTGCGTTTGATGTCCCTTTCCTGCCGCTGTTGGACTCGCTGGAGCCAGGCAGGTAAATAGGATTTTAATTAATGCTCAATATGTTGAACTCCCAGGCTCCCTTTTCTTCCACAAGTCCACCCCACCCTGCATCACCCAACTTCACTAAAGTCCTCCCCACCCTACAGCCCCCCCTCCCATCCTACATCCTCCACCACCATGCGTCCCCCCTCCCTACATCCTATGCCACTCTGTATTCCCCCTCCCTGCATCCTCCGTCATCAGGCATCTAACACCACCCTGCGTCCCCCCTCCCTGCATCCTACGCCACTCTGTATTCCCCCTCCCTGCATCCTCCATCATCACGCATCCAACACCACCCTGAATCCCCCCTCTCTGCATCCTACACAACCCTGCGTCCCCCCTCCCTGCATTCTCCGCCATCACGCATCCTATGCCACTCTGCATCCCCCCTCCCTGCATCCTCCACCACCCCGCATCCTAAGCCACTCTGCGTCCCCCCTCCCTGCATCCTACGCCACTCTGCATCCCCCTCCCTTCATCCTCCACCACCCCGCATCCTACACCACCCTGCGTCCCCCCTCTCTGCATCTTACACCACCCTGCGTCC
This sequence comes from Crinia signifera, assembly GCF_055691185.1. Lineage (NCBI taxonomy): Eukaryota > Metazoa > Chordata > Amphibia > Anura > Myobatrachidae > Crinia > Crinia signifera. The sequence continues at coordinate 127,264,621 of NC_139219.1, read as the reverse complement.
CCCCTCCCTGCATCCTCTGCCATCCCGCATCCTACACCACCCTGCGTCCCCCCTCTCTGCATCTTACACCACCCTGCATCCCCCAACCCTGCATCACCCAACTAAAACTAAAGTCCTCCCCACCCTGCATCCCTCCTCCCTGCATCCTCTGCCACCCCACATCCTACGCCACCCTGCGTCCCCCCTCCCTGCATCCTACACCACCCTGCCTCCGGCCTCCCTGCATCCTCTGCCATCCCGCATCCTACACCACCCTGCGTCCCCCCTCCCTGCATCCTACACCACCCTGCGTCCCCCCTCCCTGCATCCTCTGCCATCCCGCATCCTACACCACCCTGCATCCCCCCTCCCTGCATCCTATGCCACTCTGTATTCCCCATCCCTGCGTCCTCCACCACCCCGCATCCTACACCACCCTGCGTCCCCCCTCCCTGCATCCTACGCCACTCTGTATTCCCCCATCCTGCGTCCTCCACTACCTCGCATCCTACACTACCCTGCATCCCCCCTACCTGCGTCCTACACCACCCTGTGTCCCCCCTCCCTGCATCCTCTGCCATTCTGCATCCTACACCACCCTGCATCCCCCCTCCCTGCATCCTACGCCGCTCTGTATTCCCCCTCCCTGCATCGTACACCACTCTGTATTCCCCCTCCCTGCATCCTCCACCACCCCGCATCCTACGCCACTCTGCATCCCCCTCCCTGCATCCTACTCCATCCCGCATCCTATACCACTCTGCATCCCCCCTCCCTGCATCCTCCACCCCGCATCCAACACCACCCTGCGTCCCCCCTCCCTGCATCCTACGCCACACTTTATTCCCCCTCGCTGCATCCTTCACCACCCCGCATCCTACGCCACTTTGCGTCCCTCCTCCCTGCATCCTAAACCACTCTGCATCCCCCCTCCCTGCATCCTACACCACCCCGCATCCTACGCCACTCTGCGTCCCCCGTCTCTGCATCCATCGCCACTCTGCGTCCCCCCTCCCTGCATCCTCCTCCCCGCATTCTACACCACCCTGTATCCCCCCTCCCTGCCTCCTACGCCACTCTGTATTCCCCCTCCCTGCATCCTCCTCCACCCCGCATCCTACACCACTCTGCGTCCCCCATCCCTGCATCCTCCACCACCCGCATCCTACTCCACTTTGTGTCCCCCCTACCTGCATCCTACACCACTCTGCGTCCCCCTTCCCTGCATCATACGCCACTCTGTATTCCCCCTACCTGCATCCTCCACCACCCTGCATCTTACGCCAATCTGCGTCCCCCCTCCCTGCATCCTCCTCCCCGCATTCTACACCTCCCTGTATCCCCCCTCCCTGCCTCCTACGCCACTCTGTATTCCCCCTCCCTGCATCCTCTTCCCCCCCGCATCCTACACCACTCTGCTTTCCCCATCCCTGCATCCTCCACCACCCGCATCCTACTCCACTTTGTGTCCCCCCTACCTGCATCCTACACCACTCTGCGTCCCCCCTCCCTGCATCATACGCCACTCTGTATTCCCCCTACCTGCATCCTCCACCACCCTGCATCTTACGCCACTCTGCGTCTCTCCTCCCTGCATCCTACACCACTCTGCATCCCCCCTCCCTGCATCCTACACCACCCCGCATCCTACGCCACTCTGCGTCCCCCCTCTCTGCATCCTCCACCACTCTGCATCCTACGCCATTCTGCGTCCCCCCTCCCTGCATCCTTCACCTTGCATCCTCCACCACCCTGCGTCCCATCTACCTGCATCCTACACCACCCTGTGTCCCCCCTCCCTGCATCCTCTGCCATCCCGCATCCTACACCACCCTGCGCCCCCCCTCTCTGCATCCTACGCCACTCTGTATTCCCCCTCCCTGCTTCCTCCACAACCCCGCATCCTACGCCACTCTTCGCCCATCCTCCCAGCATCTTTCACCACTCTGCATCCCCCCTCCCTGCATCCTACACCACCCCGCATCCTATGCTACTCTGCGTCCCCCCTTCCTGCATCCTCCACCACCCCGCATCCTACGCCACTCTGCGTCCCCCCTCCCTGCATCCTACACCCCGCATAATGCGCCACTCTGCGACCCCCCTCCCTGCATCCTCTGCCATCCCGCATCCTACGACACTCTGTATTCCCCCTCCCTGCATCCTCTACCACCCCGCATCCTACGCCACTCTGCATCCCCCCTCCCTGCATCACCCCGCATCCTACGACACTCTGCGTCCCCCCTCCCTGCATCCTCTGCCATCCCGCATCCTACACCACCCTGCATGCCCCTCCCTGCATCCTACGCCACTCTGCGTCCGCCCTCCCTGCATCCTCTGCCATCCCGCATTCTACACCACCCTGCATCCCCCTCCCTGCATCCTACGCCACTGTGCGTCCCTCCTCCCTGCATCCTACACCACCCTGCATCCTTCGCCACTCTGTGTCCTCCCTCCCTACATCCTCCACCACCCCGCATCCTACGCCACTCTGCGTCCCCCCTCCCTGCATCCTCCACCCCGCATCCTCCACCACCCTGCGTCCCCCCTCCCTGCATCCTACACCAACCTGAATCCCCCCTCCCTGCATCCTCTGCCATCCCGCATCCTACATCACCCTGCGTCCCCCCTCCCTGCATCCTACACACCACCCTGCGTCCCCCCTCCCTGCATCCTCTGCCATCCTGCATCCTACACCACCCTGCGTCCCCCCTCCCTGCATCCTACGCCACTCTGTATTCCCCCTCCCTGCATCCAACACCAACCCGCATCCTACGCCACTCTGCGTCCCTCCTCCCTGCATCCTCCACCACTCTGCATCCCCCCCTCCCTGCATCCTACACCACACCGCATCCTACGCCACTCTGCATCCCCCTCCCTTCATCCTACACCACCCCGCATCCTACGCCACTCTGCGTCCCCCTCCCTGCATCCTCTGCCATCCCGCATCCTATACCACTCTGCATCCCCCCTCCCTGCATCCTATGCCACTCTGTATCCTACGCCACTCTGTGCCCCTCCTCCATGCATCCTACACCACTCTGCATCCCTCTCCCTGCATTCTACACCATCCCGCATCCTACACCACTCTGCGTCCCCTCTCCCTGCATCCTCCACCACCCCGCATCCTACGCCACTCTGCATCCCCCCTACTTGCATCCTCCACCCCGCATCCTCCACCACCCTGCGTCCCCCCAACATGCATCCTACACCACCCTGCGTCCCCCCTCGCTGCATCCTACGCCACTCTGTATTCCCCCTCCCTGCATCCTCCACCACCCCGCATCCTACGCAACTCTGCGTCCCACCTCCCTGCATCCTCCACCACCCCGCATCCTACACCACTCTGCGTCGCCCCTCCCTGCATCCTACACCACTCTGCGTCCCCCCTCCCTGCATCCTACACCACTCTGCATCCCCCCTCCCTGCATCCTACACTACTCTACATCCCCCCTCCCTGCATCCTACACCACCCTGCGACCCCCCTCCCTGCATCCTCTGCCATCCCGCATCCTACACCACGCTACATCCCCCCTACCCTGCATCCTACGCCACTCTGTATTCCCCCTCCCTGCATCCTACGCCACTCTGCATCCCCCTCCATTCATCCTCCACCACCCCGCATCCTCCACCACCCTGCGTCCCCCCTCTCTGCATCTTACACCACCCTGCATCCCCCCTCCCTGCATCCTCTGCCATCCCGCATCCTACACCACCCTGCGTCCCCCCTCTCTGCATCTTACACCACCCTGCATCCCCCAACCCTGCATCACCCAACTAAAACTAAAGTCCTCCCCACCCTGCATCCCTCCTCCCTGCATCCTCTGCCACCCCACATCCTACGCCACCCTGCGTCCCCCCTCCCTGCATCCTACACCACCCTGCCTCCGGCCTCCCTGCATCCTATGCCATCCCGCATCCTACACCACCCTGCGTCCCCCCTCCCTGCATCCTACACCACCCTGAGTCCCCCCTCCCTGCATCCTCTGCCATCCCGCATCCTACACCACCCTGCATCCCCCCTCCCTGCATCCTATGCCACTCTGTATTCCCCATCCCTGCGTCCTCCACCACCCCGCATCCTACACCACCCTGCTTCCCCCCCTCCCTGCATCCTACGCCACTCTGTATTCCCCCTTCCTGCGTCCTCCACTACCTCGCATCCTACACTACCCTGCATCCCCCCTACCTGCGTCCTACACCACCCTGTGTCCCCCCTCCCTGCATCCTCTGCCATTCTGCATCCTACACCACCCTGCATCCCCCCTCCCTGCATCCTACGCCGCTCTGTATTCCCCCTCCCTGCATCGTACACCACCCCGCATCCTACGCCACTCTGCATCCCCCTCCCTGCATCCTACTCCATCCCGCATCCTAGACCACTCTGCATCCCCCCTCCCTGCATCCTCCACCCCGCATCCAACACCACCCTGCGTCCCCCCTCCCTGCATCCTATGCCACACTTTATTCCCCCTCGCTGCATCCTTCACCACCCCGCATCCTACGCCACTTTGCGTCCCTCCTCCCTGCATCCTAAACCACTCTGCATCCCCCCTCCCTGCATCCTACACCACCCCGCATCCTACGCCACTCTGCGTCCCCCGTCCCTGCATCCATCGCCACTCTGCGTCCCCCCTCCCTGCATCCTATGCCACTCTGTATTCCCCCTCCCTGCATCCTCCGTCATCAGTCATCCAACACCACCCTGCGTCCCCCCTCCCTGCATCCTACGCCACTCTGTATTCCCCCTCCCTGCATCCTCCATCATCACGCATCCAACACCACCCTGAATCCCCCCTCTCTGCATCCTACACAACCCTGCGTCCCCCCTCCCTGCATTCTCCGCCATCACGCATCCTATGCCACTTTGCATCCCCCCTCCCTGCATCCTCCACCACCCCGCATCCTAAGCCACTCTGCGTCCCCCCTCCCTGCATCCTACGCCACTCTGCATCCCCCTCCCTTCATCCTCCACCACCCCGCATCCTACACCACCCTGCGTCCCCCCTCTCTGCATCTTACACCACCCTGCGTCCCCCCTCCCTGCATCCTCTGCCATCCCGCATCCTACACCACCCTGCGTCCCCCCTCTCTGCATCTTACACCACCCTGCATCCCCCAACCCTGCATCACCCAACTAAAACTAAAGTCCTCCCCACCCTGCATCCCTCCTCCCTGCATCCTCTGCCACCCCACATCCTACGCCACCCTGCGTCCCCCCTCCCTGCATCCTACACCACCCTGTCTCCGGCCTCCCTGCATCCTCTGCCATCCCGCATCCTACACCACCCTGCGTCCCCCCTCCCTGCATCCTACACCACCCTGCGTCCCCCCTCCCTGCATCCTCTGCCATCCCGCATCCTACACCACCCTGCATCCCCCCTCCCTGCATCCTATGCCACTCTGTATTCCCCATCCCTGCGTCCTCCACCACCCCGCATCCTACAACACCCTGCGTCCCCCCTCCCTGCATCCTACGCCACTCTGTATTCCCCCTTCCTGCGTCCTCCACTACCTCGCATCCTACACTACTCTGCATCCCCCCTACCTGTGTCCTACACCACCCTGTGTCCCCCCTCCCTGCATCCTCTGCCATTCTGCATCCTACACCACCCTGCATCCCCCCTCCCTGCATCCTACGCCGCTCTGTATTCCCCCTCCCTGCATCGTACACCACTCTGTATTCCCCCTCCCTGCATCCTCCACCACCCCGCATCCTACGCCACTCTGCATCCCCCTCCCTGCATCCTACTCCATCCCGCATCCTATACCACTCTGCATCCCCCCTCCCTGCATCCTCCACCCCGCATCCAACACCACCCTGCGTCCCCCCTCCCTGCATCCTACGCCACACTTTATTCCCCCTCGCTGCATCCTTCACCACCCCGCATCCTACGCCACTTTGCGTCCCTCCTCCCTGCATCCTAAACCACTCTGCATCCCCCCTCCCTGCATCCTACACCACCCCGCATCCTACGCCACTCTGCGTCCCCCGTCTCTGCATCCATCGCCACTCTGCGTCCCCCCTCCCTGCATCCTCCTCCCCGCATTCTACACCACCCTGTACCCCCCCTCCCTGCCTCCTACGCCACTCTGTATTCCCCCTCCCTGCATCCTCCTCCACCCCGCATCCTACGCCACTCTGTATTCCCCATCCCTGCATCCTCCACCACCCGCATCCTACTCCACTTTGTGTCCCCCCTACCTGCATCCTACACCACTCTGCGTCCCCCCTCCCTGCATCATACGCCACTCTGTATTCCCCCTACCTGCATCCTCCACCACCCTGCATCTTACGCCACTCTGCGTCTCTCCTCCCTGCATCCTACACCACTCTGCATCCCCCCTCCCTGCATCCTACACCACCCCGCATCCTACGCCACTCTGCGTCCCCCCTCTCTGCATCCTCCACCACTCTGCATCCTACGCCATTCTGCGTCCCCCCTCCCTGCATCCTTCACCTTGCATCCTCCACCACCCTGCGTCCCATCTACCTGCATCCTACACCACCCTGTGTCCCCCCTCCCTGCATCCTCTGCCATCCCGCATCCTACACCACCCTGCGCCCCCCCTCTCTGCATCCTACGCCACTCTGTATTCCCCCTCCCTGCTTCCTCCACAACCCCGCATCCTACGCAACTCTTCGCCCATCCTCCCAGCATCTTTCACCACTCTGCATCCCCCCTCCCTGCATCCTACACCACCCCGCATCCTATGCTACTCTGCGTCCCCCCTTCCTGCATCCTCCACCACCCCGCATCCTACGCCACTCTGCGTCCCCCCTCCCTGCATCCTACACCCCGCATAATACGCCACTCTGCGACCCCCCTCCCTGCATCCTCTGCCATCCCGCATCCTACGACACTCTGTATTCCCCCTCCCTGCATCCTCTACCACCCCGCATCCTATGCCACTCTGCATCACCCCGCATCCTACGACACTCTGCGTCCCCCCTCCCTGCATCATCTGCCATCCCGCATCCTACACCACCCTGCATGCCCCTCCCTGCATCCTACGCCACTCTGCGTCCGCCCTCCCTGCATCCTCTGCCATCCCGCATTCTACACCACCCTGCATCCCCCTCCCTGCATCCTACGCCACTGTGCGTCCCTCCTCCCTGCATCCTACACCACCCTGCATCCTTCGCCACTCTGTGTCCTCCCTCCCTACATCCTCCACCACCCCGCATCCTACGCCACTCTGCGTCCCCCCTCCCTGCATCCTCCACCCCGCATCCTCCACCACCCTGCGTCCCCCCTCCCTGCATCCTACACCAACCTGAATCCCCCCTCCCTGCATCCTCTGCCATCCCGCATCCTACATCACCCTGCGTCCCCCCTCCCTGCATCCTACACACCACCCTGCGTCCCCCCTCCCTGCACCCTCTGCCATCCTGCATCCTACACCACCCTGCGTCCCCCCTCCCTGCATCCTACGCCACTCTGTATTCCCCCTCCCTGCATCCTCCACCACCCCGCATCCTACGCCACTCTGCGTCCCTCCTCCCTGCATCCTCCACCACTCTGATTCCCCCACTCCCTGCATCCTACACCACACCGCATCCTACGCCACTCTGCATCCCCCTCCCTTCATCCTACACCACCCCGCATCCTACGCCACTCTGCGTCCCCCTCCCTGCATCCTCTGCCATCCCGCATCCTATACCACTCTGCATCCCCCCTCCCTGCATCCTATGCCACTCTGTATCCTACGCCACTCTGTGCCCCTCCTCCATGCATCCTACACCACTCTGCATCCCTCTCCCTGCATTCTACACCATCCCGCATCCTACGCCACTCTGCGTCCCCTCTCCCTGCATCCTCCACCACCCCGCATCCTACGCCACTCTGCATCCCCCCTACTTGCATCCTCCACCCCGCATCCTCCACCACCCTGCGTCCCCCCAACATGCATCCTACACCACCCTGCGTCCCCCCTCGCTGCATCCTACGCCACTCTGTATTCCCCCTCCCTGCATCCTCCACCACCCCGCATCCTACGCAACTCTGCGTCCCACCTCCCTGCATCCTCGACCACCCCGCATCCTACGCAACTCTGCGTCGCCCCTCCCTGCATCCTACACCACTCTGCGTCCCCCCTCCCTGCATCCTACACCACTCTGCATCCCCCCTCCCTGCATCCTACACTACTCTACATCCCCCCTCCCTGCATCCTACACCACCCTGCGACCCCCCTCCCTGCATCCTCTGCCATCCCGCATCCTACACCACGCTACATCCCCCCTACCCTGCATCCTACGCCACTCTGTATTCCCCCTCCCTGCATCCTACGCCACTCTTCATCCCCCTCCCTTCATCCTCCACCACCCCGCATCCTCCACCACCCTGCGTCCCCCCTCTCTGCATCTTACACCACCCTGCATCCCCCCTCCCTGCATCCTCTGCCATCCTGCATCCTACACCACCCTGCGTCCCCCCTCTCTGCATCTTACACCACCCTGCATCCCCCAACCCTGCATCACCCAACTAAAACTAAAGTCCTCCCCACCCTGCATTCCTCCTCCCTGCATCCTCTGCCACCCCACATCCTACGCCACCCTGCGTCCCCCCTCCCTGCATCCTACACCACCCTGCCTCCGGCCTCCCTGCATCCTATGCCATCCCGCATCCTACACCACCCTGCGTCCCCCCTCCCTGCATCCTACACCACCCTGAGTCCCCCCTCCCTGCATCCTCTGCCATCCCGCATCCTACACCACCCTGCATCCCCCCTCCCTGCATCCTATGCCACTCTGTATTCCCCATCCCTGCGTCCTCCACCACCCCGCATCCTACACCACCCTGCTTCCCCCCTCCCTGCATCCTACGCCACTCTGTATTCCCCCTTCCTGCGTCCTCCACTACCTCGCATCCTACACTACCCTGCATCCCCCCTACCTGCGTCCTACACCACCCTGTATCCCCCCTCCCTGCATCCTCTGCCATTCTGCATCCTACACCACCCTGCATCCCCCCTCCCTGCATCCTACGCCGCTCTGTATTCCCCCTCCCTGCATCGTACACCACCCCGCATCCTACGCCACTCTGCATCCCCCTCCCTGCATCCTACTCCATCCCGCATCCTAGACCACTCTGCATCCCCCCTCCCTGCATCCTCCACCCCGCATCCAACACCACCCTGCGTCCCCCCTCCCTGCATCCTACGCCACACTTTATTCCCCCTCGCTGCATCCTTCACCACCCCGCATCCTACGCCACTTTGCGTCCCTCCTCCCTGCATCCTAAACCACTCTGCATCCCCCCTCCCTGCATCCTACACCACCCCGCATCCTACGCCACTCTGCGTCCCCGTCCCTGCATCCATCGCCACTCTGCGTCCCCCCTCCCTGCATCCTCCTCCCTGCATTCTACACCACCCTGAATCCCCCCTCCCTGCATCCTCTGCCATCCCGCATCCTACACCACCCTGCGTCCCCCCAACCTGCATCCTACACACCACCCTGCGTCCCCCCTCCCTGCATCCTCTGCCATCCTGCATCCTACACCACCCTGCGTCCCCCCTCCCTGCATCCTACACCACTCTGTATTCCCCCTCCCTGCATCCTCCACCACCCCGCATCCTACGCCACTCTGCGTCCCTCCTCCCTGCATCCTCCACCACTCTGCATCCCCCCTCCCTGCATCCTACACCACACCGCATCCTACGCCACTCTGCATCCCCCTCCCTTCATCCTACACCACCCCGCATCCTACGCCACTCTGCGTCCCCCCTCCCTGCATCCTCTGCCATCCCGCATCCTATACCACTCTGCATCCCCCCTCCCTGCATCCTATGCAACTCTGTATTCCCCCTCCCTGCATCCTCCACCACCCCGCATCCTACGCCACTCTGTGCCCCTCCTCCATGCATCCTACACCACTCTGCATCCCTCTCCCTGCATTCTACACCATCCCGCATCCTACGCCACTCTGCGTCCCCTCTTCCTGCATCCTCCACCACCCCGCATCCTACGCCACTCTGCGTCCCCCCTACTTGCATCCTCCACCCCGCATCCTCCACCACCCTGCGTCCCCCCAACATGCATCCTACACCACCCTGCGTCCCCCCTCGCTGCATCCTACGCCACTCTGTATTCCCCCTCCCTGCATCCTCCACCACCCCGCATCCTACGCAACTCTGCGTCCCACCTCCCTGCATCCTCCACCACCCCGCATCCTACGCAACTCTGCATCCCCCCTCCCTGCATCCTACACTACTCTACATCCCCCCTCCCTGCATCCTACACCACCCTGCGACCCCCCTCCCTGCATCCTCTGCCATCCCGCATCCTACACCACGCTACATCCCCCCTACCCTGCATCCTACGCCACTCTGTATTCCCCCTCCCTTCATCCTCCACCACCCCGCATCCTCCACCACCCTGCGTCCCCCCTCTCTGCATATTACACCACCCTGCGTCCCCCCTCCCTGCATCCTCTGCCATCCCGCATCCTACACCACCCTGCGTCCCCCCTCTCTGCATCTTACACCACCCTGCATCCCCCAACCCTGCATCACCCAACTAAAACTAAAGTCCTCCCCACCCTGCATCCCTCCTCCCTGCATCCTCTGCCACCCCACATCCTACGCCACCCTGCGTCCCCCCTCCCTGCATCCTACACCACCCTGCCTCCGGCCTCCCTGCATCCTCTGCCATCCCGCATCCTACACCACCCTGCGTCCCCCCTCCCTGCATCCTACACCACCCTGCGTCCCCCCTCCCTGCATCCTCTGCCATCCCGCATCCTACACCACCCTGCATCCCCCCTCCCTGCATCCTATGCCACTCTGTATTCCCCATCCCTGCGTCCTCCACCACCCCGCATCCTACAACACCCTGCGTCCCCCCTCCCTGCATCCTACGCCACTCTGTATTCCCCCTTCCTGCGTCCTCCACTACCTCGCATCCTACACTACCCTGCATCCCCCCTACCTGCGTCCTACACCACCCTGTGCCCCCCCTCCCTGCATCCTCTGCCATTCTGCATCCTACACCACCCTGCATCCCCCCTCCCTGCATCCTACGCCGCTCTGTATTCCCCCTCCCTGCATCGTACACCACCCCGCATCCTACGCCACTCTGCATCCCCCTCCCTGCATCCTACTCCATCCCGCATCCTATACCACTCTGCATCCCCCCTCCCTGCATCCTCCACCCCGCATCCAACACCACCCTGCGTCCCCCCTCCCTGCATCCTACGCCACACTTTATTCCCCCTCGCTGCATCCTTCACCACCCCGCATCCTACGCCACTTTGCGTCCCTCCTCCCTGCATCCTAAACCACTCTGCATCCCCCCTCCCTGCATCCTACACCACCCCGCATCCTACGCCACTCTGCGTCCCCCGTCCCTGCATTCATCGCCACTCTGCGTCCCCCCTCCCTGCATCCTCCTCCCCGCATTCTACACCACCCTGTATCCCCCCTCCCTGCCTCCTACGCCACTCTGTATTCCCCCTCCCTGCATCCTCCTCCACCCCGCATCCTACGCCACTCTGCGTCCCCCATCCCTGCATCCTCCACCACCCGCATCCTACTGCACTTTGTGTCCCCCCTACCTGCATCCTACACCACTCTGCGTCCTCCCTCCCTGCATCATACGCCACTCTGTATTCCCCCTCCCTGCATCCTCCACCACCCTGCATCTTACGCCACTCTGCATCTCTCCTCCCTGCATCCTACACCACTCTGCATCCCCCCTCCCTGCATCCTACACCACCCCGCATCCTACGCCACTCTGCGTCCCCCCTCTCTGCATCCTCCACCACTCCGCATCCTACGCCATTCTGCGTCCCCCCTCCCTGCATCCTTCACCTTGCATCCTCCACCACCCTGCGTCCCATCTACCTGCATCCTACACCACCCTGTGTCCCCCCTCCCTGCATCCTCTGCCATCCCGCATCCTACACCACCCTGCGCCCCCCCTCTCTGCATTCTACGCCACTCTGTATTCCCCCTCCCTGCTTCCTCCACAACCCCGCATCCTACGCCACTCTTCGCCCATCCTCCCAGCATCTTTCACCACTCTGCATCCCCCCTCCCTGCATCCTACACCACCCCGCATCCTATGCTACTCTGCGTCCCCCCTTCCTGCATCCTCCACCACCCCGCATCCTACGCCACTCTGCGTCCCCCCTCCCTGCATCCTACACCCCGCATAATACGCCACTCTGCGACCCCCCTCCCTGCATCCTCTGCCATCCCGCATCCTACGACACTCTGTATTCCCCCTCCCTGCATCCTCTACCACCCCGCATCCTACGCCACTCTGCATCCCCCCTCCCTGCATCACCCCGCATCCTACGACACTCTGCGTCCCCCCTCCCTGCATCCTCTGCCATCCCGCATCCTACACCACCCTGCATGCCCCTCCCTGCATCCTACGCCACTCTGCGTCCCTCCTCCCTGCATCCTACACCACCCTGCATCCTTCGCCACTCTGTGTCCCCCCTCCCTACATCCTCCACCACCCCGCATCCTACGCCACTCTGCGTCCCCCCTCCCTGCATCCTCCACCCCGCATCCTCCACCACCCTGCGTCCCCCCTCCCTGCATCCTACCCCAACCTGAATCCCCCCTCCCTGCATCCTCTGCCATCCCGCATCCTACACCACCCTGCGTCCCCCCTCCCTGCATCCTACACACCACCCTGCGTCCCCCCTCCCTGCATCCTCTGCCATCCTGCATCCTACACCACCCTGCGTCCCCCCTCCCTGCATCCTACGCCACTCTGTATTCCCCCTCCCTGCATCCTCCACCACCCCGCATCCTACGCCACTCTGCATCCCTCCTCCCTGCATCCTCCACCACTCTGCATCCCCCCTCCCTGCATCCTACACCACACCGCATCCTACGCCACTCTGCATCCCCCTCCCTTCATCCTACACCACCCCGCATCCTACGCCACTCTGCGTCCCCCCTCCCTGCATCCTCTGCCATCCCGCATCCTATACCACTCTGCATCCCCCCTCCCTGCATCCTATGCCACTCTGTATTCCCCCTCCCTGCATCCTCCACCACCCCGCATCCTACGCCACTCTGCGCCCCTCCTCCATGCATCCTACACCACTCTGCATCCCTCTCCCTGCATTTTACACCATCCCGCATCATACGCCACTCTGCGTCCCCTCTCCCTGCATCCTCCACCACCCCGCATCCTACGCCACTCTGCGTCCCCCCTACTTGCATCCTCCACCCCGCATCCTCCACCACCCTGCGTCCCCCCAACATGCATCCTACACCACCCTGCGTCCCCCCTCCCTGCATCCTACGCCACTCTGTATTCCCCCTCCCTGCATCCTCCACCACCCCGCATCCTACGCAACTCTGCGTCCCACCTCCCTGCATCCTCCACCACCCCGCATCCTACGCAACTCTGCGTCGCCCCTCCCTGCATCCTACACCACTCTGCGTCCCCCCTCCCTGCATCCTACACCACTCTGCGTCCCCCCTCCCTGCATCCTACACCACTCTGCATCCCCCCTCCCTGCATCCTACACTACTCTACATCCCCCCTCCCTGCATCCTACACCACCCTGCGACCCCCCTCCCTGCATCCTCTGCCATCCCGCATCCTACACCACGCTACATCCCCCCTACCCTGCATCCTACGCCACTCTGTATTCCCCCTCCCTGCATCCTACGCCACTCTGCTTCCCTCCTCCCTGCATCCTACACCACTCTGCATCCCCCCTCCCTGCATCCTACACCACCCCGCATCCTACGCCACTCTGCGTCCCCCCTCCCTGCATCCTACACCACCCCGCATCCTACTCCACTCTGCATCCCCCCTCCCTGCATCCTCTGCAATCCCGCATCCTACACCACCCTGCATCCCCCCTCCCTGCATCCTACGCCACTATGTATTCCCCCTCCCTGCATCCTTCACCACCCCGCATCCTACGCCACTCTGCGTCCCTCCTCCCTGCATCCTACACCACTCTGCTTCCCCCCTCCCTTCATCCTACACCACTCCGCATCCTACGCCACTTTGCGTCCCCCCTCCCTGCATCCTCCACCACCCCGCATCCTATGCCACTCAGCATCCCCCCTCCCTGCATCCTACGCCACTCTGCGTCCCCCCTCCCTGCATCCTCTGCCATCCTGCATCCTCCACCACCCTGCGTCCCCCCTACCTGCATCCTACACCACCCTGCGTCCCCCCTACCTGCATCCTCTGCCATCCCGCATCCTACACCACCCTGCATCCCCCTCCCTGCATCCTACGACACTCTGTATTCCCCCTCCCTTCATCCTCCACCACCCTGCATCCCCCCTCCCTGCATCCTACGCCACTCTGTATTCCCCCTCCCTTCATCCTCCACCACTCTGCATCCCCCCTCCCTGCATCCTACGCCACTATGTATTCCCCCTCCCTGCATCCTCCACCATCCCGCATCCTACGCCACTCTGCGTCCCTCCTCCCTGCATCCTACACCACTCTGCTTTCCCCCTCCCTTCATCTACACCACTCCGCATCCTACGCCACTCTGCGTCCCCCCTCCCTGCATCCTCCACCACCCCGCATCCTATGCCACTCAGCATCCCCCCTCCCTGCATCCTACGCCACTCTGCGTCCCCCCTCCCTGCATCCTCTGCCATCCCGCATCCTACACCACCCTGCATCCCCCCTCCCTGCATCCTACGCCACTCTGTATTCCCCCTCCCTTCATAATCCACCACTCTGCATCCCCCCTCCCTGCATCCTACACCACTCTGCATCCCCCTCCCTGCATCCTCCACCCCGCATCCTACACCACCATGAGTCCCCCCTCCCTGCATCCTACGCCACTCTGTATTCCCCCTCCCTGCGTCCTACACCACCCTGCGTCCCCCCTCCCTGCATCCTACGGCACTCTGTATTCCCCCCCCCTACATCCTCCACCACCCCGCATCCTACGCCACTCTGCTTCCCTCCTCCCTGCATCCTACACCACTCTGCGTCCCCTCTCCCTGCATCCTCCACCATCCCGCATCCTACACCACCCTGCGTCCCCCCTCCCTGCATCCTCTGCTACCCCACGTCCTACTCTCACCCTGCACCACCCCCATCTCCCGTTACACACTTGTTATTTAAGGAAGATGGCTGGTGAGTAGGATTTCTTTCAACAGGAACACCACCTGGATACTACTGGACAAGGGGACCGAACTACTAGCAACATAGGTAAGTATCTATGTGGATGGGCTCTGTATGCATTAAAGTTTTATTTTTCAGGTGTGTGTGTATTTATTTAACTATTTGTACTGATGTGGGACTACAAGTCCAAGCAGGTCCTTTATTGCCCTGCATGGTGGGACTTGTGGTTCTCCAAGTCTCACCATGCAGTGCAGGCTTGCTGGGTCTTGTAGTTCCACAGCAATACACAATAGTTTTTTCTTTTTTTACATTTTGCATCAACCCGATGGCCACAGCCCACAGCCATCGGTACAGCCCTGGGCTTCAGCATGGGCAGGTAAGTTCTAGAGGGGGAGTCCCCACTTTCCCAGGATTCCTGCCCATGCTTACCGGTCAGGGGAAGAATGCTTTGGCAGGGTTGGACCCGTGCTGGTTCTTGAAATACACGGGACCCCCTACTCATTTTGTCCCCCGTATTTTGGTAACAAGGACCGGCCCTTGTGCCAGATTGTCTGTTGGTGTCTCCATGGAGACGCCAACAGCCAATCTGGGATGAATGCTTCCAAAGCACACCCCCCCTGTCAGTGCGGGGCGAGCTGCTGCAGCACATGAGAGGCAACGCTGGAACCTGGAATTTATAAGTAGAGGTGTAAAATTAGTGTGTGTACAATAAACTTTTACTTTTCACTGTGTCTGTGTTTTATTTCAACATTCTTTTTACAGGTGGACTACAAGTCCAAGGGGGCCCAAAAATGGCCTGCCTGCTGGGATTTGTGGTTCGCCAAGTCCAAGCATGCAGGGGGACCCCTGCTGGGACTTGTAGTTCGCCTGTAAAGAGCAATGTTTTGTTTGCGTGATCGTACCATATCAGCCCAGTGTCCACCGCCCAGGGACGCTGGGGACAGCCCCGGGCTAATAGCCCTGGACGGGTGAAGCCTTGGGGGGGGACCCCTTTACTGGGGGGGTCCCAACTCCCCCAGTGACCCCATCCAGGGCTGACCAGCCACAATGAGCATGATACGGCCGGGGGACCTTATGTAAAAAGTGTCCCCCGGCTGTGTCATGACAGCACAGGCTGTTGGAGCCCGGTGCTGGTTCCAAAATATGGGGCACCCCCAGTTTTTTTGTCCCCCGTATTTTTATAACCAGGACCGGCCCAAGAGTCCGGGGCTGGTTCCAGAAATATGGGGGATCCCTACACTTTTTGTCCCCCGTATTTTTGGAACCAGGTCCGGCTCAATGAGCCCGGCGCTGGTTATGCTCAGGAGGGGGAACCCACGCCATTTTTTTTTCTCACCCTTTGTTTCTCAATACCTTTTCTTCACAATCCCACTGCCAGCACTTTTGGATGGAGGAGGTGGCGCAGATGGGTCGAGATTGAATGCTAGAGCAGCCCCGGTGCATCAATATATGATTTAGGATGTCCTCCTTCAATGCCCTACAGTAAAGCTTCTACACGCTGGGTGTCATGCTCATAGCCAGGGGTTTCATGGGCTGGTTGTCTTGCCTGTTGACAGGGGTTTCATGCACTGGGACGGGTGTCATACTCATTGGCAAGGGTATGTAATGCTCATTGCCAGGGGTTTGAAATTCTTGTGGCCAGGGGTAATACTCGTTGCTTGGGGTGTGTTATCATTAAACATTTAAATAAATCCATTGTTTATTCTTACAGTGAAATTTTAGATTTCTGAATTTAAAAAATAAATTGAAAAAAAGCTATGAAATTCCATAGACAAAAAACCTTACGGTTTCACATGTCCCATTAAGGCTTCTTACACATGATCTGGCATTTCAGAAACCTGTTCCACTCAAACTCCAAAAAGCAATGAAATTCCGATCATTAAGGCTGACGCCTTAATGGACGTGTTCCTTGCGCAATACAGATATGGTACGCCATCACAGCCTGTGGGTAAGTGCAGATTCAGCACTCTCACAGAGTGAGATTGCTGTCACTCACACAATGGTGGAGCTGCTAATTCACAGATTTGTGTGCTCATTGGAATACACACATGCAGTCTATGCAACTGAAGGTCTGAGCAGTTATGTGGCGCACTCATCCTAATAAGTACATTCAATCATCTAAAACTGTCTAGCCCACTGAATTGCTATAGTGTTCATTCTAGTGCCCATCATCTTTGAAAACCCATGCAGTTCCTCATCCCTGCCTGGGGTGTAGCTGTCTGCTTTAGTGCTTCTAGCACAGTGTGTTCTGTATATCAGCACTGCAAACCAGACCTGTGCTAGAAACACTACAGCAGACAGCAACACCCCAGACAGGGTAGAGGAACTGCATGGGTTTTCAAAGATGGCAGGTGCTAGAATAAACACTATTACTAGAACTATCCCACTGAGGGTCCAACATCTTTCACACTCACTACCAATATCCATTTCATTTAGTATTCACATACAGTTACCATAAACATCTTTCATAATTGCAAAAACTATAATACTCCCAACTACTATGCATGAACACTTTCCTCTTCTATACGCCTTCATGCTGCTCTGTCTTCTTCAATCCCTACTGCTGTGTGTATTCCCTCATCTGCACCAATGTGTCTTTCCCCATCTGCACTGCCCTGTCTTTCCACACAGATGCCGCTGTTTACTTCTACCTGTGCCACTGGCTTCCACACTATTAGTGATACTCTGTCTCCCCCTCCATCCATGCTGCTCTGCCTGCCTCATCCATGACACAGTTTACTTCCATCTGTACTGCTGTCTCCCCTCTCCATCTGTACTGCTCTGTTTTCCCTTTATCCCCTTTGCTCCAAACCCCCTCCCCCATCAGTGCTGTCTTTCCTCCAACTGCTCCTCTGTTTCCCACCCAATCGCATCACTCTGCCTTACCTTCCCCAATCTGTGCAACTGTTTTCCACCCATCTGCTTCGTTAGTCCCCCATCAGTGCTGCTTAGCCTTCCCATTATCTACACATTACTTTTCGTCCCCATCCACATGACACTGTCTCCTCCCCCAATCAACACCACTTTTACCCCATCCGCTCAGCTCTCTTTTGCTCAGACCTTCAGTTGCATAGACTGCATGTGTGTATTCCAATGAGCACACAAATCTGTGAATTAGCAGCTCCACCATTGTGTGAGTGACAGCAATCTCACTCTGTGAGAGTGCTGAATCTGCACTTACCCACAGGCTGTGATGGCGTACCATATCTGTATTGCGCAAGGAACACGTCCATTAAGGCGTCAGCCTTAATGATCGGAATTTCATTGCTTTTTGGAGTTTGAGTGGAACAGGTTTCTGAAATGCCAGATCATGTGTAAGAAGCCTTAATGGGACATGTGAAACCGTAAGGTTTTTTGTCTATGGAATATATAGATATATAGATATATAGATATATAGATATATAGATATATAGATATATAGATATTACACACAGCAGAGTTCAATCATAGAGAAGCACTCACCAGGCTTTTTTGCAAAAGTGTAAATGAGTTTTTGATCTCACAATAAATCCATCAGCAGTTAAGTCGACGTTTCATGCATCAGCGTGCCCTTTCTCAAGACCAGACAGGTAGGGCTCAATAGACAGCAAATCTAATGCACTATAGTGTGCTGACCTTAAGTACCAGCATACCCAGCTGTTGCAATTAGCCACCAATCTAAACCAGGATGTGGAGTTAAAACCCCTATAAACACAATAACAGACTGCTACAAATATACTAGTGGCACACTGTTCCGCGCATACTTTCTGCCCACAACTTAAAGTAGAGAGGGACACTTACATTTCTAGCCCCAAATCTTCCAAATACTCTGTGTGCGTTCCACTGCAAGTGAAACGCACAATCATAATTTCCGGCCATCTGACAGGGTCAACTGCTGATGATGCGCGTAATCTGCATCAAGGAGTAGCGCACATCAATCAGGAACTTCCGACAAGCGGACATGCAGCAGGCTCTGCATGTCCACTCTTCCCCTCTGCCATCGGCGGGTGGCATCCGGAGGGTGGACCGGTGGGCAGGGAGTGTGGTGCCGGGCACCCTGCTAATCTTCGGCGCCCGGAGCTGATGCTCCGCCGGCTCCACCCTCGCTACCCCACTGCGCAGGAGTGCACATCGCTTGCAACACAGTATGCAAACACTGAATGATTTTAAGAATTTCTCTTAACGAATGATCATCATCAGCAAATTTGTCTAGTGTTACCAAGCTTAAGGGAATTGTCCCCTATAAGCCAATAGAAATGGGACATATTGTTCTAGCTGGGCGCTTATAACAACAAATTTTAAAATCTATAAACATAGCAATTTTTCAAAGGTGAGATGAGATATTTTTCTCTGGTGTGACACTGCCTGGAATTGTATTAAGAAAGATGTATTTTGGAGTCATTGGAATGATCCTCGGGTTTATAGCAAATGAAGAATCACCCTACAGTATGTCACAACAAAACAGCAATGTTCAGAAAATGTCTCAATTACAAAATGATTGATTATGAAACTACATTTCAATGGAATAAACAAAAAATCAATATAAAGTAAATAAGATCTCTTTCATTGTTTCTGTATACAAACTAGTATGTATCATTATACTGTAAATTAGCTACAATACATTTGTCCTACCTAACAAATAAATGCACTCCAAAAAACTTACAAAAAACATGTAATTATTGTTGTAGTATTCTGCAGTTACTGTAGCTTTGCTACACTTGGGCCTTGAGGTGCATTTGACTTAGAAAAGAAAACTAACAGTGAGATGCACATACTGTAGCACCCCGAGTGTCTTAGTTTCCTGCAGCAAAACATTCTGCAACTGTAGGCTAAGTGAGCACTGCTGTACCCTAATAGCTCACAATATGGAGGAATAGCAGATTTCCATTAGATAGCCACTTAAGGCAATTACCTGTATGTATGCTTGCCTACTCTCCTGGAAGCTGCAGGAGCCTCACAATTTTTCAGGCAGTCCCCGAACCCTTGAAGGAGCCCAGATGTCCTGCATTGCTTCCACATGCCAGGATGTGGAAATAATAATGAGATTTGTGACTGTGATATAATATATATAGATATATATATATATATATATATATATATATATATATATATATCTATATATATATATATATATATATCTATATATATATATAGATAGATATATCTATATCTATATCTATATCTATATCTATATATATATATATATATATGAGAAAAAAAGGGTTTATCGGAGAGCGCTGAGCTTAGTACCACCTAGTCACTTTTGTACAGATTTCTTACTGGGTAAGACACCAATCACATTTATAACAACAATTCCTTGTCCCTTTCCCGAATGAAACGTGGAATCCGTTCAAGGAAAAAGTTCTTTATTGAAACCCAACGCGTTTTGTCAGAACAACTTCTTCAGGGGTAAGACTAAAAGTGGTACAGAAAGAAAACAGGGGGCGTACTTTCAGTATTACAGTACATTGCATCAATAGCCATACAACAGGTATATTCATTTATACTTATATACATACCAGAGTATTTTAAATGTATGGTCTATTCAGCGATTAGAATTCATACAGGATAACGGTAAAATCTAAAATGTATTTTAAAAATTCAATGATTACAATCATGAGAAAAAACGTAAGTGGAAGAGCAAGCAAAGAGGATATAGAGACTGGCACTTGGCCAGACTACATACCAGTATAATGTAAAATAGGTGAGAGCCAGGCTGGCTTAGTAATCAGATGTAATTTGAGAGTTTTTTCTGTGGGGATGGAGTCCTTGAAATTAGAGCTCACAGGGCCTGAAAGCATTAATTAATTGCTTAATTACAGCCAGCATTAATTCATTGCTTAATTCTCTATAAAGTTAAATGAAATATACATACCCCTAAACTGATGATTCTAGGGGAAGCCGTTTTAGCTCGGTGTAATGAATAACACCTGTAGGGATCATATTCCAGACAACTGGACTCTAGGAGTCTGAATACATGAAATATACCTTTTAATTATGATCAAAATACAATGATATTTTAGATTAATAAGCACAATAAATATTAAATTACATACCGCTAGAGTGATGACTTTATCGGGGAGAGCCCGTCTAGCTTTGTATATTGTACAGTTTAGGGTGTGATTCTAGGGTATAGGGTTCACCATACCTAAAAATATTTTTTTTAAATATTAATTAAATGGTAAATCGGATAGATACCAAAAAATTTAATCAAATATCAACCAATCAAAAAAGAAGTGTTTACATACCTATATGGTGGAAAGATTGGGAAAGGCCACACCGGCCTAGCGTATTAAAGATTCCCGTAGGGAAAAAAACGATCCTCAGAAACAGGGCTCACAGGGTCTAGAAAGTGTTATCACCATATTAGCATCTAGATATATTTTGACGAAGGGGACAAGAGCCCCGAAACATAGATGTCGTTTTAAATAAACACCGTTTGAATTCACTGAATCAGCCTCTGAGTGCCACCTGATGCGTGTTACTATTGTAAGGATTTCCAATCCTGCTGGAAGGCACCGGAGCACGTGAGTCCGGGGGACAGCAGAGTGCCGGGACGCACATCGTTTGTCTATATATATATATATATATATATATATATATATATATATATATATATATATATATATATATATATATATATATATATATATATATATATATATATATGTGTATAGTCCAAGTATCCGCACGCCAGGTTCAGAAAGAAGAGCAATCTCCAGTCACAAAACAAATTTTGTGAAATCCAAAGTAGTCAATGGTAGTTTAATAAAGAGTCATCAAATCAAAAGGTAACAAAAGGGTACAATGTATGACAGCCCCGACGTTTCGGTCCAAATCATGGACCATTATCAAGGAGCCTATGGCACACAGAAGACATAGGTCATAAACATACTTAAATAATACAGAATAAGCATTATTACATCGAGATGAAAATAAATGCTTACATAGCCATCAAATGAATGTGGTAGTCAGCGTCGCAAAGGTCTCTGCCGAGTAAGTTAGGACATAGTCAGCTACCAACCCTGTGCAGTCCGGGTCCCGCTATTTATACACGTGGAGAAGGGGTTAAGGTGCACAGCGAGCGCGCCCAATCAGCCTGCGTGTCAGGCTGCTGGAGCGCACACTGGCTTCCGGTGAAGCCGGAAGTCAAACGGTCAGTGGGCCGCACATTGGAACGCACAGCTTCCGGGTGGCCGGGAGCTGTGTGTCGGATGGAGAAGTAAAACATATGCGCTGATGGGGAGAAATGAATAATCAATCGCCAGTGATATCAGCCAAACACTACTGATATCAGTCTATTGGGAGTATAATATAGATATAATATATAGCGCACAGTTGATGTATGTAGCGGTGGCCGGTGTCGGACAGAGAAAGCTAGGGGGTGACAGAGAGAGAGAGGTAAAGTATAGGGGCTCAATATGCCACAACAAGGCAATGTACCACCAGTTAAGGTGGGGTGATTTAGAAGAGGGAAATTATCCGGGTGTTTAGATAGAAGGAGGTTGAAGTGGAGCGATTAAGGGGATAATCAGGGTTATGGGAAAATGATTAGACAGACATCACAATCTGTGGGAGCGGGTAGGTTGCAAAAAGTGGCGTTAGTCGTAAGTCATCGCATGTCAATCAGTCAGCTAGGGTCACTTGGGGATCAAATCAAAAAATTGACATTTGACATGAATTGAATGAGACACAGGTAAATACATTGCTTGGAAGGTCATATCAATTGGTATTAGTGTGAACCCGTGGGAAAAGGACTCCGTTACTAGTTGGAGAGTAATGACATACTAAAATAGTGAATAAATAACAATAATCAAACAAGCAAGTGAATGCAACTTAAGAGAATATACCGCAGGAAAAAGGCATAGATTAATCAAAACACATGCAGAATGTACAACATGTGGGAGATGATATGGCACAATATGAAAAACCTTTGGCCTGCATTTCCGGTTGGGCACCCCACTGCTGTTCTTTTTGGGTGAGAGTGCGGTCTTTTATGTTTATATAAATATTGGGGTTAAGTGATTAGACCACTTTAACCTCTTGACCTGACACCCACATTATTCTTTGCCTTGACTATAGGTTTGACCTTAGCCACTATCTTTTCCGTGCAGACGACAGATTTAAGCAAAATATATCCGGCTGTTTTCCGCCTTCTTTCACCCCATTCTCCCCCCTCTCTCCCTCATTTAAAGCAACACCCTAAACCTTCAATCCCCCCCGCCCCTACGCCAGCATATACTAAGCATGGCTTCTGGGGACTTGGGATTTATGAATGATAACTTACTGACACAAGCCGAACACGGCATCATTTCGTTAACAGACGATGATGCTGAAAAAGTCCTGTTTGATCACTCTGACTTTGAGACCTTACCGACCGAATCCCCTACCGATTTATACCAAAAACTTCTGAAGCTCAAAAAACGTGAGACCGACTTGACTTTACACGGCCACTTTCTGTCTGAATATCACATAAAGAAGTATATCCCTAGGGGCTTTTGTGTGTCTAACATCCCTACCATTGGTAGACGGAACCCGACCTTCTGTAGTCGCTGGTGCGGTGTTTTAAATAAGTGCTCATTTGATCTTATGCTGTTAGTGATAGAGGAAGTGGGTACTGAACTTAAAAAGGTGAAACAAGAGATCGATGAATTTGGTGTTGCCAACTTACCTGCTATCAAAAGTGACAAATCGTGTAATCTAATTGAAAAGATCAGAACCCAGGAGGACACGTATAAACAAGAATTAATCTCGTTTAAGCGTAACAAACTGACAGTAGTAACCTCTGATTACCAGAACCATACTGTATACAGGTGGCTGGCAGGTGACTCAGGCAGTGGCCGCACACAGAGGCCGTATAGACCGAGGCGCCAACCCAACCCATATCGTCTTAACACGGGCTCATCCACATCTGCCTCAGACACTGAGCAATCAGGTCCACAGTCTGATTTTTTAGAATCTGGCCCCGGCAACACCTCAAAAGCCCGAAAACCCCCAAGGGGGCGAGCAAGGGGCGCAGACCACACCCTCGGTGTGGCAGAATTGGGAAAACGAGTCAGGAAACCGGTGCTGACTTAGTATTTAACCTGTCTGACACATCCCTAACCCCAGCAATGACATTGTTACTCGCCAGGGGCTTATCTTTTGTTCCCACATGCCCCCATGACAGCTTTGAAACCTCCATAGATGTTTACAAATTCAGCCGAAAACTACGGCTGCAAGAACAATTCGCAGGAACCACCAACACTACTCCCAGGTCTAGTTTCCATAAACCATCGGTATTTGACCCAACCTCTCTCAACCCCAGTATTAAGACCTTCACTAGACTGGTTGAAAACGACATCCAACAATCACCTCTCAAACCTAAATATGACAACTTAACCCGTGCTGAACGGGCAGCACTTAAGTCCCTTAAAGATGACCCTGACTTGGTTATTCGCCCAGCAGATAAAGGCGGGGCGGTGGTGGTACAAAACTGGACTGACTACCATACTGAGATACAGCGCCAACTGGCTGACAATAACACCTATCAATCCGTACCATTAAACCCCATACCAGAATTCAAAAAGAAAATTGACAAACTCCTCCTCGAGGGCCTGACCCACCAGTGGATCACTAAGGACACCTATGAATACCTGACAGTAGATTTTCCAGTATGCCCCATCATATATACCTTACCGAAGATCCATAAGTCCCACTCTCACCCACCAGGCAGACCCATTAATTCTGCCAGACTCTCACTACTACAGCCTCTAGCCATTTTTGTGGACAGCTTCCTGCAACCTGTGGTCACCTCGGGCAACACGTATGTCAGAGACACCACGGATTTCATTGAAAAACTGAAAACCATCGACATCACATCGGGCTCAATATTACTAGCAACCATGGATGTGTGTTCTCTATACAAGGTGATACCACATACAGATGGCCTACGAGTACTGCGAACCAAGCTAGATGCCAGACTGACACCTGCACCCCCCACCAACTTCTTAGTTGATCTGGCTGAGGTAATCCTCAAATGCAACCATTTCCTCTATCAGAAGAAATACTACATACAGGTGTCAGGGACCGCGATGGGTTCTAACCTGGCTCCATCATACGCCTGCCTATATATGTCTGACTATGAGGATACCCATATCCTGCCATACTATGGCCACCAGATCCTCTTCTACAAACGCTTCATTGATGATGTGTTCTTGATCTGGTCCGGCACAGCAGAAGCATTTAACCTGATGGTACAATCTCTGAATGCACTCAACTGCCCCATCAAGTTCACGCACCTGATTGACAACCAATCGATAAATTTTCTGGACATCAATATTACCATCAAGGATGGCATTCTCCAAACCAGTCTGTTCAGGAAACCAACAGACCGAAATACACTACTATCCACGACCAGTCAGCACCCTCCAGCTTTGAAGGAACATTTTCCTATCTCCCAGTACATGAGGGTTATAAGAAACAACTCGGACCAAGATTTGATGGAAGTCCAACTCAAAGAAATGACCAACCGATTCTCCCAACGTGGATATTCCTCCACCACACTGAACCGGTGCCTTGATAAGGCCAGAACTAATATGATGTCACCTCGGCCTAACACATCCACCACCCCTATGGGTCCATCGCGGATGGTCTTTGTAAACAAGTATGACTACGTATCCTCCAAGGTCCAGAAGAGCTTAAAAAAGCACTGGCCCATCATCTCATCTGATAAAGCTCTGAAGCTGCAACAATTTGGTCCACCTATGATTGCTCATAAGAGAGGACCCAACCTTAAACAATTACTCATGCACCCAATGATGAGCCCTTCACCGGAGAGTAACACTACGTGGCTCCACTCCAAACGCCCTGGCTGTTTTCTATGCACTGGATGCACTACCTGCAGCAGCATGACCCCAGGCACCACTTTTCCACACCCCCACTCGGGCAAACCGATCAAAATCAAATACCGCCTCCATTGCCAAATGGACCACATTATCTATCTTCTGAACTGCCCGTGTGGACTGGCATATGTGGGTATGACCACAAGGAAGTTCCGCGAAAGAATGGCAAACCATAGGAACTCCATTCGAGCTGCACTTGAAACTAAGAAAGCAGACCTGCCTATACCTCGCCACTTTCTCGCTGCAGGACATCAAAACTCGAACCTACGGTGCCGACTCATTGACTGGGTACCGCCATCCCCCCGAGGGGGTGACAGAGGACTTCAACTGAAAAAACTTAAGTCGTTGGATTCATCGGTTGGACACTATCTCACCCAGAGGTCTCAACGAGAACAATCCATTGTCCATATTTCTGAGACAGTCCTAACCCTTTATCCTATCATCAGTATTTTTTCTTCTGTTGTTGCACCAATTACCTGCTCTCATCTCACATCCTTCTCTGCTAGACCTTTTGGTCTCCATATGTTTTTCATATTGTGCCATATCATCTCCCACATGTTGTACATTCTGCATGTGTTGTGATTAATCTATGCCTTTTTCCTGCGGTATATTCTCTTAAGTTGCATTCACTTGCTTGTTTGATTATTGTTATTTATTCACTATTTTAGTATGTCATTACTCTCCAACTAGTAACGGAGTCCTTTTCCCACGGGTTCACACTAATACCAATTGATATGACCTTCCAAGCAATGTATTTACCTGTGTCTCATTCAATTCATGTCAAATGTCATTTTTTTGATTTGATCCCCAAGTGACCCTAGCTGACTGATTGACATGCGATGACTTACGACTAACGCCACTTTTTGCAACCTACCCGCTCCCACAGATTGTGATGTCTGTCTAATCATTTTCCCATAACCCTGATTATCCCCTTAATCGCTCCACTTCAACCTCCTTCTATCTAAACACCCGGATAATTTCCCTCTCCTAAATCACCCCACCTTAACTGGTGGTACATTGCCTTGTTGTGGCATATTGAGCCCCTATACTTTACCTCTCTCTCTCTGTCACCCCCTAGCTTTCTCTGTCCGACAATGGCCACCGCTATATACATCAACTGTGCGCTATATATTATATCTATATTATACTCCCAATAGACTGATATCAGTAGTGTTTGGCTGATATCACTGGCGATTGATTATTCATTTCTCCCCATCAGCGCATATGTTTTACTTCTCCATCCGACACACAGCTCCCGGCCACCCGGAAGCTGTGCGTTCCAATGTGCGTTCCACTGACCGTTTGACTTCCGGCTTCACCGGAAGCCAGTGTGCGCTCCAGCAGCCTGACACGCAGGCTGATTGGGCGCGCTCACTGTGCACCTTAACCCCTTCTTCACGTGTATAAATAGCGGGACCCGGACTGCACAGGGTTGGTAGCTGACTATGTCCTAACTTACTCGGCAGAGACCTTTGCGACGCTGACTACCACATTCATTTGATGGCTATGTAAGCATTTATTTTCATCTCGATGTAATAATGCATATTCTGTTTTATTCAAGTGTGTTTATGACCTATGTCTTCTGTGTGCCATAGGCTCCTTGATGATGGTCCATGATTTGGACCGAAACGTCGGGGCTGTCATACATTGTACCCTTTTGTTACCTTTGGATTTGATGACTCTTTATTAAACTACCATTGACTACTTTATATTTCACAAAATTTGTTTTGTGACTGGAGAGTGCTCTCCTTTCTGCACCTGGCGTGCGGATACTTGGACTATTTTTGAATGCAAGCCCCTTGGCCTGCATTTCTGGTTGGGCACCCCACTGCTGTTCTTTTTGGGTGAGAGTGCAGTCTTTTATGTTTATATAAATATTGGGGTTAAGTGATTAGACCACTTTAACCTCTTGACCTGACACCCACATTATTCTTTGCCTTGACTATAGGTTTGACCTTAGCCACTATCTTTTCCGTGCAGACGACAGATTTAAGCAAAATATATCCGGCTGTTTTCCGCCTTTATTTCACCCCATTCTCCCCCCTCTCTCCCTCATTTAAAGCAACACCCTAAACCTTCAATCCCCCCCGCCCCTACGCCAGCATATACTAAGCATGGCTTCTGGGGACTTGGGTTTTATGAATGATAACTTACTGACACAAGCCGAACACGGCATCATTTCGTTAACAGACGATGATGCTGAAAAAGTCCTGTTTGATCACTCTGACTTTGAGACCTTACCGACTGAATCCCCTACCGATTTATACCAAAAACTTCTGAAGCTCAAAAAACGTGAGACCGACTTGACTTTACACGGCCACTTTCTGTCTGAATATCACAGAAAGAAGTATATCCCTAGGGGCTTTCGTGTGTCTAACATCCCTACCATTGGTAGACAGAACCCGACCTTCTGTAGTCGCTGGTGCGGCGTTTTAAATAAGTGCTCATTTGATCTTATGCTGTAAGTGATAGAGGAAGTGGGTACTGAACTTAAAAAGGTGAAACAAGAGATCGATGAATTTGGTGTTGCCAACTTACCTGCTATCAAAAGTGACAAATCGTGTAATCTAATTGAAAACATCAGAACCCAGGTGGACACATATAAACAAGAATTAATCTCGTTTAAGCGTAACAAACTGACAGTAGTAACCTCTGATTACCAGAACCATACTGTATACAGGTGGCTGGCAGGTGACTCAGGCAGTGGCCGCACACAGAGGCCGTATAGACCGAGGCGCCAACCCAACCCATATCGTCTTAACACGGGCTCATCCACATCTGCCTCAGACACTGAGCAATCAGGTCCACAGTCTGATTTTTTAGAATCTGGCCCCGGCAACACCTCAAAAGCCCGAAAACCCCCAAGGGGGCGAGCAAGGGGCGCAGACCACACCCTCGGTGTGGCAGAATTGGGAAAACGAGTCAGGAAACCGGTGCTGACTTAGTATTTAACCTGTCTGACACATCCCTAACCCCAGCAATGACATTGTTACTCGCCAGGGGCTTATCTTTTGTTCCCACATGCCCCCATGACAGCTTTGAAACCTCCATAGATGTTTACAAATTCAGCCGAAAACTACGGCTGCAAGAACAATTCGCAGGAACCACCAACACTACTCCCAGGTCTAGTTTCCATAAACCATCGGTATTTGACCCAACCTCTCTCAACCCCAGTATTAAGACCTTCACTAGACTGGTTGAAAACGACATCCAACAATCACCTCTCAAACCTAAATATGACAACTTAACCCGTGCTGAACGGGCAGCACTTAAGTCCCTTAAAGATGACCCTGACTTGGTTATTCGCCCAGCAGATAAAGGCGGGGCGGTGGTGGTACAAAACTGGACTGACTACCATACTGAGATACAGCGCCAACTGGCTGACAATAACACCTATCAATCCGTACCATTAAACCCCATACCAGAATTCAAAAAGAAAATTGACAAACTCCTCCTCGAGGGCCTGACCCACCAGTGGATCACTAAGGACACCTATGAATACCTGACAGTAGATTTTCCAGTAAGCCCCATCATATATACCTTACCGAAGATCCATAAGTCCCACTCTCACCCACCAGGCAGACCCATTATTTCTGCCAGACTCTCACTACTACAGCCTCTAGCCATTTTTGTGGACAGCTTCCTGCAACCTGTGGTCACCTCGGGCAACACGTATGTCAGAGACACCACGGATTTCATTGAAAAACTGAAAACCATCGTCATCACATCGGGCTCAATATTACTAGCAACCATGGATGTGTGTTCTCTATACACGGTGATACCACATACAGATGGCCTACGAGTACTGCGAACCAAGCTAGATGCCAGACTGACACCTGAACCCACCACCAACTTCTTAGTTGATCTGGCTGAGGTAATCCTCAAATGCAACCATTTCCTCTATCAGAAGAAATACTACATACAGGTGTCAGGGACCGCAATGGGTTCTAACCTGGCTCCATCATACGCCTGCCTATATATGTCTGACTATGAGGATACCCATATCCTGCCATACTATGGCCACCAGATCCTCTTCTACAAACGCTTCATTGATGATGTGTTCTTGATCTGGTCCGGCACAGCAGAAGCATTTAACCTGATGGTACAATCTCTGAATGCACTCAACTGCCCCATCAAGTTCACACACCTGATTGACAACCAATCGATACATTTTCTGGACATCAATATTACCATCAAGGATGGCATTCTCCAAACCAGTCTGTTCAGGAAACCGACAGACCGAAATACACTACTATACACGACCAGTCAGCACCCTCCAGCTTTGAAGGAACATTTACCTATCTCCCAGTACATGCGGGTTATAAGAAACAACTCGGACCAAGATTTGATGGAAGTCCAACTCAAAGAAATGACCAACCCATTCTCCCAACGTGGATATTCCTCCACCACACTGAACCGGTGCCTTGATAAGGCCAGAACTAATATGATGTCACCTCGGCCTAACACATCCACCACCCCTAAGGGTCCATCGCGGATGGTCTTTGTAAACAAGTATGACCATGTATCCTCCAAGGTCCAGAAGAGCTTAAAAAAGCACTGGCCCATCATCTCATCTGATAAAGCTCTGAAGCTGCAACAATTTGGTCCACCTATGATTGCTCATAAGAGAGGACCCAACCTTAAACAATTACTCATGCGCCCAATGATGAGCCCTTCACCGGAGAGTAACACTACGTGGCTCCACTCCAAACGCCCTGGCTGTTTTCTATGCACTGGATGCACTACCTGCAGCAGCATGACCCCGGGCACCACTTTTTCACACCCCCACTCGGGCAAACCGATCAAAATCAAATACCGCCTCCATTGCCAAATGGACCACATTATCTATCTTCTGAACTGCCCGTGTGGACTGGCATATGTGGGTATGACCACAAGGAAGTTCCGCGAAAGAATGGCAAACCATAGGAACTCCATTCGAGCTGCACTTGAAATTAAGAAAGCAGACCTGCCTATACCTCGCCACTTTCTCGCTGCAGGACATCAAAACTCGAACCTACGGTGCCGACTCATTGACTGGGTACCGCCATCCCCCCGAGGGGGTGACAGGGGACTTCAACTGAGAAAACTTGAGAGTCGTTGGATTCATCGGTTGGACACTATCTCACCCAGAGGTCTCAACGAGAACAATCCATTGTCCATATTTCTGAGACAGTCCTAACCCTTTCTCCTATCATCAGTATTTTTTCTTCTGTTGTTGCACCAATTACCTGCTCTCATCTCACATCCTTCTCTGCTAGACCTTTTGGTCTCCATATGTTTTTCATATTGTGCCATATCATCTCCCACATGTTGTACATTCTGCATGTGTTGTGATTAATCTATGCCTTTTTCCTGCGGTATATTCTCTTAAGTTGCATTCACTTGCTTGTTTGATTATTGTTATTTATTCACTATTTTAGTATGTCATTACTCTCCAACTAGTAACGGAGTCCTTTTCCCACGGGTTCACACTAATACCAATTGATATGACCTTCCAAGCAATGTATTTACCTGTGTCTCATTCAATTCATGTCAAATGTCATTTTTTTTATTTGATCCCCAAGTGACCCTAGCTGACTGATTGACATGCGATGACTTACGACTAACGCCACTTTTTGCAACCTACCCGCTCCCACAGATTGTGATGTCTGTCCAATCATTTTCCCATAACCCTGATTATCCCCTTAATCGCTCCACTTCAACCTCCTTCTATCTAAACACCCGGATAATTTCCCTCTCCTAAATCACCCCACCTTAACTGGTGGTACATTGCCTTGTTGTGGCATATTGAGCCCCTATACTTTACCTCTCTCTCTCTGTCACCCCCTAGCTTTCTCTGTCCGACACCGGCCACCGCTACATACATCAACTGTGCGCTATATATTATATCTATACTATACTCCCAATAGACTGATATCAGTAGTGTTTGGCTGATATCACTGGCGATTGATTATTCATTTCTCCCCATCAGCGCATATGTTTTCCATCCGACACACAGCTCCCGGCCACCCGGAAGCTGTGCGTTCCAATGTGCGGTCCACTGATCGTTTGACTTCCGGCTTCACCGGAAGCCAGTGTGCGCTCCAGCAGCCTGACACGCAGGCTGATTGGGCGCGCTCGCTGTGCACCTTAACCCCTTCTCCACGTGTATAAATAGCGGGACCCGGACTGCACAGGGTTGGTAGCTGACTAAGTCCTAACTTACTCGGCAGAGACCTTTGCGACGCTGACTACCACATTCATTTGATGGCTATGTAAGCATTTATTTTCATCTCGATGTAATAATGCATATTCTGTTTTATTCAAGTGTGTTTATGACCTATGTCTTCTGTGTGCCATAGGCTCCTTGAGAATGGTCCATGATTTGGATCGAAACGTCGGGGCTGTCATACATTGTACCCTTTTGTTACCTTTTGGATTTGATGACTCTTTATAAAACTACCATTGACTACTTTGGATTTCACAAAATTTGTTTTGTGACTGGAGAGTGCTCTCCTTTCTGCACCTGGCGTGCGGATACTTGGACTATATTTGAATGCAAGCCCTTTGGCCTGCATTTCTGGTTGGGCACCCCACTGCTGTTCTTTTTGGGTGAGAGTGCGGTCTTTTATGTTTATATATATATATGTATATATATAATGTTTAGTAATACCACTCAGGTGCATGAAAGGAAAGGGTTAATGCTGGTTACGTATATTTGCGCAAATGTATGATTTAAGCCCCCAAGCTATCGTCAAGGCTTCTTTCTATATTGGGAGTCCCTAGCGCTATATATATGGGTGCAGGGTGCGGCACCCCAAAAAAACAGCATAAGCTAGAAAGCCCAGAGCGGCACACCAGTGAAATACTGTAGTGTTAATAAATATTATTGAAAGGAAGCTGAAGCTATATATAGAAAGTGAAAGAAAGAAGAAAAAATGAAGTGTAATTAAAATATTAAATAAATAGTGTTGGTGATAAGTGTTGGTGATAAAAAAGTGTTAATAGAATGTAATGGTGTGCCACACTAAAGCCATCCTGCCCAATCACTCCAGAGATACCGCACCCACACCACACTTCCATTATCCTAAATTGGGTCTATGATTAACCAGCAAGGAGCCACATAACAATGACGCCTTACTTAAATATATCCAAACTAAGAGCTACTTACCTTGGAGCCACCCCATAATACTCCATGTGGCATATCAGGACCTCACAACAGACATATAGAAACATAGAAACATAGAATTTGACGGCAGATAAGAACCACTTGGCCCATCTAGTCTGCCCCTTTTTTTTAAACATGTTACCTCAAACCATATTTGATCCTTATTTTTTTGTAAGGATATCAATATGCTTATCCCAAGCATGTTTAAATTGTACTACTGTATTTGCCTCTACCACCTCTGATGGGAGGCTATTCCACTTATCTACTACTCTTTCTGTGAAGTAATTCTTCCTCACATTTCCCCTGAATCTTCCTCCCTCTAGTTTCAGTGCATGTCCTCGTGCTCTGTTGCTCCTCTTCCTGTGAAGAATGTCTCCCACCTGTACCTTGTTAAAACCCTTGATATATTTGAAAGTTTCTATCATGTCCCCCCTTTCCCTTCTCTGCTCTAAAGTATACTATATTTAGATCTTTTAGTCTTTCGTGGTACGTTTTGTGATGTAGGCCATGCACCATTTTAGTTGCCCTTCTTTGTACAGTCTCTAATGTATTTATAGCCTTCTTGAGATTTGGGGTGACATTCTATGGGATGAGATAAATGCACATTTTTTTATCTCGCACCACATCGCCGCTCTTCGCACTTTTTTAATTCACATTTTTTGGTAATAATTCGCATATTTAATGGGATGCGATTTGGAGGCTGAAAAGTGCGATGTAGTGCGATTTGCGGCGAAGTGGTTCGAATTTATGACACAAAAAAGTATGATTTCTTCCGCCGGTCATGTGCGAGTTTTGGACCAACCGGAGTGCGATTTACAAGACTGTCTCCGCATGACTAAGAACCCCCTAACCTATTGGCCCACCTCTGTCCCCTCCATTATGCATCACACTCCCTATATAAAGGGGCACTGGCGCCATTTCACTCTTTGATAGGAAGTAAGGAGCATGGAGAGGAGCAGTGGCAGTGTGAGCAGAGGTGTTGGAGGCAGAGTGAGGAGTGGCAGAGTGAGCAGTGGCAGAGGGAGCAGTGGCAGAGAGCAGTGGCAAAGGGAGCAGTGGCAGAGGGAGAAGTGGCAGAGGGAGCAGTGGCAGCAGCCAGCCAAGTGGGAGAGGCAGCAGAGGACTGCTGAGGTCGTCCTCCATTACAGGGAGTGGCAGCAGTGTGGCAGGCAGCATGGCCACAGCAAGGCCAGCCCCAGACCAGGCCCTGGCGGACCAGCCCCAGCAGGAGGAGGTGGAGAATCCGCTGGCATCCCCATCCTATACCCAGGACCTATTCCATACCCCAGCGCAGCTGCAGGAGGGCCACATGTCAGAGGTGGAGGAAGATGGAGGTGAGGAGGAGGAAGACACTGGCATGAAGGAGGAGGGCAACATGGCTGGAGTAGAAAATATGGAGGAGGAGGAGGTAGAAGCTGGCCACACAAAAAGTGCCCGAAAGGTCAGATTCTCCTACGAGGAAAATGCTGCGCTTGTCCGGGCTATCATACCCGTGTTTGACCGGTTACTGGGGAAAAGTCACCACAAGAGCACTGCACAGCGGAAAAGGGCTATGTGGAAGGACATCACCCAGACGGTGAACGCTGTAAGTCAGCACAAGCGCCTGGTCAGAATTGTCAAGAAGAGGTTCAACGACATCAGGAGACAGCTTAAAAGTAAAATGGCCATGGAGTTGGAGGAGGCCACCAAGACTGGCGGAGGAAGCCCCACCACTGTCTGCTACACGTCCTATGAGGTCAAGCTCAAAAGAATCATACCCCCTGAGGTCCTGCCTGGCATGCACGTCGCGGATACCGATAGGCCGCCAATGCCATCCAGAGCTGGTAAGTGTGACCACATGCAATCTTAAACATACATGGCAATGTTTTCAAACTGTAATGTTGCTGTGGAAGTACATAATCCAGCAAGGTCAAGCACAAAAAATTGCCTGCTCCTACTTTCAAATTGGTCATAATGCTGGGCCTTGTAGTTCCACAACTGCTGATATTGATCAACACTTTAACATTATTTCTAGCAGCTTAACATGTATGTGGCCCAAAAAACATTGGTGTACTCGTGGTTTAGCTGCCATGCCTACATACCACAGATTATCCACCAGTTGTAATGTGTCAAATAGTTTAATAATAATCTAACAAAACATTCAGGTGAAAAACATATGTCAAATAATGTGGGGACTAAATAATGTAGTCCTAAACCAAAGGAAGTATTGTCCAGTAATGTCATTTCAATGCATTTTTGGCATAAATGCTTTTCCATTGCAAGGTACATAATGGCTGCCCATCTTTCCTTTCACAGATTGTCCGTCCCAAAGTGCTCACGCATCAAAGAAAAGAAGGCCCGTTGGAGCAGAATCTGTGGAAGCAGGTAAATGAACAAAAAACAGGCCATTACACATACAGTACACACACCCATGTCACATCAACAATATCTCACACTACATTCATCTCCTGCTACTACATTGCAACGGAAATGAATGTAATCTGACCTAGCCATCTCACTTATTGTTAATGTCAATGTTACATGCAGTATCGGGGTACATGTGTAAGTACATAATACCCCTAGGTATGTGTGTTCAGCATATCAAGCCCTTTCAAAAACAGTACTGAAGAGAGACTGGCCTATATATGCATCAGTACTTACCTCTTCATCTGTATCCACAGGTACTGTACAACTAGGAACACAACCAACAGAATCCTCTATGATGATGTTGGACGAAATGGACATCATTCTCGAACCTGTGGAGACCTTTGCGGCTGAGGAGGAAATACAGACGTCATCACAGAGTGATCTTCCCCCAAGTGGGGTGACTCCCAACCCACCCCCACCCACAAACACACCCCTTACAGCAGCTTCTGCTGCACAAGTAGCTAACTCCTTGGTAAATTTCAAGGAGAAACAAATTGAATTTATGGCCTCCCAAAGCCTGCAAATAGGGAACATCCAGGGGTGCATGCGTCACACTTTTCTTCAATTAAGAAAAATTTCAAGGAGTGTACGGGTTGGTGTAGGTACTCATGTGCGCAATGGCTAATGACACCCGTTTTGCAGATCTTACTTCTGCTGTAAGGGAACAGAATAGCCATATTGGCAGCCTTGCGCAAAGTATAGCTGCACTTAGCCAATCATGCACAGCGCAGACCAATGCCTTAATAGGTATGCAGGCACAACTTCAGCAGATGGAAGGCAATGTCAGGTGCAGCAGCATCTACACTGAGTAGTGTATCTAGCACCCCAGTAAGAGGCTCCCCCACTTCCCCACCCCAGTCGGAGTATTAGGACCCGGGGTGGCCTGGGTGCAGCTTCAAGAAGTGGTTTAGGGTGGCCTGATGGTGGGAGAAAATAGTTCATATTTTTTATACATTTTTAATTTGCATCTAATATGCAATACATCTTGTTACATCCCCCGACAGTTTGAATGTTTGAGTGACAAAAATGCAGGTGGTTTATGACATACTTTACTGCAGTAAAAATGTCTAAATGCATACCATTTT
Organism: Crinia signifera; assembly: GCF_055691185.1. Taxonomy (NCBI): domain Eukaryota; kingdom Metazoa; phylum Chordata; class Amphibia; order Anura; family Myobatrachidae; genus Crinia; species Crinia signifera. Next base: position 127,228,069 of record NC_139219.1, on the reverse strand, counting down.
GTCTGTGTATTATTTTTAAAGAAATTGTTGTGTGAAATATGACATAGTGTAATGGTATATGACAATGGGATTACTGAAAAGTAGTGTTGGGTAACTTCTAGCCCGTCAAAGGTTGTGGAACTACATATTCCAGCAAGCTCTGGCACTCATTGTTTGGACTGTAATGGTTATTGTGTGTCAGGGCATGCTGGCACGTTTAGTTCCACACCACCAGGTGAGCCATGTTTTAGAGCAAACTTAATTCATACATGTTACAAATGTACTTACAAGGTTGATTACAGCAAGGGATAGGTCAGCACCACCAGCTGCATCCGTTGGGCTCTGTGTATTAGGCTAAATGTGGGTGGAAACAGATGGTATTGCTAAATAATTTGTTTATGAGTACACTTACAGCAAAGGTACATGTTGGAATACAGGGCACATGTGCTTACCAGAAAAGTAACGCCTGATGATTTGTGTACGCACCAGATTCCCCCTCTGCGTACCCCTCACTACCCGAGGTGTGGTAGGTTGGGCTTCCTGTACGACTGCTGCATGTTCCTCCTCCACATAGGCAGGTTGGGACAGGGCTATGTTGTGTAACATGCAGCAAGCCTGGACGATCATCACTACTTTTGCTGGGTGGTAAAGCAGCATACCCGATGACCGGTCCAAACACCGGAATCTTCTTTTCAATACGTCAAATGTACGCTCCACCACATTGCGGGTTGCAATATGGGATTCATTATACCGGTGCTGTGCAGGGCCCTCTGGGGAGCGCAAAGGTGTCATGAGCCAGGAAACACACCCATATCCTGAGTCACCTAAAACACAGATAGGAAGTTATTGCCTTATATGGTAAGGTATGTGCATTGTGCAAACAGGAGACACTGGGACAAGAGCAATATGCTTGTGAAACTGAAAACACACACACATTTGAGCAGGTACAAATAAGGACAGAGAGGGTAATATGTAAAAATGTACTTACCAAGTAGCCAGCCCTCTGGCATTTGTTGTTGGTTGGATCGGTTGCAGAGGGCTGAGTGCCTCAGAATATAGGCGTCATGGCAGTTCCCAGGAAAGCCTGCTACAACACTTAAAATTTTGAGATGAGCATCACATACCACCTGATCGTTCAAAGAGTGCCGCCCACGCCGATTGACATAGATGTATCCCCGCACGTGCAGTGCCCTAATCCCAATGTGTGTGCAGTCTATAGCTCCCAGCACGTGAGGGAATGCTGAGAGTCTATAGAAAGCCACCTTGTGGTCCTGCCACTCCAACTCAGAACGTGGGAATCTGATGTATGTCCGGCACAACTTCTTTAAAGCAAGTAACACTTGAGTAAAATGCTTAGAGAAAGTGGGCTGTGATACCCCCAAGGACCATGAGGTCACAGACTGAGTGGAGCCAGTGGCCAAATAGTAGAGGGTACACATTAATTTCTGCAGCCCAGACACTGCATAGTTGCCTCCCCCGAAAGGGTCCAAATCATCTCTCACCTGCTCATATAAGTCCAACAGGCTATTGCGGTTCAGCCTGTTGATCCGAGAGGGAGTCCAGGTACAGCCGAGCACGATACATACGTGGGGTACGCAGTAGTCGGGGGGGCTACCTGGATTTGGTGTGCAGCTTCCTCCCTCCTGCGCAGCTCCTCCAAATGGGCCACATCACAAATCAGCAACTCCAAACCGCTCTGCAAAATCTCCATGTCTCAAACCCTCACAGGTGTCCTTAATGATGTTGGGGTATATGTAGGGGTGTTTCTGAGTGAAATTGAGTGCACCTGTGTTGAAATTAACCATTTGTGCACTTGACCAAAGTGAGTTCTGGACCAAATCGCCCAACAGAACCTGGTCTGAAAAAAGTGCGATTATTAGACACCTTAAAAGTGCGATTTGCGAAAACGCATCCCATTAAATAAGCGATTTGTATACTTTTCTGTACGAAAACATCTGGATGCGATAAAAATGTGATTTTTCACACACTTTTGGTCCGCATGAGTTATCGCACATAATATGCGATATCCGTCCCTTAGCGCATCCTATTAAATATGCGATTTCAAGGAAAAATGCGATGTCGCCATTTTTTTTACTAATATTCGCCAAAAAACACAAATCTCATCCCATAGAATGTCACCCATGGCCTCCAGAACTGAACACAATACTCTAGGTGAGGTCGTACCAATGACCTATACAGTGCCATTATTACTTCTTTCTTTCTACTGCTGATACCTCTCTCTATGCAACCAAGCATCTGACTTGCCTTCTTCATTGCTTTGTTACATTGCCTACCTGCTTTTAAGTCCCCTGAAATAGTGACACCTACAGTAGATCCCTCTCTTCCTCAGTAGTTTCCATTATAGTGCCATTTATACTATATTTAGTCTTTGGATTTCTGAGACCCAAGTGCATGATTTTGCATTTTTCGGCATTAAACTGTAGTTGCCATGCTCTTGACCATTCCTCTAATCTACCTAGATCCTCATTCATTTGTTTTACCCCTCCTGGTGTGTCTACCCTGTTGCATACCTTTGTGTCATCTGCAAAAAGGCAGATTTACCCTCAATTCCATTTGCAATATCACCAATAAAGATATTAAAAAGCAGCGGTCCAAGTACAGATCCCTGGGGTAGTAGTAGTAGTAGTACGTTTATTTATAAGGCGCCGCAAAGTGTCCGCAGCGCCGTACATAGCAAACAAAAAAAACAAATTACAAGGTAACGTACAGGGTGTGTTGAAAAATACAGTATAAATAGGGGTATAGCTGGTAGAACTAAAATCAGCATCAGTTCAGAAGTAGGTGTGGAAATTGTCGAGGAGACTGAAGATGAAGTAGAGGAAGGGAAGAACAGGACAGGAGCACAGGTGAGGTAATGAGGTAGGGTGAGTACGTGAGGAAGGAGGACCCTACTTATAAGAGTTAACATACTAAAAATAGGTGGGTGGACGAACGAAATACAATAGGATAAGTAGGAACGGAGGGGAACGGAGGCAGGATAGGAGGATCAAAAGAGGTTAGGAGGAGGGATAGGCTAGTCGAAAAAAGTGGGTTTTGAGGGAGCGCTTGAAGGAGGTAAGGGAATCAGATAGCCTGATGGGTGGCGGGAGGTTGTTCCAGTGCAGGGGGGCAGCGCGAGAGAAGTCTTGGACACGGGAGTGGGAGGAGGTGATTAGGTGAGAGGTCAGTCGGCGGTCTGCGATGGAGCGAAGAGGACGGGAGGGAGTGTGGATAGAGATCAGTGAAGAGAGGTAGGGAGCTGTGGAGGAGGAGAGAGCCTTGTAGGTGGTGGTGAGGAGTTTAAAGAGAACTCGGAAAGGAATGGGGAGCCAGTGAAGAGATAGACAGAGGGGGGAGGCGGAGGTAGAGCGACGGGAGAGGAAGATGAGCCTAGCAGCAGCGTTAAGAATGGATTGGAGAGGTGCGAGGCGGGTGAGAGGTAGCCCAGAAAGAAGGATGTTGCAGTAGTCAAGGCGGGAGATGACAAGAGAGTTAATGAGAATTTTGGTCGCGTCAGTGGAGAGGAATGGTCTGATGCGTGAGATGTTGCGTAGGTGAAAGCGGCAAGACTGTGAGAGAGCACGAATGTGGGCAGTGAAAGAGAGGGAGGAGTCACTGATGACACCGAGGCAGCGCGTTTGGTCGGTGGAGGTGATCTCCGTTTCACCAATGCTGATGGAGATAGTGGGAGAAGAGGGGATGTTCGGGGATGGAAGATTAGAAGTTCAGTTTTAGCCATGTTTAGTTTCAGGAAGCGTTGGGTCATCCAGGCTGAGATGGCCGTGAGGCATTCGGAGACCTTGGACAGGAGTGATGGGGATAAGTCGGGGGAGGAGAGATAGATTAGGGTATCATCAGCATAAAGGTGGTAATGAAAACCATAGGAGCTGATGAGGGTGCCCAGAGAGGTGGTGTAGAGGGAGAAGAGGAGAGGGCCAAGGACTGACCCTTGGGGAACACCGACTGGCTGCGGGGTAGTAGGAGAGGAGGAGCTCGGAGTGGAGACGGAGAAGGAGCGATCGGAGAGGTATGAGGTGAACCAGGAGAAGACCGTGCCAGTGATGCCAAAGGAGCGGAGGGTGTTGAGCAGGAGAGGGTGGTCAACAGTGTCAAAGGCAGCCGACAGATCAAGCTGGATGAGGATAGAGAAGAGGCCTTTGGATTTAGCCGATAGTAGATCGTTAGTGACTTTGGTCAGGGCAGTTTCAGTGGAATGTAAAGGGCGGAACCCGGATTGGAGGGGGTCTAGAATGGAGTTAGCAGTAAGGTGGCTTAGGAGACGATTATAGGTCAGACGTTCTAGGAGCTTGGAGGCAAAAGGGAGGAGGGAGATGGGCCTGTACAGTATGTGCCTATTCCTATCCTTGCTGGCGGGTCGCCAGAATGTACGCGCTGGCGACCCGCCAGCAGCCTCGCCAGCGAGGAGACTGAGACGCGCGTGCGTCTCACGCGCACGCACGTCTCAGTCTCCGTCGCTAGCGCGACGAAAACCCTGTCCGTCCCCGCCTCAGGGAGACGGACAGGGTTAGGGGGGGGTTAGGGGGGGTGCGGGCAGGCGGCGGGGACCCCGGGTTACCGCCGGCAAGCCGGCGGGGACCCGGGGAAACGTATGGAAGCGCCGTCGGAAGGGGACGCGCGCGCCCCCTTCTCACGATCGCCATGGCGCTGGCGGGGGATGGCGGCTGGCGACGCCAGCGCCATCCCCTGCCAAGATGGGAACAGACCCATCTGTAGTTGGATGGAGAGTTGGGGTCCAGATTTGTTTTTTTGAGAATTGGGGAGACAAGAGCGTGTTTGAAGGAGGAAGGGAAGATCCCAGAGGATAGGGAAAGATTAAAGAGGTGAGCCAGGTGAGAGCAGACTGACGGACTGAGACGACGGATAATATTGGAGGGGATAGGATCGAGCGGGCAGGTGGAGGGAGAAGCGGATTGAAGGATAGAGTGGACTTCAGCAGCAGTGGTGGGGTAAAATGAGGACAGGGAAGGAGGGGAGTGGAGATGTAGGAGGGGAGAAGGGAGAGGGTGAGGTCATGGCAGCAGTGATGGCAGTCCTGAGAGAGGAGATTTTGGTTGAAAAGTAGGTAGCAAAATCAGCGGCTACGATGGAGGACGGAAGAGCTGTAGGAGGGGGGGAGAGCAAGGAGTTGAAGGTGGCGAAGAGCCTGCGGGGATTGGATGATTGCGAAAGGATGAGGGACTTAAAGTAGGATTCCTTGGCCAGAGCAAGGGCAGAGCTGAAGGAGGAAAGAATGAATTTGAAATGGAGATAATCCGCAAGGGAGCGTGATTTCTTCCAGAAGCGCTCAGCAGTGCGAGAGCACTTTTTAAGGAATCGGGTGATAGGCGAGTGCCACGGTTGGGGGTTGGAGCATCGAAGGGGGATAGAGGAGGGAGGGCAGGCAGAGTCCAATGCCGAAGATAGGGTGTCATTATAGAGGGAGGCGGCGAGGTTCGGGCAGGACATGAGGGCGATTGGGGCGAGAAGAGGACACAGCGTGTTTGAGAAGGCAGCAAGATCAAGTGTGTTGACGTTATGCCGTGAGACAATGCGCTTGGGAGGGGGGGTGGGAGAGGGGGAAGCAGTGATGGAGAAGGAGATGAGGTGATGGTCAGAAAGAGGAAAAGCCGAGATAGTGTAGTCAGTATGGGAACAAGAGCGAGAGAAGACAAGATCGAGGGAGTGTCCTTGGATGTGGGTTGGAAGGGTAGTCCACTGAGATAGGCCAAGTGAGGAGCAGAGAGAGAGGAGTTTGGAGGTGCCAGGATCAGCGGGGTTATCCAAGGGGATGGTAAAGTCACCAAGAATGACAGATGGTAGGTCAGAGGAGAGGAAGTGTGGAAGCCAGGCGGCGAAGTTGTCAAGAAATTGGGAGATAGGGCCAGGGGGGCGGTAGATTGCAGCGACATGGAGGTGGTAGGGGTAGAATAGACGGATAGAGTGAGACTCAAAGGAGGAGAAAAGGAGAGAGGGTTCAGGGTGAATGACCCTGTGGGTGCATGAGGCTGAGAGGAGAAAACCCACACCGCCACCTTGGCGACCGTCAGGTCTGGGAGTGTGAGAGAAAGAGAGGCCACCATGGGAGAGAGCAGCTGGAGAGACAGAATCAGAGGTGGAGAGCCAGGTCTCGGTGATAGCAAGGAGGTGGAATGCTCTAGAGATGAATAGGTCATGGATGGCAGGGAGTTTGTTGCAGATGGATCTGGCGTTCCATAGTGCACAGGAAAGAGGGGGGGTGGGTTGTGTATTTATGTGGATAAGGTTTTTGGGATTGCAGAAGCGAGGGGGGGTCGTTGGGAGGGTGGGGGTGCGGGGGCGAGTGGTCAGGATAGGGATGGGATGGGAGGGGGGAGGAGCAATTGGAGAAAGTGAAGTTAAGAGATTAACAGCCATGAGGAACCGAAGGTGAGAGGGTAGGTTAGTGAAAGCAGACAGAGGGATTTGGGAGGACAGGCAGCGTCTGTAGAGGATTTGCGAGGATGTGGTAGAAAACAGAGTGAGAGAGAAGGTAACAGGAAAGGAACTACTGTCAGAGAGGAGACAAGTGGGTAAAATCAGGTTGAATGAGTAATCCAATTAAGTATGAAACAACAAGTGAGAGGATGAAGGGAACAGAGAAGGTCAGGAGTGAGGCAAATGTGAGCAGGCGTGAAGAGGGAAACAGGGTGCAATAAATGTGTGGCAAAGATAAGAGAAAATAATAGTGAATGAGTAAAATGAAATACAATGTTGGAAAAAATATAGATAAAATGAATTAAATGTCAAAATTGAGCAACAGGTTAAAGTAGGATAGAAAGAAGATGAATATATCACACTAAAATAGAATATGAAAATTTAGACTGTGTTCAAACTCACCTTTTCAGTATTCTAACTCACCTGCTTCAGTTTCCAACTCACAAGTCACTTAAGTAATCAAGCTTCACATTAGTCTGCAAGCTTTCCTCTCAATGAGCAAGCTCCCAAATGAGCTCTGCCCCTCCTTATATAGTAAGGTACTCCACTTGTAACCTTTCCCTCCTTTGACTGTACTCCGTTTACTACAACTCTCTGTTTTCTGTCCTGCAACCACGCTCTTATCCATTATCCAACTATCTTAGAATCCAATCCCAAGCTTTCAAGTTTATTTAACAGTCTGCGATGTGGGACAGTGTCAAAAGCTTTACTAAAGTCTAGATAAGCTACATCTACAGCCCCACCTTGATCTATTACTTTAGTCACCCAGTCAAAAAAGTCAATACGATTTGTTTGACATGATCTTCCCCCAGTAAACCCATGCGGTTTTGGATCCTGTAAATTGCTGGTTTTGAGATATTCTACAACTCTTTGTTTTAAGAGTGTTTCCATCAATTTCCCTACTACTGATGTAAGGCTCACTGGTCGATAGTTGCTTACCTCTTCCTTGCTTCCACTTTTGTGCAGTGGGACTACATATATAGTGGTATATGCTAAATTAGATTAGTATTACCACTCAGGTGCATGAAAGGGAGGGGTTAATACTGGGTAAACTGCAAATTATTATTCGACTGCGCATCCATGCAGATCATAGCATGCCTGTGCAAGGTCATCCTGTGATAAAAGCCAGTGTAGTTTTTAATCGCAAGCCAGTCACGAGTTGACTGACAGGAAGGCGGCATTTGTGGATGTAAGCGGACGTTTTCTGGGAGTGTCAGGGAAAACATTTTCAGGAGGGTGTGTGACGTCCGCTCCAGATATATTTCTCAAGCCTTTCGCAGGGCAGGATTTTCCTCAGGTGGGCTGGTGGCTCTGCAAATTAGTGATCAGGTCTGAATCGCTGAGGTCTGAATAACCCCCTTATACCCCTTTTCACATTACAGCTAAAACACAGTAAATTGCCGATTTTTAAGGGGTTTAAAATTTTTCTTGCTGTAATGTGAAAGGTCCAGAGTGAATTTACCGTTTTTAGAATACCTGTTAAAAGCAGGGTCCTACCTGTTTCAGAGCCAATCCATTTGTAGTGTGAATGGCTCTTTAGATGAAAACTGCACAGCCATTTAGAAGACTCTCAGAATCCCATTGGCTAGAAGTCTGGGGTAGGCTTAGAAGAAGTTTGATGCCTGTAGTCATAGGTGTTGCACTTTTCCTGATGCAAGCGATCCCTGGGTCAGCACATATATTCCATACATCAGAACATGTACAGATGGAGCCAGGCTGGTCTTTGCAGGGGATGGCGGCAGAATCGCCAGCCGCCATCTCCCGCCAGCCGCCATCTGTTTCTGTGAAAGAGGATGCGCACGCACGAGATGTGTGCGCGTCCCCTTCCGACGGCGCTTCCCCCGGGTCCGCGCCGGCATGTCGGTGGTCACCCGGGGTCCCCACCTCCTCCCCGCACCCCCCTAACCCTGTCAGTCGCCCTGCCGCCCGGAAACTGAGACGCGCATGCGTGTGAGACGCACGTGCGTCTCAGTCAGATGGAGTGCCTCGCTGCTGGCGGATCTCCAGCGGAGACAGTCTGGCGATTTGCCAGCAAGAGGGAGCCCGGCTCCATCTGTATGTTTATATGTGCTAAAGGGTTCTCTTATGTACTATAGGTTTGGCACTGCAGTCCAGGGGCTGTAGCAAAAAAGCTGTACTATATCCCTGCTGTAGAGATTTAGCTTGTATGCAGACAACATATTTCGACATCTTTTTTTTTTTTCTATTAGTTATATTTGCACTTGATCTTTTGGAGGACTTTCCTTCTCTCCAGCGCTCTACATACCACTTAATACAACACATGACTCATTTGACTTGTCTGTAAGCTGAACTTGAAGATCCCCCTCATAAAAGCTTTATATCAGCTTAATGACTTGATCAATAGAACTCAAACAAATAATCCTTTTTAATTTTCCAGAAACCAAATAACGTTGATTGGTTCATGCAATTTAATTTTGAACAATACAAACCTAATTTTAACATGCCATAAATTTTTATCTAATCATCTCAAAACTGTATTCAACGCTTTCATTTATTCGATCATTATTCCTAAGTAAATCCTATGCCCTGTACTGTAAATTTAATGTTTAGAGGATAATTTATCTTGGTTCTCAAGGTCACAAACAAAAACTCATAAAAGTGCATATATTTCTTCTTTTGATTACAATTTGCATCTAATGTCATTACAGAGATGTGGGAAACATTGCCCAAAAGCACTAAATAAAGCCAGTGTGTTTCCTTGTTCTGCTTTGTCTTATCTTCAGAGAAAGACCCATGTCTAGAGAGTGCAATAGCAATATCAATAACAAACAAGACATTCAGCGGGCTGAATTATTCAAGCAATCATTCAATATGATTTATAGATTGGTGGTTGCAGGCAGTCGTTAAGCAAGGCATTTTCCATATTCTATGTGGCAATAGATTATCCCTTGCACTGCAGAGTAGCAGTTGTAATCAACTAGAGGCTGAAATGTTTAAAGTCTCCTATTGTTCATATATTTCCATTCAACATAAATTGTCTATGTGCTCCCTTCAATAGCCAAACTCCTCAGTACATACATATTTCATTTTGTATGACAGGAAATTATCTGAACTAGGTATAAGAAACCTGTGGCTCTACAGCTATTGTTGAACTACAAGACATGTTCCCTCTGAGCTTCAAAATAAATAGTTAATAAAGGTTAAAACAATGAAAACTCTACACAGAATAGAAAAATACAATGTTCTTCATTAATTCAATGGGTATAGATCAAGACAAGAGGAAGGTTGACATGCATTAGGTCGACATGCATCAAGGTTGACATTTCTGAAGGTTGACATGGGGTTAGATCAACAGGGTCATTAGATGGATACAAGCATTAGGTCGACATAGGCAAGGTCGACATTGAGTTTTTAACCTTTTTATCCAGAATATTGACACAGTCGTCGCGGGCGTGTCTGCCATATAAATTCATGTCTGCCGCCATGTGTACCTTATCAGTCCAGGGGTGCCGCCACCTGTGCAGTATAATTCCATGTGTGCTGGATCAGGTCAGGGGTGCCCACATGTGTGACGCGTAATTCCTGGGGTGAGCCAAGTGTGTCATATAATTCATGGGTGGCTACCAAGTCTGCTGTATTAAAAATGACAAGGGGCAGTGTTCTCCTGTTTGGTGATAATGTTTACAGACACCCAATGCTGCACTTCTCTGTGCTATACCTCTTTTTAAATGGCCAGAGTTTGAGTAATATAAAGAAAGGTGTGAGTGGAGATTGTGCACAAAGGGTTTATAGCATGGGTCTTCAAACTGTGGCCCTCCAGATGTTGTGAAACTACATGTCCCAGCATGCATTGCCACATTTTTTCCTATAAAAGCATGCCAAAACTGTCAGGGCATGCTGGGACATGTAGTTTCACAACATCTGGAGGGCCACAGTGTGAAGACCCATGGTTTATAGAGTGATAGTAAAAATGTGCTGTATAATTCATGGGGTGATGCTAAGTGTGTCGCATCAGTCCAGGGGTGATGCTAAGTGTGTCATATCAGTCCAGGGGTGATGCTAAGTATGTCGTATCATTCCAGGGGTGCCCGCATGTGTGATGTATAATTCCAGGTGTGCCCCATGTGTTCCGTATCAGTCCAGGGGTGCCCGCATGTGTGCTGTATATTTCCATGGGTGCCCCCATGTGTCCCATATCAGTCCAGGGGTGCCCGCATGTGTGCTGTATCAGGTTAGGGGTGCCCGCATGTGTGATGCATATTTTCTGGGGTGAGCCAAGTGTGTCATATAATTCATGGGTTGCTGCCAAGTCTGCTGTATAATTCATGGGGTGCTGCTAAGTGTGCTGTATCAGTCCAGGGGTGCTACTAATTTCAGAATAGACTGGTAATTAGTGTAAATGAATGTTATTGAGGTTAATAATAGCATAGGGGCAAAAAATAAAAAATTCTGTGATGTGAAAGGTGTTTATGCTTTTTTCAATAAAATCCAGACCCAAAACCCAAAGTTTTGGCATAACCCATTAGAACCCAAATCCCAAAGGAAATCACACATCCCTACTAAACACTATCTCTATTGCACTGTGGCTGAAATGCAGAGCATCTTCCAGTGACAAGTTCCAGAAGGCTGGAATAATTACAGGGCAGTCACTGTTTGGGTTATTCCTCAAAGGGGTTTGCAGGCGACCAGGGTGACTGGAGTAAAGGCCAGTACTTGAGCAGATTGCTGGCAGGAGTCAGTATTGTCTCCTTGCAGCTCCTGCTGCTGTCTCTCCCTCACTTTGCTCCTCTATACTTGGCATGCCAGCCCTCGCTGTTCGCATTAACCTGGGTGGCCACCACATCCACTAAGAGGGGCAGTAGCTGTGAAATCCACCACTGCCTAAATCCTATAACAACCCATCTGTGCATGTCAGCTTGAATAGAATTTATGGGAACATTCAAAATGTTCTCTTTACATTCTACAGCACACTAACATGCTGCCTTATACTAACTTTCAATGTGGGACAAGTCACATGATGGATTTTAACACTAACCCACCTGCTTGCACTGTCCAAAAGAACCTTTCACTCTAGTATCCCCCCCCCCCCACACACACACACACACACGCGCACACACAGACACACACACTAACCCAGATAAACATGGCAGAACATACAAACTCCAAATGCATGTCATGGTTGCATTTGAACTAAGTTCCCCAGTTATGTAAGGCATCACATCTAACTACTGGGCTGTACTGATGGAGTTTACCTTACCTGTTATCAAAATCTATGTTTGTGAATTAGTTTTCTATCCTTGTGTTTCATCATCATCAACAACAATAACATAATAATAATAATAATAACAACTGTATATTACTAATGTGCAGAGGCAGAACTCTGGGAGGCAATGGAGTCATCTGCCGCTGGGCTCCTGCTCCCAAGGGGGCACCTCTCCTCCCCTGCACATTCAAATCACTTAACTGAAAGTCGTCGATAACGGTTAAGTGACTGACTCCCCTGCCTAGCAGGACAATAGGCTGTTTTAATTTTAAACATAAGTTAATATACGTAACATGTATTTATTTAAGGTGGTTTGTGTGTGTGTGTGTGTGTGGGGGGGGGGGGGGGGCACCAATATTTATATTGCTTCCAGGCAACTGGGACGAACTTACGCCACTGCTAATATGTGACAATGTTGAAGATGGAGAAAGTGGTGTTAACTTAGAATTATTGTGAATGCATCATGCAGTGTATTTGTTTTTAAAGCACCATGCGTTTAATCTGTTAAATTAGAGTAAACAGTTGAATAACATAAAATTAGATTGTTAAACAGCTCTTTGCCTTCATTTCAAGACACTGGTATTGCTGCTCGCATAAAATTTGTCTCACATAAAATTTGTCTCTACAACACTTAGAAGTAGTGAGGTTTACAGTTGATAAGAAGTAGTTTTCCTGTACTGAGGATTTGCCTCTTAATGTGTTTATTCGCCCTGAGAAAGCTTTTAAGGTTTCTGTTAAGGTTATTTTTGAGGCTCTTTAGTGGTCTCATTTATAAGCGTCTATGTTTGTTGAATTTTGCAGATAGTTTTTCTTCCTGCATTAAAGATCAGAGACATAAAACAAGTTGCTTTCACCTTTAGTGGAGCCATTTAAAATTCAAATCTCTTTCACTAGTTATAATTGTATTTACATTTGCCTTTGCTGTCTAAATGTATAATGGCATTAAGAGCATTACTTAATTGTATAAAGAACAGTTATTTATTTAATTTATTAACAGTTTCTTATATAGCGCACACATATTGGCCCTTATTCTAATTCGGACGGTACGGCCCGCGTGCGGCCGTACCGCCGATGTTTTTCTTCTGCACATGCGCAGAGGTCAATCTGCGCATGTGCAGCCCCCTTCGCCGCAGACGTATTTCGTCCGCCGCAAAGGGGGCGTATAGGGGCGTGAGAGGCTTCATGCCCTCATTTCCCTATGTGTACGCCCCGCGTTTCATGGGCGTTCCCATGCAAACGCGGGGCGTATGCATGGTAATGAGGGCATGACGCAACTCATGGGGGCGGAAAGCTGACGTCGCCGGATGTCAGCTTTCAGCCCCCATACAAGCTACCACACGGACGAATGCAGGGGGCAGCTCCCACCATGGTGGAGGCGTACGCCTCCACCATTTTTATGCGGATCGCCAGCCGTCCGTGTACGGACGGCCGTGGCGATCCGTAGGGTGGGCGGGGATTGGTTTGTGCGGCCGGAGCCCCGTGTGCGGCTCTGGCCGCACCAACCAGAATAAGGGCCATAATGCAGCGCTTTACAGTGGAGCTTACAATCTATATTCCCTACCACATGTACACACACACACACACACACACACACACACACAGACATTCTAGGGTTAGTTTGTTGGGAGCCAATTAGCCTAGCAGTATATTTTTGGATTGTGGGAGGAAACTGGAGTACCCGGAGGAAACCAACGCAATTACGGGGAGAATATACAATGGTGGGAATCAAACCATGACCTCAGTGCTGTAAGGCAGTAATGCTAACCATTACACCGTCTGTACTGCCAGGGCCGGCGCCACCACTAGGCAGCTTTAGGCATTTGCCTAGGGTGCCGGCCACCGGAGGGCTGTTCTGAGCTGCTGGAGGAGCAGCAGCAGCAGCATCAGGATCAGTCAGATCCATGCAGGCTTCAGTGTGTAAAAAAGAGAAAAATAAATAAATAAAAAACGGCGTGGGGTCCCCCCCACAGCCGTAACCAGCACCAGGCTGAAAGAGCCGGGGCTGGTAATAAAAAATCAGGAAACCCGGCAAATAGGGGTTCCCCGATTTTTTTAAAACCAGCCCCAGGCTCCACGTCCGGGGCTGGTTCCCAAAATACGGGGGACAAAATGACTAGGCGTCCCCCGTATTTTAAGAACTAGCCCTAGGCCAAACCAGCCAGCAGGGTAATGCCACAGCTGGGGGGAGATTTTTTATACAAGTCCCCCAGCCAAAGCATTCATCCCTACAGACCAGTCAGCCTGGCCAGGGGCCCTTGGGGAGTTGGAACCCCCCAATTAAGGGGTCCCTCCAATCCAGGACTTACCTGACCAGTCTGAAGCCTGGTGCTGTCCCCGGTGACCCTGGAGAGGTGGTCACCGGGCTGATTCAGTGTAAAAAAAGAATAAACTATTGTTTAATACTGTGGAACTATGAGTCCCAGCAAGCCTCCCCGCAAGCTGGGACTTGGAGAACCACAAGTCCCAGTATGCGGGGCATTAAAGGGTCCGCTGGCACTTGTAGTTCCACAGTATGAAAAATAGTCAAATATACACACACAGACACAAGAAAAATAAAACGTTAATACATCCAAAGCCCACACATACTGATACTTACCTATCTTGATCCCATCGGTAGGTCACTGGGTCCGGGGTCCGGTACTCCAGGGTCCGGGGCTCTAGGGCTGTAGAGTCTGGGGTCCGGGGCCTTGGTCCTGGGTCTGAGGCTGGTCCGGGGCTCCATGGCTGTAGAGTCCGGGGCTGGTCCGGGGCTCCAGGGCTGCAGAGTCCGGGGTCCAGGATCTGAAGAAATCCAGAGGGGTACTTGTGGAAAGAAATCCAACTTACCAAGCTCCTCCGACCAAGATCTGTCCTCTTCTGTCCGACGTAGTGCAGGTCTTCAGAAAATAACAAATGCCGGCTATTCCGGCCGGTACCTGAGACGGACTGAGGAGAGACGCAGAGATGTTTCATCTTCCGCGCCTCTCCTCCGAATGATTCTATTGACCAATTAGGAGCCGACTTTCTCAAATCATTACGCCATCGGAGGGTTACAAAGCAGTCGTATTTGACTGCTTTGTAAATTCCCTCCAGAACACGACTTTGCATAAGGCTGAAACAGCTGTATGCAGTCGTATTCATTCGTATTAAGAATTTCCCCCTATACGTCCCCTTGGTATAATGTAAAGTCCATTGAAAACATAAGGGAGAAAAAAAATTGTAGATTTGTCTCAACCAAATTCATAAATACATTTTATAGTGAAGTGATGCTGTATATTTATATAGGATAGAAGAGCATACCCCACTCACACAAAGGCAGGGCCGGATTAACAATGGGCCTAATGGAGCTGTAGCTCCAGGCCCACTCTCCAAATAGTCGCATTTTGTAGACGAGGACCGGGGCTTTCAAACAAGCCCAGCCCTGTGTCATTAGCCCCCTGGGAACCAGAAATACCGCCAGGCAAAGCGGAAACGTTTTCCCCATGTTATAACATGGGACCTGCTCATTCCAAACCCCACCCAGTTCCGATGGCTGTCAGTTCCCCCTCTGGCATCATAGAAGCTCGAGGTTGATTTCAGTTGAACCCAAATCGCTGGGCCTTGAATTTGATACCAGGTTGGTTCATATGGGTTAATTGGTTCCAGAGATACTGTGGGTAAACCGATTCTTTTATTTCTGAAATGTAATTTCATGGCTGTTCATGTTCTTTGAGGGCAGATTTCTCTGGAACTAAATGGCCCAGTTTCATGGGACTAAGGCCCCCATTTATCACCGATCGCATTTACAATGGGGGGAGTGAAACGCGTGCCGGTAGTACGGCAGTGCGGGTGTACTAGTGTGTGTTCGGTCTCTCCAAGCCAGACATGCATAGCCTAGCGCCTCATACATCTAGCCCTTTTCAGGGCTGTAATTTGAATTATTGTATTTAATTGTATTTAATTGTGTTTGTTTATGTCTAGGCAGATCTTTAAAATCACAGTGGCGTTCCACCTCATTTAACCCTACTCAGGGCTGCAACACTGTTTAGAGTTGCACAATATCTCTATTAGCTAAACTGATACAGTGTAACTGACAGCGGACACGCTTGAACATAGCAGGCACCGCGTTGTGAATTGAACAGTACACGTGTCTACCTTAAGACCCAGTTGCTGTGTTACATGTTAGTGGCAGTAAGAATCATTTGGAGGTTTATATATACCCCATGAATCTACTATAATATGGGCCACTACATTAACATTCCCGAGTGAGGGGAGTGATACATATATTTAGCAACATTTTGGTTACTAAATTAACTAAGGGAGTCATATAGGTAAACACAGGTCTTAAATACTCATACAACCACTGTTATTTACTCAGAACGCCACATTATAACTTCATAGAGGCAAACTTAAAACACACAACTAGTCCCCGCACATGCTGTTTTTAAACATGCATGATTCTCACTTTGTATGTCATCTAAATGTTTTTTACTAGGTCTTAATAAAGGTTATATTTTATTAGTTTTTTCTTTGGTGCACTACACCACGACATACTTTCCTTTCTTGTGTATTTAATTCTAATGAAAATGTGTGGTAGCACACCCCTGTACAACTTGATGAACATTGTCAGTTACAAGCAATAAGGGGGCCAGAATATCTATATTTATTCATTACAATAGTATATCCTGTGCGGCAGATTCTCCTACTCTGTCTTCCCTTGGATATGAGCATGTAATCGCAAATGGGAACAAGCATGGAACCCCCTGGCAATGAGCATGGAACCCCTGGCAATGAGTACGTAGGTAAGCAGCACTTATGTAGCATAATTTTTAATTGGCATTATGGTGTACATTTTTAATGTGTGCCTTTGGCGTGAAATGTCCCTGTTTGCATATTGTGAATTTTGTCTTAATCCGTTTGGTATAGTGTAAATTTTGCCTTAATCTGTGTGGCATATATCATCCGATGCTCTTAGTGCTGGCAGTAAATGGTCAGCACTGAAATCCAAAGTCTGCAGTCACCGCTGTAAGGTAAATATATTCTATTTTCCCTGTTTTCTGTGCCATGCCCTTGCATATGCCAACCTATTCCCCATTTTCCATTCTATACTAAACCCTTTGCATTTTTCCTATGCTAGCCCCCTGCCTTTTCCAGCACATATCTCTCTCTCTCTCTCTCTCTCTCTCTCTCTCTCTCTCTATATATATATATATATATATAGATAGATAGATAGATAGATAGATAGATAGATAGATAGATAGATATGTATATATATATATCAACAGAAGAAAAGGGCGCCCAATGGTGCAGTATCTTTGATGTTTTTTTTTTACATAAAAATGTTTAAAAGTGCTTAATTACCAGATATTTCATCTGCGGTGGGCTAAATTAACCACCTGGCAATACATAAATCCACACTGGCAAGCTGGATACAAATGGCGGGTATGCGACCCCCTGCTGTGCACTCACGGTTGCCGGCTACACACTGGCTGTGTGCAGAGACGGGAACACCACGCTGTACAGAGCTCCGGGGGACACACTCCTCTCCTCTGGATACGATTGCGTCAGTCAGGCCACGCCCCTACGCGTTTCGTCAGAAGACTTCGTCAGTGGGGTCCCCACTGACGAAGTCTTCTGACGAAACACGTAGGGGCGTGGCCTGACTGACGTAATCGTATCCAGAGGAGAGGAGTGTGTCCCCCGGAGCTCTGTACAGCGTGGTGTTCCCGTCTCTGCACACAGCCAGTGTGTAGCCGGCAACCGTGAGTGCACAGCAGGGGGTCGCATACCCGCCATTTGTATCCAGCTTGCCAGTGTGGATTTATGTATTGCCAGGTGGTTAATTTAGCCCACCGCAGATGAAATATCTGGTAATTAAGCACTTTTAAACATTTTTATGTAAAATAAAAACATCAAAGATACTGCACCATTGGGCGCCCTTTTCTTCTGTTGTTGTAGAGAAGTGTTGGTGATCTCCCCTTGGGAATTGGGAGCGAGGAAGAGGAGCGATGGTCCAGAATTTGAGGACACGTGCCTATAGACTGTGAACTGTGTAAAACAGCTCTGTTTGAGCAAAGGTGCCAGCGCACCTATTCCTGTTTTTTTCTATATATATATATACAAGGGCGTAACTACCATTGGTGCAGGGGGTGCAGCTGCTATGGGGCCCAGAGCTGAGAGGGGCCCACTTTGCCTGTCAAAGTTACATGTGCTGTATATATTTTTCAGCATTAGATGATAAATAGGGGCCCTTACAAACTTTTGCTATGGGGCCCACATGTATCTAGTTACGCCACTGTAATATATATATATATATATATATATATATATATATATATATATATATATACAGTGGCGTATATATATATATATATATATATATATATATATATATATATATAATTAGTTTAAAGTATTTACACAAATAGAGACACCCATGAGCAGAACACCCAACCTGAACACTGGTCATGCCCCCCACATTATGTAGGTGCTGGCCGTAACCCCTATTATTGCACATAATAGGCCCTTGATAATTTTCAGCTCCAGGCCCATTTATACGTTAATCTGGCACTGCACAAAGGTGAATGGTCAAAGGTGTATAAAGGTTTCTTTTATCCTTCTCCCAAATATGTGTGGCTTCCACCAGGAAAAGAGAAGAAATGGGTTCCGTACCCCAACTTACACAGTGTGTGTCAATGTGAAATATGTAAAATTGTCCTTATACTTGTCCTTATACTTCAGGGCAGATGTAAAAATCAATTTGAATGGGTTCATTACCCCAACTCACACAGCGTCTGCTGTGGGAACACATACTGTATAACGTTATTTTAATTTTGAAGCAATTGGAAAGGCAACACAGAAAGCATGGCATACCACAATAACAATATAGATTGTGTTTGTACTCCTATAAAGGTATCTTTTTTGTAGCCTGTTGTATGCAAAAATACTAAAAACTGTTGGAAAAATAGGTTTTGCTATGTGACACTCCATAAACTGCTTCAACCAATCAAAGCCACAAATGCTACTTCCCATTTAGTTATACCTTTGGGGTGTAGCCATATTGCGCTTTAACAGTGAAGATGAGCTCTTCCAGTATTGTGAGATATCAATTATGGAGGCATGCCCAGTATCCATTTGGAGATGCTGACAGCCCCTCACCCCAAGTATCTAGTGACAGCTCCTCCACTGTAACAAGTGCTGCAGACGAATGGCAGACTGCAGCACCCCGCTCCTTTCACTTCAAAGAAGGTGGCATTTTAGTGTCACCCCATCTAGGTGTTGATTGCACCCCTTCCCCACACCCCCGTAGTGATGCCACTGCTCTATGGCGTGTGGGGGAAGGGTATTCATCATTGCAGTATTTACTTGCAAATAATGAATAAATGCACAATAAAGAACAATCATTTTTAAACTTTGAACCAGGCCCAGAAAAGAAATGCTGCCAAGAGACCATTTTGAATTCAGAATATTTATATCTAAATAGAGTGACATTGTATTCTCATAGTCCTGCCATTAAGCCATGAATACCTGGATAGCCCACTATGAAAAGAGACAACATCATTAGCTGGGGCAAAAAAATGAAAAAGAAGAGGGATTCCTGACAAATCAATTATATATTGTGGATTGGGTTTAGTGAACTAATAAACCAAGGGAACATTTTGCCTAATTTGGGACGGATCACTATTCTGAGAAGTTGCAGTTGACTGCGAGCAGTAAATTGCCTCCCAGACTGATAAAAAATGGCCAATGCAAATTTGAGAATGTATCGCAGATCAGTATTTATTTGCAGATCCGTTCCTCAAATTCCATAACATTCAAGCATCTTTGTCATTTGTGAGTAGGTCTGCCACTAATCTGTGACTGAGACAGGCTGGTAGTGGTCAGCACTCATGTCAGAAACACCCAGACATGCTTGTAAGGCATTGCTGTACCCAAAAACACCCAGACATGCTTGTAAGGCATTGCTGTACCCAAAAACACCCAGACATGCTTGTAAAGGATGCTAGAAGAGGTGGAGGAACATTTACTTTAGGCTACTATAGGCTAAAAGAGGCAAGCAAGAACATTGGTTCCTGGAAGTGCCGGGACCGTTGACCTGCGAGGGGGAGGGTTTCGGACTCTTCAGCAAGAGGTGGCAGTAGCAGTGGCAGCATCATGAGACCACTGACAACAAGCAGGTAGTGTGGCAGCATACTTTGTAATAGGCATTACTATGGGCATTATTCTGGTCGATGCGTAATTTTCCGAATTCTTTCGGATGGCGTTTTTTAGCCGTCTGCGCATGTGTAGGCAACGCAATGCGCATGTGCCACGCACGGTCGCCGTACTCGTTCTCACTAATACCGTACAGAAATGTGCACCGCATTCACTCGGGAAATATGGGCGTAATATGGGCGTCATTTGGACCTACACAAGGGCGTAGTTTCAAAGTGGGCTAAACTGGGCGTAAATATGGGCGTACACGAGGGAGTGCACTAACTCTGGTAGGCGTGCATTTGGACAGAACACCGACTGCAAACGAACCAACAGCCAGGAAATATGCGGTCTTCATAAGCAAGTTTCACTTTGCGGACACCACTCGGTCATGCGCTAGGCATTCGGATCGCCCAATTAGTACGGCCGCACCTGAACCACTGTCAGCTGAACACAATACAATCCACTACTCTACTCATTACTCATTAATTACACTCTTCAATTTGAACCATTGTAAAGGGGCAAGAAAGAATGATTTGCACTTTGCATGATGTAAGGGTTAATCTAAAGTGGTATTAATGTGTTTAATTATCAATTCGAAAATAATTGATGACCAATAAAAACAATCCCTTTTTTATGAGGTAGCCTAATTGCATAAGTGTGTCATGTGTGTGATGTATGAGTTCCGATGATAGCAGTATGTTTTGCGGACATACCCCGCATCGGTGCGTACGGCCAGCTTCCCGTCCGTTCTGCCGCTGTAAGACCGCGCAGAATATGTGTGTGGCCACCGCACACGCACGGTTTGGATGTAGTCCAAAAACACACCCTCTTCTTAAAGAGTGAGTCCGTCCGAATGCGGAGAACCTGTGGGCGTTTCTTCTTACAATGTCTGCACAGCGTGGCGTGCGGTCCGCTCCGAAAGAATTCGGAAAGTTCCGCACCAACCAGAATAACCTCCTATGTGAGGCATAATATTATGTCAGAGGCACTATTGTGTCAGAGAAGATAATTCCCATTGCAGTAAAGCCACATACCCCGCAGTGAGACCATGCCCCTTTTTGTTTCATGTATTAAAGGCGCATGCAAATATTTTATTTTTACAATGTCTATGGACAAATATTTTTTTAGTGTTTGTAGTGTGAGCCATATTGTCTATAGACAGCCCTGACTATACTGTACATGGAATGCTTAATGACAGTAGTGTCTTAGTTTTCTGAATTGTAAGCCCTGATTTAGCTATATTCTCTCATCAAATGACCTCAAATATTATTACTACTTCGGGTATGGATTGTTAGGTTAACCCAAAAAAGGTCAACACTCCTTAGTTTGACACCGGAAGGTCGACAGGTAGTAGGTCGACAGGGACTGAAAGTTGACAGGGTCCTTCGGCGGACCGGTGGAAGGTCACATATTTTTGAATTTTTTTAGGTGTCTAGATCTCTGCGTCTAGTTCTGGACACTGTCAAAGTGTACGGCAGCTCACTACACTCGCAATGCTTTGGGCATGGTGCCTCGCTACACTCAGCACACTATTCTATTCTTCCTCTATGCCCTAGTGGATGGTAGGGCGCTGAATTACCACCTGTTCTGGAACCATAGTGTGGGAAAAAAAAATTAAAAACCTGTGTCGACCACCGATCGAGCTAAGGACCCTGATGGCCTTCTACCTGTTGACCTTCCTCTGTTGACCTAAGGAGTGTCGACCTTTCTTGGTCCGACCTAACGACCGCATCCTCCTACTTCAGACTGAGCTATGCAACATTTTTTTTAAACATTAGTTTTTATTAGTTTTACATGATATTGGACCAAATTATAAATTACAGAAGAAAAAAATTGTAGGGGAAGGGAAAATAAAGGGAAAGCACACAGTGAAACAAATTTTCATTTAAAATGTTTTATCATTCTAATCTTTCTGTTGGAAAGACATTCTGATCATCTCATTTGTATAAATGAAACAATAGGAACAAAAAAAAAATTTTCCCCAAAAATATGCTTCTGCTTTCTATACAGTGTTAGAGGCAGCATTAGCGGTGGTTGCCCAGCACAGCCGGGTCCTGCAGCGCTGCTCCCGGCTGTTGCTATGCAGCCGGGACGACACGTCACTGCTGGTCCCGAACTTCCGGGACGGCGTTACGGCAACAGTTGCTAGATGCTCAGCGCGTCTCTCCATGCCAGCACCACCTCTTCCCCAGTGGTTGCCTAGGCTTCAGGGAAGCCAGGCAACAGCAGGGAGGTAATTAGCCAGTGCACCTGAGACAACATGCAGCTGCTGTCTTTTCCTAATCAGGGGTGGACACACTGAGAGCAAGCTTTTATAAGTGACTCATTTGGGCTGCTCTGGTGCCGGTTATAGACTTGTTTGGAGATTGCTCTGACTTTGTTGGTGTTCCCGGTCCTGCTGGTTAACCTCTTGTTACCTGAATCCCGGGAGGCTACCTCTGGCTATTCCTTGGCTGCTCACTCCCACTCCCCTGCAAGCAAGCACCATCTAGCTTTTGTTACTGCTATAAAGTTATTTGGCAGGGAGGTTAGCAGACATTCATCGTTAGCTGTGTGAGGTCAGCGTCCCAGTTAGGGCCTGTGTTTAGGCCGTGGCTTTAGGCCACTCAGCTCAGTGTTAGTAAATACCTTAGTTATTAGTTTTTGTCTGTATCTCTATATTCTTCATTTGTAGTAATTCTTGTTATCATTCCATGCACCTTCCTTGTCTTAAGTCATGCTCATTATGGGCCTTATTCTAGTTCACTCTTTCTGACAAAATCCTTCCTAGATGGACAAAAACATGTGCACTGCAGGGGGGGTAGATGTAAAATGTGCAGAGAGAATTAGATTTGGGTGCGTTATTTTGTTTCTGTGCAGGGTAAATACTTGCTGCTTTATTTTTACACTGCAATATATATCTCACTTTGAAGTAAAACCCCACCCAAATCTAATTCTCTCTGCACAAGTAACATCTGCCCCACCTGCAGTGAACATGGTTTTGTCCATCTAAGAAGGATTTTGTCAGAGTGAACAAGAATAACCCCCTATGTCACTGAAGTAGTAGTAGTAGTAGTAGTAGCAAAGTGTCCGCAGCGCCGTACATAGCAAACAAAAAACAAATGACAAGGTAATGTACAGGGTGTGGTGAAAAATACAGTATGAATAGGGGTATAGCTGGTAGAACTAAAATCAGCATCAGTTCAGAAGTAGGTGTCAAAATTGTCGAGGAGACTGAAGATGAAGTAGAAGAAGGGAAGAACAGGACAGGAGCACAGGTGAAGTAAAGAGGTAGGGTGAGTACGTGAGGAAGGAGGACCCTACTCATAAGAGTTAACATACTAAAAATAGGTGGGTGGACAAACGAAAAACAATAGGATAAGTAGGAACGGAGGGGAATGGAGGCAGGATAGGAGGATCAAAAGAAGTTAGGAGGAGGGATAGGCTAGTCGAAAAAAGTTGGTTTTGAGGGAGCGCTTGTAGGAGGTAAGGGAATCAGAAAGCCTGATGGGTGTCGGGAGGTTGTTCCAGTTCAGAGGGGAAGCGCGAGAGAAGTTTTGGGCACGGGATTGGGAGGAGGTGATTAGGTGAGAGGTCAGTCGGCGGTCAGTGATGGAGCGAAGAGGACGGGAGGGAGTGTGGATAGGGATCAGTGAAGAGAGGTAAGGAGCGGTGGAGGAGGAGAGAGCCTTGTAGGTGGTGGTGTGGAGTTTAAAGAGAACTCGGAAAGGAATGGGGAGCCAGTGAATAGATAGGCAGAGGGGGGAGGCAGAGGTAGAGCGGCGGGAGAGGAAGATGAGCCTAGCAGCAGCATTAAGAATGGATTGGAGAGGTGCGAGGCGGGTGAGAGGTAGCCCAGAGAGAAGGATGTTGCAGTAGTCAAGGCGGGAGATGACAAGAGAATGAATGAGAATTTTGGTCGCATCAGTGGAGAGGAATGGTCTGATGCGTGAGATGTTGCGTAGGTGAAAGCGGCAAGACTGTGAGAGAGCACGAATGTGGGGGGTGAAAGAGAGGGAGGAGTCAATGATGACACCGATGCAGCGCGTTTGGTCGTGCCTGGTCTCCGTCTGCCTGTGTTTGTGTATCAAAGTCCTTGCTCCTTAAACCCTTTCCTGTGTCCCAGTCCTATCATTTAGTATTAGGTTAGTTTTCTGTAGGCAGTGTAGCTCCTGTGCTTGCTGCTCCCTACCGGTAGCTGCCTGGGGCTATTGGGGTCCACACTGCCACTTGTCAACGTAATTCCAGGTGGCATACAAGTACTGGTAGACATATTAAGTCATATGGGAAAAGGGTGGTACTTGTGTCATTTCACGGCGCCCGATATATCGTATGCGATATCGGACGATATATTGATGCGATACAAAGCTATTTTTGACCTGTTCATAACCCCACTATCCACTATGCATGGAGTTGATTTTATATAGTGTGGTGAGCGCAGTAATCCATGTCCCCTCGTGGGGCTTGCTACGCTCACCACGCTTCGGGCTCAGTGGCTCGCTGCGCTCGCCACACTATATAACATCAACTCCGTACGTAGCAGATAGTGGGATTATGAACAGGTAAACAATCGCTTTGGATCGCATTGATATATTGGCCGATATAGCATCCGATATATCGCCGATATAGCATCCGATATATCAGCCAACTACAGTGAAACTACACAAGTACCAAAAGGGCTGTTATTGGCAGGAAGGCCTGGGTGTCCTGGGTGGCTACCCAGAAGATCTGCACAGACCCCTCAGCCGAAGACCTGCTGACCATAGGCGAATCTATGGAGTGGTCCAGGGGTGCACTGGACCACCCATTAGCCCATTATGTAGCTGAGGGATGGGGCTTTCCAACGAGCCCAGCACCGTGTCTCTAGCCCCCTGGGAACCGGAGATACTGCCAGGCAAAGCTGGAACGTTTTCCCCATAGGATAACATGGGACCCGCTAATTCCGACCCCCACCCAGTTCAACGGCTGCCAGTTCCCCCTTCGGCATCACTGAAGCTCGAGGTTGATCTCAGTCGAACCCAAATTGCTGGGCCTTCAATCTGATACCAGGCTGGATCCATATGGGTTAATTGGTTCCAGGGATATTGAGGTTAAACCGTTTTTTGTTTTTTTCATTTCATTTCATTTCATTTAAATGTAATTTCATGACTGTTTGGTTCCAGAGAAATCTGCCCTCAAAGAACATAAACAGCCCAGTTTCACGGGACCAAAATCATTCGAAGCCAACTCAAAACTTCTTCAAAATGATACTGGTCTCATGTAAATGGGTCAGTTGGTTCCGAAGATATAGCTGGTTGGTTAAAGGGGGGTAGGGAGAGGGGAGTGGTTGTCTCTCCCCCTCACACCAGAAAATGCAGGGACTAGGCTGGTGTATAAGGGGTCAGCCTGGGAATGTCCCTGCATGATCCTGGGACCATATTCCCAGGTAAATCTCTGCATTTTATGTTGTGAAAAGGGTATTATTTCAAACAGCCGTGACCTGCAGTGCTCTGAATACAGCCGAGCAGCCCCCTGCTCTCTGCCCAGCTGTCAATGATTGTCACCCCTGCAGCTTCCGCTCCAATTCTTCTCCCCGCTTTCACCTCAGCCCGCCCCCCCCCATCATGTGGTGCCGGCGCCCGGCGTGCTCCCTCGACGTCACGCACAACAACAGCGTGCACAATATTTTAAATGTCCACTCGGCTAGTGGGGACACCAGGAGGGGAGTGGGAGTGTGCTCTGCGCTGCGCTCTGCTTCTCTCCCCATAGAAGCAGCTGTACCGCTCTCCGTCTCTCCCTGCAGCAGCAGCGAAGGCTCATATAAAAATTTACAGTAAGTGGCACTTTTGGGGGTATTGCTTAAGGGATGCTACAAGTGGCGGTATGTGGGGGCATTAAGCATAATGTGTGGCTTAATGTGTAAGGGGCATTACGGTGTGCAGCATCATGTGTAATGGGTACTATGGTGTGCGGCATCATGTGTAATGGGTACTATGGTGTGCGGCATCATGTGTAATGGGTACTATGGTGTGTGGCATCATGTGTAATGGGTACTATGGTGCCATCAAGCAAGAACCCCCTAGCAATGAGCATGTAGGTAAGCGGCACTTATGTCGCAAATATGTAATGGGCATTACGGTTTGTTATATAGTATGTAATGGGCATCATGATGTGTGGCACAATGTGTAAAGGGCATTATGGTGTGTGGCCTTATATGTAATTGGCATTACGGCGTGTGGCTTCGTGTAATGGGTATTATGGAGTTCGCTAAAATGTGTAATGGGCATTGCTGTGTATGGTCTAAAGTGTAATACCACACCCCTTTTTGTGATACCACGCCTCCTTTCCATGAGGCCACACCCCCTTTTGATGCGCGTCTACGCCGCGCAAAGGTCTTCCTACTATTATGTCTAGTTCTGGGACCACCCATTACCATAATTCTAGATTCGCCTATGCTGCTGACCTGTACCTGTGCTGATCCATCCCTACCGTCTGCTCATCTTCTCTCCAGGCGCTTCCCAGGAAAACCCTGCCAGGGTTAATCAAAACTCCTTGGTGAGCATAACATACAGTAGCTAATTCCTTAGTTATGTGAAATATACAGTACAGAGTATGTTATAATGCACAATGGGGTAAATGTGCAGGAAATACAGCCACATGTCCTATTACTACAAGGACTTGCTAATCTTTCCAAAGCATTTTTCAAAGGGCTACGGAGTCTGCTGCGCTATATAAGAAACTGTAAATAAATCAATAAAATAAAATCTTTCCACCTTCCAATTTTTCTTTTTTTCCATATTTACCACACCATAAGCAGCTGCATAAAATATTACAATATTATAAATGATCCATAGCTAAGTAATAAATGTAATGCCTTTCTAATTACACATCTTTTCTGTACAGTTTACTTTGCAGAAGTAAAAGATAAAACTAGTTAAAGATAGCTTAAAACAATAAAAGTTGACAAAAAACATGCACATCATCTTGTATGTGGCGACCCATCAATATGTCAGTTGTGTTAAAATGCTGTGCACTCCTGCGTATCCGAATGTGACTAGTCTGGTGGAAGAAAAGGGAGCAGGTCGGATGGGAATAAAGAAAACGCGCAAACTTGTAAAAATCACAACTTATTTAGAGAAATGTTTACCCAACTAAGAAACTGATGTAAATTCTATCTTCACCCTTGAGAGAAATGTTTTACCTTGACATACATGTCAATAATACCATTCAGTCAAATGTATTATTTAAAACTCAGTATCTTGAAAAGCCTACCCAATGATTTTAATGGAAGAGATTTTAACTGACAGGAGGTTAAAAGCTGTTTGATAAATGTTGATTAGAAGAACAGTTTAGTTTAGAACCCCTTCCTGCTTCACACACGCCTGTATGAAGGGAGAGTGAGATTAGCATAGTATGTGTTGCTAACACATGGAGACAGAATGCATGAGCATCACTTCAACAATCAGCAACTTTATAAATAGATGTCTCCAAATGCAATATATTGTTGCCTCTGTGTATCTGTACAAGCTTCAATTCATCTGTCACAATGTTGTCTGCACAGTTCAAAAATAACTCAAGAAAAAAATTGGCCAAGATAAGTGCACGTCGCAGGACCCTGTGATATATTTGTTCAGAAACTTTTCTAAATAGATCTGTTTTACACTAATTAATTACACAAGATTACAGTGCTTACAGTATAACCTACTTCTCTTTCAACCTAAAAATGGAAAACATCTTAAATTAAGATCTTTAACGTGAGAAAAACCAAATAGATATTTATTTCTCTGAATAATACACAAAATCATCGCAGCACTTCAAGAATTACTTTCACTTTAATCAAAAAATACACAAGATCAATTGCTTAAAATGTGAAACATATGACCTAAAAAGCCACCAATCCAAGTCACCTAAATTCTCTGAGAATAAATCCCATGAGGGTTCTTATAATTTCCTTTCAAGAATCCTCTAAAAATGAGGTTACATAAGCTCATGTTGAAATTCAGTGAATGAAGAAGAATAAGAGAAAGTAACTTATTTTAGCCATATTCTGTGCACAGATATTGCTAGATAGCGTTTGTGGAATGCAAAACCTATCCAGCCACTGGTGACCGATAAAGGTTTCCTCTTCAAGAACAAAAGATTTATGGAATAATCACAAGTCTTTGGAGCTCCGAGGGGGTATGCAATGTGCCGCCGCTATTTCTGGCATGGGAAATAGCGGCGGCTCCCTATTCAATGCTATCTTTAATGACCGCATTGATGTGGGATCACGGCAGAACGGGCCCAACTTCAGAAGCTGTTGGGCCCGTTCTGCTGATAACGGCCGTGGATTGTCGCAATCCCAGCTACAGATCCACAATCTATGGCCATTTTCACGGCCACGCCCCCTTTGCGCCGAGCGGCAGGTGGGACATTGAATCCCGTCTGTCATTATGCAGTCGATCTGACAGCAAAAGGCCAGGATCACGGCTGTCGGCGGGGATCGACAGCCGTGATCCCAGATTGCATGCCCTCAGGTCATCCTCAGGTATTATCGCTGACAGTGAATGAATGATATTATGCTGTAGTCAAGAAATTGCTTTCACTTAAACTATGTGTATATATGTCATTGATTATATTTAGTTATATTGTAAAACATGAATCTGTTTCACAATCATGTAGCATTCTATAACAAAACCTACACATAACAATTCATTCATTCATTAATGTACAATAAATGCCAGCATCTTTAAAAATAAAATATGGCAACTCTGCTTGCTATATTGGACTTTTCCCTGTGAAGGCACCCAGCTAAGTAACTTATTTCATCGTGGACTATGCTGGCCAATTGGAGTATTATATATTGTAGCTAAGCCCGTTAGAAGCAAAATATTTAAAAGCTAGTCTGCAACCTTGTGATTGCATCTGTGTTTCTGTATGTGTTATTGCCTCTGTGTTTCTGTGTGTGTGAAAGAGAAAGATATATAATTTCACTCACTGCCAGCAGATGGCAGTGTTTGTTACACATGGACACTACCTTCTACCTGCCCTTGCCTATTCTATCTCTGCAGTGGCAATGGTCTATCCACTTAGAGGAACAGGACTTCAGCAGAAACACAGGCAGCATGGACAGTAGTACTGGCGGTACTAGGCAAGTGTATTGGTATAAGTGACAGTGTGGAAGTGTATATTCACTATGCAATGTAAATGTAATAGAAATGTAAAGATATTTTTTATGGCCCACTGTGCTTAGCAGTCGTGTAACATTTTTATTATATTGTATAGTGAATATTAGTTATATGTGTTTTTGGTAGTAATACAAACACATTTAATATGCAATGTAGTTTAAAAAAATGCTGCTCAAGGGGGGTGGGGTTGTTGGGCCCCAGAGATATCCATGTACAGGGTCCCAAGATATCTGTTGCCAGCCCTGACAGTAGTATAGTCTACAAATGCATTGTACAATAAATAAACACCCAGAGTGGAAGAGCTCAGTGGCATCAGACTATAAATGTCTTTTTTGGGGACTATTTGGGCAGTACGTATGGTGTAATGGTAAGTGTTATTGAATCACAGCCACGAGGTCATGGGTTATATTCCCACTATTGCCCTAACTGTGTGGTGTTCACATATTCTTCCCATGCTTGCATGTATTTCCTCCCACAAATCCATAATATACTGGTAGGTTAATTAGCGCTAACAAAAAACCCTAGTGTGTAAAGGTGCATACACATACTGTATGCCAATATCGGCAGCAGCAGGGACCTGGTTGGGTGGCGGCATGGGCAAGTGCATACACAATTGCCAATGCCAGCGGGCAACGAGCAATGTCGGTGGGAAGCGGGGGGCAATGCTGTATTCTGCGTTTCCCTCGTTATTGATCTGCTCCATCTTCTATGGATCCACAAATAATGGAGGTAGTCGTAAACCACCTGCAGGAGCGTGCATCAGCCATCGGGTGCAGCATACACACTGGGCAATAAAATGAGCAATATCGCTCATAAGGGCTGTCGCTCATCTTATCTCACCGTGTGTATGCAGCTTAAATTTATACACGTGTTTAGGGCAGGCTAGATCGGCCATGTGTTCCTTATTCTTTGTTCCTATATTATTTTCACAGCTGACTTATAAGATGACCTACTGTATAACATTATTCAGAAAGTGGGAAACAAATGCCTTTAGTTATATCAATTATTCATGCCTTTTGTATTTAGACATAAATTCCTATTGAATGCAAATGTAGCTGTATTTTTATGGCAAAAACCATGTACTTATAATTGCAACCTTACATTAAGTTTTCCTGTGTTGTAACTGAACATCCGTTAAGTCATTTAAAATACAAACAATTATTAGCTGGAGTGAGTGTTCCAAGCAGCTACTGCGGTGTACAATGTATCGCCCCTCCATTTCTAAAGCATGATAGATCAGAGTGATTCCTGCTTATCATACCAGACAAGGAAGAGAAGATAAATGACCTTCACTGGCTACTAACACAGGATCTATTCTTTGGCAGAGCCCCAGGGGAGATAAAACATGATTGTCTGACAATGATTTTTATGGAGCAAACACCCCCTCAGAAATATTCTTCCTCTCCCTATGGAATGCCATTGCTAGGCCCTATTATATCAGACCTACAGTCATTCAAAAATCTGACCTGACTGGCATTTTCCTTTTGTTATTCTTGAAACACATGCTGCAGCCATTTCATTATTCTAGCTAAAGTATTTACCCATCTTCTAATCTCAATTTAGTCCTCAATAGATAGACTTCCATGATGTACACTAATGTAAGAAATTCTCAGAGGCAATCAGCTACAGCTATAATATTATAATATTTCAATTTTTCTTTTTTGTTTTCCTGTTCTTAAGTGTTCGCACACACTCCTTGCTTAAGAATCAACATTAAAACCAATCCCTAAAACATTTTGCCTTCATTTAAACCTTTGACATTTTACTTTTACATCTCTGTTTGTTTTCTGATCATTATATTGTATGATGAACAGAACATACTTCTCCCTGTGATTTCCTAGAACAAAACTATGACTGGGTGTAACAATGTACTGTACAATCCCATAATGCTGACCAGATGGCTGTTATTTAACACTCCTTTAATATCTCTCTATCCCTACTTTTCAGATTATTGCCTCTAATGTATTGTTTTATTTAAGCAAAACAGTATAGGCTGATTTAGGTGTTTCGAAAATATTTTTCTGTCACTACAACTAAGTAATTCAGAAATAATAAGGTTATATGTACAACATGTCCTCACTCTGGCCCTTATTCAGATCTGATCGCAGTATAAATTTGTTTGGAAAATTGGCAAAACCATGTGCACTGCAGGTGGGGCAGATGTAACACGTTAGAGAGAGTTAAATTTGGGTGGGGTGTGTTGAATCTAAATTGCAGCATAAAAATAATGCAGCCAGTATTACAACCCTACACAGAAACAAAATAACTCACACAAATCTAACTCTCTCTGCACATGTTACATCTGCCCCACCTGCAGTGCACATGGTTTTGCCCATTTTCCAAACAAATGTTTACTGCGATCAGATCTGAATAAAGGCCTCTGATGAATGTTCTGTCTACTGTAAATGACCAAATATTGTAAACAATCCCACACAAAGACCTTGGACTCAACAGAAGGACCTCACCTCTCTGAGGGCCAGATGCACTAAGCTTCAAAAGTGGCTGGTTGTTTATCACTCTCCATTTTATCACTTTTGAAGCTGAGTCCATCTGGCCCTGAGTCACCTCTATTTTATACACAAATGTATACATAATTTATGTACACACATTTAAATCAAAATTATACTAATAACATAAATTATGATTATTGTTGGTAGATTCGTGCTAAAGCTGGACAAATTCAAGTTTGTTAAATATTTTGTTAATTCAGAAAAATAATAAGAATAAAATCTATATTAGTTGTATCCCTAGGCATTTTCTTCGTAGATAAAATGAAGTACATTTAAAGTATTGAAGTTCATAACACCCCAGGATACACACACAGGATTATCTTCTGGACCCAGCAGGTGGAATTTCTGTTTATTTATTTATACTATCTTCTCCTGGACACTGTCAGGAGCCACGGCTTCTGCAGATAAGTATGAGTGAGGTTTGATTATGTAGGAGCAATTATAATCCATCATAGTCAATGACCAAATTGACTATTTAAGTAATGAGATAATCCACTACTTTTAGTTTCTATTTATATAACATGAAATACTGAAGAAATATTCCCATACACGACAAGAAAGCTTAGTCTACTGTAACTTAGCAACATAGTATGGTCTAACTATTGAGATTTCCTTAAATTATTATTGCTTTCTTTCTTTTTTATTTATTGGATAACATTCAATTTCTCAAAAATCATAAAGCAAAGTTCTCGATGCCCTCTTCTATCAAGAGACATAAGCTGAATCATTCAATTTTTATAATTCATTTTTCCATAAGGGACAAAAATGTTGAATGTGAAGAAAAACAGCTCTTTTAAAAACACAAGAGAGCGCTCACAGTATAGCATTAAACTGATTTATAAATTGGAAAACAATATTATGTAGATAATGGCTATACAGTATATACAAAACTGCAACACTACCTAAGTTATCCCCGTGAAGGGATTATTACATACATGTTCCAAAGTTTCTGAATTCTAGGAAAAAGAGTCCCTGGGGAATGTCCATATGTAACAGTTAAAACTGTATAAATATAAGGGCTAAAACTTTGTTAATTTAAAACAACATACATTATTAAGGGTGAACCTGAGTCACAGGTAAAAGCAAACCCTGCAAAAACTATTGATAGTTGCCCATATGCGAGTTTAGGAAAATGGAATAGGTGGTATACTCGAGATTGAAAACTCAGAGTAGAAATAGGCGCCCTGTGGGGTGTGTCGCTAAGCTGCTCCTACTAGAGGGGTGTGAAGCCCTCTTATGGATACAAAAGTGGGAAAAAAGGTGGAGCGCTAAGTGGATCAATTGGATGTCACTAATTTATTTGTATAAAAATATTTAAAAAAACAAGCAGTTTATAGCAAGACAATAATAATAGGTCAGTGACAAAAAACGACAATATAAAAAAAATTACATATATAATATATAGGACAAGGAAGACAATACTTATGTCTCTGCGTAGCTGCCTTTGTGTCCCTTGGGATAAGGGGGGGAAAAGACTCTCCGGATAGTGCACTACCGAATTGGTGGTTAATAATATGCCGTCCTGGATGGTGATAGAAGACGCTGGAGGATGCTCTGGTTCCCAAAAATTTGGGGTCCTCACTAGGTTGCGCTGATCCCAGTAGTGGATGAAACCTGTGGTTGTTTTTCTCGCTGGAGGAAGATCTGTATACCTTCAGAATGAAGGGTCCTCACGATGGTGCGATACAAATTGATGACTCCCAATTTGGAGATAGCAATAGGAATGGGATCCGGAGGGTGGCAAAAAAAGGGAAACTTCCAGCTGCCTAACATGTTTCACCGTGACCTCACGGCTTTATCAAAGGTTTGATAAAGCCGTGAGGTCACGGTGAAACATGTTAGGCTTGATAAAGCCGTGAGGTCACGGTGAAACATGTTAGGCAGCACTTGCTTTTATTGAATAAAGGACCGGGAAGAACCTTCAACTCTGCCTTCTGCCCCCCACCCCTTGCCATCCACTCTCCTGGAAGTTTCCCTTTTATTGCCACCCTCCGGATCCCATTCCTATTGCTATCTCCAAATTGGGAGTCATCAATTTGTATCGCACCATCGTGAGGACCCTTCATTCTGAAGGTATACAGATCTTCCTCCAGCGAGAAAAACAACCACAGGTTTCATCCACTACTGGGATCAGCGCAACCTAGTGAGGACCCCAAATTTTTGGGAACCAGAGCATCCTCCAGCGTCTTCTATCACCATCCAGGACGGCATATTATTAACCACCAATTCGGTAGTGCACTATCCGGAGAGTCTTTCCCCCCCCTTATCCCAAGGGACACAAAGGCAGCTACGCAGAGACATAAGTATTGTCTTCCTTGTCCTATATATTATATATGTAATTTTTTTTTATATTGTCGTTTTTTGTCACTGACCTATTATTATTGTCTTGCTATAAACTGCTTGTTTTTTAAATATTTTTATACAAATAAATTAGTGACATCCAATTGATCCACTTAGCGCTCCACCTTTTTCCCGAGTTTAGGAAAATGCTGCTACAAATTCCATGTATTGAGTCCATCATTTTAGCTGAATGTGCAAGGACTGAGATGCCCACTTATAGCATTCATACACATTGTAATACAGATTGGTGTGTCCTCAGATACCACCACCAGTCACACCATTGGAACTTACCCCAGTCCTATGACAGGTGCAGTTTCTTCATTTCACCATGTCTACAGCGGTGTGCCTGTGAATGCAGCCACTTGCATTAACATCTGCTTGCGACACTCTCATAATGCTCCCATTGAACAGGCCATTTTTTCAGTTAATTTCTAGACACCTTGTAGATGTGTTCCAGGGAAACACTCATCATTTTTTTGGAACATTTCTGATACCATCAGCACCTTGTGCACATTCTGTGTGTAAACACACGTGTTATTTATTTATTAACAGTTTCTTATATAGCGCAGCATATTCCGTTGAGCTTTACAAAGGAGACAGTGATACAACAAACAGGGTATTTACAGACAGTCAAAATGTAGGAGGGCCCTGCTCGCAAGCTTACAATCTATAGGTAAATAGGCATTGATACATAAGGATAGATACTGTATTCTTTATTGCATCAATACCACCAGAATGCATTATGGGGTTTTCAGAATTTCTTGCAGCTGCAAAAAAACTTGGACATGGACATTCATGGGGCTTACATGTGCCTCAGAATCAGGCCCAGTACGTTTATTTGTAAATTATTCTAATCACGTTGTGGAGTAATGTTCAAGAGCAGAGGTTGTCACAAGAATTCTTGTTGCCTAGATCTAGGCCAAGCATGACGTCATAATCCAATAGTTGATATTAAACGGATACATAATACTACAGTATATGGAAGGCCATCCTGATTCAGTCTGTATTGCTACACTATGAGCTCTTTCTTGTATTTGTAACTTACATTTTAGATTGACCTGCAGTTGGTTGCTGATTTCTAGAAAGAAAAGTTGCTTTAAATTTGACCATTATTAAGAACTATATTAATAAAAACATTGATGGTTGGTGCAAGTAGAAGTTTAGGAACTGTTTATAACTTTAAATCAGCTTTGACATGGACAAAATAAGACGAGTGTCCTGTTTAGATGCAATCTAAAATAATTCTACTAGTTTGCCAAATTATTATAAAATTTAAGTACATAACTCAAAATACAAGAGTCCCAATAGGATTTGTGGCCATTGGAAGAGAAATCTACACTCTAGTCAGAGCCGTCTTAACAGCAGTGTGGGCCCTTGGGCAAAGCAATGCACTGGGGCCCTTACCCATTCTCCCCTCCTAGGGGTGGGGGGTGGTATCAGCAGCAGTTTTGATGTCCTACGGGTGTCAGGGGGTGCTCTATCGTCCATTCAACATGTAGGACCTGGAGCAGTAACTTCTGCTAAATACTCCTTTACTGCACAGGTGGTGGGAGGGTGAACACTAACGTGTGGAAGGGGGCACTGAGCTGAATGAAGGGTCCCTTGTAAATTACTTCCAGGGAGGTAGGGTGTGTTTTATACGCAGGGGAGGGTTGGATAATGGAGAGGGTTTAATATTCGTAATTTTCCGGTGGAAGGGCAGCTTGTTTGACTGCAGATATCGCCATTATCTGGAAATAGATTTCTTAGCCTTCAATAGTATAAAAACCTAGAGTCCCAACTTTAAGGAGGTGCTGGGGACTTGGGGATCAGAGATCAGGAGCCAGAGCAATCCATTGACAAAAATATAAAACTGTACACCAGATGTTTGGAACTGGAGCAGGGACCGGCTGCTTAAAGGTTGATATCACTGGTTCTGGGCATGATAGAGACAAGCCACTAGTGTTGACAGAAACGGGAGAGTTCCAGCTTTTGGAATTTACTCCCAGAAAAACTCAAAGTAAGAGAGATCCTGAGAAATATGACTGGGAATTGCAATTAACAGGTTGGATGTGGACTGCTGCTTTGAAGTTGGATATCTCCAGTTCCCCAGGGCCGATTTTCAAAATTCTGGTATCCCTGGAAAAAGGGGATCCTCAGCTATCAGCATAGGGCCCTTATACACCTGGAACCCCTGGGCAAGTGCCCATTAAGCCCATACGAAAAGACGGCCCTGACTCTAGTACTAACATTTTGAGGTTGATGCAGAGTTAAATGTAAATTAGTTTGTGGGGCATATCCAGCAGTTTTCTGCTCAGTGCCTGGTCTGAAACCAGGTATGATATCCTACACAAACCAAATGCATTACCAAGGATAAGGCTGATTCAAACGTAGACTGCTAATGATGGCTTGTATGGAACAATGGTTGCAGATAATAGCTATCTACCTGCAAAAAGATATACAAGTCCTCATGCAGGGGAATTAATGCAGGAGCAATCAATAATAGCCAACATGCAGTGCCAGATTAAACTCTGTGGAGGCGGGTATGGTATAGCACACCGACAGTTGGGATTCCAAGTGCCCGGACTCAGACAGCGGGGGGGGGGAGAGTAACGAAGCCCCTTGTGAGTTTGCTGCGCTCGCCTCACTGCAGGCACAGTGGCTCACTGTGTTCACCACCTATTCTATTCTCCCTCTATGGGGGCCACTGGGCTGTTGAAATCTCAAGTCCCACCTTGCAAATTATTTCCTTCTAAGTTTGTAATTTACCAAGCGACCAGTCTACGATCTGGAAATGGTGAATCCGATGTCTATATTTTATGTACTTTAAGATGTTAATGGGTAAAGTACATTAATACGGTATTTTCTCTATAGAGTCTTTAATGTAGTTTTCATTTCTTTCAGTTGAATACATTTTTCTATCTTTAAGAAAGCTTGGTTGTAATTTTGTTTCAAGAGCAAATCCGTGTTATTTTGATCCATTCGTGGGGCCCCTAAAATTCATGGGGCCTGTAGGCTGGTTCCTACTCTGCCTATATGGTAATCCAGCTCTGCCAACATGCATTCAGCTATATATTGGCCATTTTACAGAGTGCTACTATATCCAGTACACTGTTCTAATGCTACACCATTCAGAGCACTTGGAACTTATACTGTGTATGACAATTTAAGGAAAATGTTCTCTCCAGCAAATAACGTAATTACTGTAATGTAACTAAATCTGCATTACATACTCTTAGACTTGCATTTTACAAAGATTGGAAAGATGTCATTGTCTAAGTCTGGGGTAGCCAACCCTAGTCCTCGAGAGCTACCAACAGTGCATGTTTTGCAGGTCTCCTCACAGAATCACAAGTGAGCTAATTAGCGCCATCTGTGTATCTTTTAAAATGTGTCAGTGATTAATGAGTGCAGCTGTGCAGCAGCTAGGTTGTCTGGAAAATGTGAACTGTTGGTAGCTCTCGAGGGCTAGGATTGGCTACCACTGGTCTAAGTCATGCAGAAAGTTGTTTACGTATGTCTTATTCACATGACTAATGGGGCAAAGAGAAGTGCGTAAGTAAAGGGATTGTTACCCATGTCATGCTAAGCAACTCACTCCATACAGTGCAAATTCTTAGGGAATTAGGATACATCTACTATATAATTGTTATGGCGTGTTTCATAGAGTACCTCACCAAGAAGAGGAAGTTTTACTGAATAAAATTTTTTTTCATTTGCTCGACCCAATGACTTCAACTGTCATTTGTTGCAAACTGTTATTGATGTTGTCATCTACAGTCCTCCTGTTGGCAGCTGTGTCCTCACAAATGGGGAAAAAGTGGCTTTGCTTTATTTCCATCAGTGACGTGATACATGTCAGGGAAATATCACATTGTATTGCTACAAGTAAATTTGTGTATGTATTTTACTTGGTTCATTTATGAATTGTAATTCTAATTACATCATTTATTTACTTCAATGTGGGTGTAATCTTCCATATATCTACACAGTGTCTCTCGACACTTCTCAAAAAGTCATAATCACGACCCCTCCTCTTTAACAATAGTGGGCCTCGAAATAATTGAAAGAACACAAAGAGGGGGTGACCGATTTAATAAATTATGTAAACGGGAAGGGTATTGGATGCTAAAATTCAACTCCATGCATCCAGATGGGTTGAACGAAAGTATGGAATTAAACTCAATAATTCAATGATATCAATATTATTATGTGTGACCCCTTGTCCATTTACATAACTCATAGCCCCGATAAAACCAGTATAACAAGCTTGGCCCCTCTGTCTCTTTTCTCTTCTTCCACTGTAATTCTCTCTGTAATTATTATGTTATATATATAAAAATAATAATAATAAAAATAACACTAATAATATAAATAAAAACAATTTTTTGTTCCTTCAATGTTGGGGTAAATGTCCCTTCAGCCAGGACCTCCTATACTGCCCCAGCCTTTGCGCACTGTGACGATTGGACTGGGACAGTGGCGGTCCACGGCTGCGGGACATGAATCCCACAGTCAATATGATATATTATCTAATATCTATTGTAATTGTTATGCCATGAGATAAACGGGACTAACCATATCCCTGCAAAAATAAACTATCTTCTATTTGAAAGAATACAATAGAAGATTAAACTTTGCCCTTATTTGAAGATTAACATATGGTCTCCATGACGATAAGACATTGCTCCTAACATCATCTCCATGATCTGAAACGTATTCTATGTGATCAACCTGTGATTGGTCCCTGACACACATGTGACTAAATGACGCTATCCAACAACATTGTTTTTAAAAAACAATCCCCATGTGTTGAATTACAACCTAGAAAAGAATCACATCCATTGGTCTAAATAGAACCTTCCTAATGAATGAGATATGAACTATAGGACTAAGCACGACGTGACCTGTGATCTCACATGCCACGTGGCAGGCTCTGATTGGCCTGGCGCGCACATGTGACCGGCCATTGACAGAATGAATACTTGTATATATTTGTGTGCACCGTTGTTCTGGCGCCCGCTCTCTTGCAGAAATATCAATACAGATCGCGCTGGATGTGGGACGAGAATATGGGGAAGTAATATACATTTATATGTGTTAGCTGTGTAAACAGCAAAATCGTATGAAGACCCGCACTCTGACTTCCGGGTATGACATACACGTCACGTGATAGGTCACATGACGCGCATCCAGTGATAGCAATTTATTCTAAAGTGTTTTCTACACATAATTTTATATGTTTTGATTTATGCATTAAAGAGTGTCAGCTCTGCCTTCTAGAAAGACATTATCTTATTATTATTATGAACGGTATCCTATATCCACTCTCACAGTTGTACAACTGTAATCATTTCACTAATTACCACTGGGGTATTTATACAGCCCAGCATAAGGACTCATTTATATCTTGCTCCTGAAGAAGCTGGGTGTTTTGGCCCAGGGAAACGCATTGAGCCTTTTCTCAAGTGGATCATTCTACCTCCAGCACATTGCTACAACCTGAACTCATCCACACAACCAGGACATCTCTTTGTGCATTTGCACCATCCCATCCGGATTCATTATCCGAGGCAGACACGGAAATCATCTCATCCTCCAGGTTATACCATCTTTCCCACCAGAGATACCTAATTCAACATCTGGACTCTGTTTTGGGATCGCCATTGGCCACCTGGTCATCTGCTACTATGGGACTACATCTTAAGATGTCCGTGTGGTAATATGCAAATTATATGCTTTACTCTTAATTATTGAGATTGTGCTGAGAATTGAATGTCCACATGTTTATATATTTTTTATATATTATTGTAACCCCCCTTTTATGAAGTGCAAATTTCATATGATAATACTGCTTTTTAAACTATATTTTTAATAAATTATATACTATACAGGATACCGTTCTGCAAATTTTTACCTATACCTTTTTCAGCCAGCGCTGGTACACATTCCCCCTTCTAAAATGTATTTCTCCCTGACCTGCTTGGAGACATTGAATAAGGCAGATGAAGGGATATGCTCAGATGAAGGAACATTTAATGATTTACGGGAAGGTCATAGAGTTTAACATGCTGCCATGTTAATTTACTCCCCAAATTCCTTAAAGATCCGTGAAAGATCAAAAACTCCTCCTTCCCTGACACAATTTCATTTTAAAAGTGACACATGAGGTATAAATCTAATGTTAAAGACACAGATATAATGTATACCCATCTGCTGCCTATCTGTTGGTAATGAATGAATCTTAAGGGCCCCACACACAGGGCGATATTAGGCCGTTTTCTGAGCGATTTTACATAATTTCTATGCATCGCTCAGAAAATGGCAGAGAATTGCTGTGTGTGTGGCACACACAGCAATTCAAAGCGCGTCCCCGCCGCATCGAATCGGGCCACAATTAATAACAGGCAGGCTGGTCAATTCAGAGCACTCGCTCAGAAAATCGCCAGCATAGCAGGCAGTGAGTGGGCTTTCTGAGCGAGTGCTCTGAATCCTGTCTGTCTCTCCGCCTGCCAGTCTGCCGTCCGCCCGCTGTCAGGTGAGAAGAAAATGCCTCTCCATATGCACGCCCGTCCGACGATGTCCACCTACCCGCCGCTGTCCGCCCGCTGTCAGGTGAGGACATGGGAATCCCACCTGACTTCCCATAAGCACGCCCGCCAATGTCCACCTACCCGCCTGCTCACCGCTGTGCGCCCGCCGTTGTCCGCCCGCTGGCAGGTGAGGGAGTGGGACTCCCACCTGTGACCAGCCCTCTGTTATGTACCATATTCTTGGTTGTGCTAGGTAGGAAAGCTTCAGGTGGTCCAGGCTGGCTCAGGGTGGTCTGTGATTGGCTTGTCACTGGTCAACTGACTTGGACTGTCATGGTAATGCTGAGGATCCATATATATGTATATGTGTGTGTGTATATATATACACACATATATATGTATGTGTGTATATATATATATATATATATATATATATATACACATATATATATATATATATATATATACATATACATACATATATATGTATATGTGTGTGTGTGTGTATATATATATATATATATATATATATATATATATATACACACACACATACATACATATATATGTATGTATATGTGTGTGTGTGTATATATATATATATATATATATAGTGTCCAGTATAACCGGCACTCCCAGGTGGATAAGGGTTAACTGACCCGGTGCCCTCCTTGATGAACCTTGCATTTCTTTTGAATGCTATATGGATGAGGCGGCACTCTCGGCTTTTGGTGCAAAAAAAACAGTGATTTATTTGTCACAACCCGACATGTTTCGGACACTCACGTCCGTCCTCAGCGATCCCTAAGGACGGACGTGAGTGTCCGAAACATGTCGGGTTGTGACAAATAAATCAGTTTTTTTGCACCAAAAGCAGAGAGTGCCGCCTCATCCATACAGCATACAGTGTATATATATATATATATATATATATATATATATATATATATATATATATATATGTGCAGTTTGATGGCATGTGTGGCTGTGACAGATTTGAAATCTCCCGTGCTGAATCTCCCATTATGAATCTCTGACACAAATCTCTCTGTATGTGGCTCATTGTCTGAAAGAGTGAAATCTCTTGTGCTGAATCTCCCGTTATGTATCTCTGGCACACATCTCTGCGTATGTAGGGCCCTTTACATTCTCCTTCTCTGGTATAGCCCTGCAGAGATATAATGGGTTTGAAATTTTCCTCACTTCAGACAATTGGTTTAATTATGCTCTGGACAACAGGCCATACAATTTAATTAGTATTAACACAAGCCATTAAGACAAAAGAAGATCTGTTTGATAGCACAGGTAGACATAAACTACTAATACCCCTTTCACACCAAGAAGCAGATTACGGGGTGGAAGCTTTTTAACCCGGTAATATGCTGAATAACCCATTTTTTCTTTGGTGTGAAAGGTCAATTCCGGGTCGCCGACCCTGTCCAGGGTAAATAAACCTTTCACACTGAAGAAAAACCCGGGATATATAGCAAATTACCGGGTTAAAGCTTTTCAACCAAGTAATTTTGCTTCAGTGTGAAAGTGTGAATGGGGGTCAGACTGCACCTGGCAAAATGACCTAGCACTAAAACATGGCGGGTAATTGCTGGGTCACTGGTGTGAAAGGGATATAATTGGAAACTACTCCATCTTTTTGGGGTACAGAAGTTGACTTTTTAAGATTTCTACACTACATCATCAGAACATTTCCACAACCTGTAGCTTCCCATAAATGCCACATGCCAATGAATGCTATGTTGGTGGTTGAACATGTTGCTGCCTAACAATAGAACTATGCACTTTCCCTGTCAGAAGCTACAATTGTTATTCTGCAACCTTTTTTAAGTGTTCCTTATATATTTATGATTAAAAGCTCCTTAAGGCAGGACCATATTTACCTGTTGGTTCATGTCATTGTACAGTATGTAGTTTATATAAATCATGATCTTATCAATGTACAGCCTTATATATATTACATCAGTACTTTATAAATGCTAATCATTTTCATCATCATCATAGTATTGCAATGCCCATTTTGTAGGAGAAATATTTTTTTACAGCTGACAGATTTGTAGTCGATATGGACATACACTGTATAGGTGTTAAAAGGAGGATACTGCATTCTATGAGTATATGATGGAGGGACAAGATGTTTTACTCTGGAAACATTTTAACTGTTTTGATTGACTAATACTCACAAGATTTATTATTTTGTATTCCTGTTACGATGTCAATGACACATAGCATGTCTGTGCATACATTCAGGAAACACTGACCTGTCCTGATTCATGTATGTCTGCTGTATGTTGACACAATGACATTGATGATGCACATTTAACATGTATTACTCATTGCATCATTGGCTGGAGGATTAGCATATGAGTGGCAACTTTGGGCCTGATTCAGACTTGCTTACTGGGCTGCGAGTCTCTGAGTCCAGTGAGCAGGTTACTGCGACCCCACCACCCCACCTAATTTCCACCTCTTGCCCCTGTGCATGGCTGCAAATGTTTTCGTAGCTGTGCACACAAGTGGGAAATCATTCACCATCAACTGCAGTGGCATAACAATGGCGCAGCAGACCTTACGGTAGCTTGGGGACACCAGCACCAAGAGTATCAGGAGGTGCGGGTCCAATAAGTGTGGGTAATGCCACAAGGCTCAGTGCTGCATGTGTACGCCAACGGGTTTCTCACTACTGTAGCAGTGCTGAGTAAACCTTGCAATATTGGTAATCCTGGGGGACAAAGGGACCACTACATGCACTCTACTGGAAGCAGCAGAGGTGGCCGGTGGGAGAGCACCTGTACATTTATAAGCACACTCGAGAATGTTGGAAGTGCAGAAGTGGTGGGGGGCAGAGTCCGGTGACTGTACATTGGTAGCTGGCAGCTGCTGAGCTGGGGATAACGTACACACGGATAGGCGGCTGCTGCATTACTACAGGTCCCTAAATCCTGCCATGCAGCTATGCCAAGGGGTAGAATGGAGCAGACT
Source organism: Crinia signifera (assembly GCF_055691185.1). Classification (NCBI taxonomy): domain Eukaryota; kingdom Metazoa; phylum Chordata; class Amphibia; order Anura; family Myobatrachidae; genus Crinia; species Crinia signifera. The sequence goes on along the minus strand of NC_139219.1, from coordinate 127,184,778 downwards.
AGGGGTAAGTATAAAACACTTGGTTTATATAATCTGTTGACCACCTCCTCCTTACCCCACCACAGCCCAGTGCTGGGTCCTGCTTTTATATCTAAGTTAATTTTAAAACACAGATCCAATTACACAACTGAGTACTCATCCACCTTTTAGAATGTGTATTTAATATATAATTGCTTTTTATACAAGTGTTTAGATATTCCACAGTATATTCTGCAGCTTTACCATCTGGTGCTGGCCTGTCAGAGCTTAGGTCAGGGTTCTGCATCCAGCCAGTAGCACCAGGTCTGCAGTAAAATAAGCAAATGATGGTGGAATTAGTTTCTGCTTGTTAACAACTCATCTGTGATGTTTCCTTCCAGTGACAATTAGAATCCCCATGGGCACTATACTATATTAACCCTCCTGCAGCCTAACCCTCCCCTCATGCAGCCTGACCCTCCCCTCCTGCAGCCTGACCCTTCCCTTCTGCAGCCTAACCCTAATAGTCAGTACACACTGTTCAATTACATCTTTTTTTCTATTTGATATTTTTTTTTAGAAGTAAAATCAAATCGAAATCAAACGCATCTATTTTGATTCGATACAGATGCCCGCGGCATCAAAATCAAATAGAAAAATAGACTGTACAGACAAGACTATATAGTATAGATCTGTACTATATAGTCTAAATCTAATGCGTACTCTTCCCTATGCAGCCTAACCCTCACTCCACCACCTCCCTTTGCCACCTAACCAACCAACCTCCCCCCCCCAGCATATACATTAGGAATCTGGGCTGTCTGGATTCCGGCATTGGCATTCTGACAGTTGTCTGAATTCAAGAGCCGCTATTCTGACTGCTTGTATCTTGTCCGTTGGGATGCCTTCTACATACCGTAATGTAGATCTATACACTATATGGGTATGTATTTCTGTGTGTGTGTGGAGTAATGTGTAAAGGGCATTATGGGAGAGGGGGGTGCCAGATACTGTTTTTGGTCGAGGGAGCAAAACTTGTAGTTACACCACTGATCAAATGATTTCCCCCGTTCGCAAGTGGCGAGTAAGTCTAGACTTATGTGGCTCTACAAAGTATGAGGGGGGAAGAGGCCAATGATGATGTCAGCGGCCCTCTCTCCCACTGGCTGAAGAACGTGTTCGCCTTCGGTGGCACTCCCAGAAAACACTGCATTACCACCCTTAAACACCCGCAGGGTGTCATTCACCCTGCAAGCAGCCAGCAAAGGCTAAACTTTGCTGGCTGCCTTCGCTCGGACAGCTTGCAGCTGCGGCACTGCGTTCCGTGTGCATGCGCTGCTGTTCGATAATCTCTAGGGCTTCAAATTCGTAGCCCAGTGAAGGGGGCTTAATCAGGCCCTTTGTGTGAACCATTGAAGATGTAGCATTTTATTTTATATTTAGTCTGAAAGCTTCAATATTTTCTAAAATAGTAAATGATTTACAGTTGATTTTATTGTGCACATTGATTTCAGTAGTTCTATTTATTACCTCATTTAAACTTATAAACTTTGTCCACATTTTACTCTGTGATGTTTCTGCTCTTTCTGGTTACCTAAATGACCCATTTCATTTTCTGTACACAAAGAGATAGGCTGCTCCCACTCACTGCTTGCTGCTTCTAAATGCAATTCTCTCTGGAAAAGCACTTCAACTCTCTTTTGCATTGTTTATTAATAGTGCAATAATCTGGTTCATAAGCCATTGCTTGACCAAACATAAAAGTGATAACACTGAGTTACTGACAATCAGCCCATGTTACCATTGTGATTGCTGTATTCCTGTATTAATAAAGTTGGTTAATGTATAAAGACATGGTGGAAATAAATTTTCCATATTTCATGTAATATATATTTTAGCTCGGGGCACCTTTTTCTAAGTTTCTTTACAGCACATACCTTATAATATTGCACAAGACCTGATATGACTGAATTGGAGAGGATTCTATAGACAGATCAGCAATGTCAGTGCCTGAGAGCTTACATGGGCTGGTAAGGGAAAATAGGCTGAGATATTGGGCACAGATATTGATGAGTACCTAAGGAATACTCAGGAAGAACATTGAATATGACACAGCAGAGAAAAGAACATTTTCAAAACCTTTCTGTAAAACATTCTCCAAATAGGCCACAATAGACCTATATATGTATCTATATATGTTCCTTAAGGAATCCCCACAAAAAAACACAGTGTAATGTATCATGCATCACACTTAACAAAGTTTACAACCACGGAAGAAATAGGTGGGTGAAGATGGGATGGGTACAGGAGGAGAAGATGACCAGACTCAAAGTAAAAATGAAAAAATAAACCTTTGAAGGTACCATAATAGAAACAGACCCATCTAATAGCAAAATAACTCAAATAAATTGAAGCCGCTACACAGTAATATGATGGGCAGCTAAATATCCTTGTTAAACACATTAAACACATGCAAATGCCTTTGTCCTGTAAATAAATACTCTACCTCCAAGACTTGGCTGCATCCAAAGAGAAAGAATTAATACTGCACATTACTAGTCCGAAACATAGAAAAACCGCAACAATGTAAAATACCACCAGAACATAATTCCAAATCCTGAGAGATGAATTCAAAATTAAAAGCATATGCCCATTGACACATAGCAGAATACCAAGAAAACACCAACATCCATCCAGCTTAAGCACTTACAATTAGGCAAAGCCATTGGAACTTCACCTAGGCTTAAGCCGATTAGTTGACACCACTGGCGGCCTAGGAGCACTATAATATAATAATGTAATAATAATTAATATTTTGCAGGCTGCCTGCTTAACCCCAAGGATGAGGTCAGTAGAAGTGTAAAGTTATGTGAAAAACAAAATAACTATAGTAACTTCCCATTGGGAAATATCAAACAATAAAGATAAAGAGTACTAGGGCAGTGGTTCCCAACCATTTTCTGTCCCGTACCTCTTGATTAGTCTTTTAATTTATGACTACCCCATCTCAATTTGAAATATTCAAAGTACTTATGAGTATTGGTATAAGTGGAAGTGAGCTGTATGCGTGTCCTTATGTGTATCCTTATATTAAGGAGTAGTGTGCGGTCAGGAATCGGGTCCCTCTGTGTCTGACCACTGGCTGTGTACCATCTCCTAGGTTCCCATTAACATCTTTAGGATTTATGCTGTAGTTTTCTTCACCTATGTCAGTGTGGGGCAGATGAACTCTGATGTCTGAGAGCAGTGCGGGTAGCGCCCAGTGGATTATTGGTCTGGCAAAAGCACAAGGAGATGCTGATGATTCTGCAGATGGAAGTGACACGGCATGGTTCATCTCAACGGGAGACTTCTTCTTCCATCGGGAGACTTCATCCTCTTCTTTCTCCATTACCAATATTTTTTTCAAGTACCCCAAACTGGTTTGCAGAGTATTCTCAGGGGTATACGTACTCCAGGTTGGGAACCACTGTACTAGGGAATAAGAAAGACTTGTGGTGAGTTCCTTCCCAAGTACTGCAGCATGCCCAGCAAATGACATTTCAGTGCAAATAAACAGAAAAACATACTGTATAATAAATAGCCACCATTGACATGTGTGGATTGGACCTACAATAGCTACCAAAAACAACATTTCAGAACAGTAACTGGCAGATAGGGTCAGATTAAGGCTCGTGGGTTCCCCTTGACAACTACATTGTGGGATCCCCTCCAATAAAATGATTCATTGCCTTGTCTACTGTGCTCACCCCCCAAACCATGCCATCCCAGTAGCCCTTACCTACTGCCTTGGTTTCTGGCAAAGCAATTGGAACAACGGCTATCGATTCTCTATCTGCATACTGTGCTGCCCATGAGTCTCTTCATCAGTGGCATGGATATGATGTGTCATGGTAATGAGTGGATTTGGTTGCTGTCCTATGCTACACGGTTGTACAGTGGGCATCTGCAGACGCTGTTCCAATTGCCAGGCCAGAAACCATGGCAAGTGATACCAGGGTGGCATAGTCTGGGGGAGGGGGGATATCCACTGTCCCAATTACAGGGTCAGATGTGTGTGTGTGGGCCCCAGGATGACTGCCTCTGCCACCCCTCCCTTAATCTGGCTCTGCTGGCAGATAATAGGAAATAAAACATTACTACTACTCTCTCATTAAACCCCAGAAGAGTAATCCATAAGAAGGTTTGCAAAGGTTTGCATGTAGTGCAAAATGAGCCAATCCACAGTGAAAATATCTAAGTATTTTATATACAGTAAGAGGTGTAATACCCAACTGAGGAGATACAACTCCCAGTGTATGCAACTAAACCCATGCCAGCTTAAACTGGCACAAGTGTGTGCAGTATAAAGTTGTACAAAGTGATCTGTCCCAAAGTGAGTAAATAACGACATAATGAAGGCTCAGGGAAGGCTAGCAGAGTCAGGATACATATGTAACAGACAGAACCAATACACATCTGCGTTTATACCCAGATGAGTGGATGAACAGAGATTTGATCGAAAGGCATGCAGAGTAAAAATGGTGGCAATAGAAAGACACCATTTGACCCATGTAGTGTAAAACTGGTGAAGAAAGCACTTAAAGTGCCGGCAACGAACAAAATAATTCACCATGTACTTCTCTGAGATAATCAAAAACAAAAAGGCCTCCAACACCTAAAGGGGGGTCTTTAATAACTTTACACACCCCTCCCCATGACATTAGGATCAAATAATCGCCAAGAGACCTGTCAATTACCTATAGACATTTGTTAAAGAGGACAAACAACCCATGCTCAATCATTTCATGCATTTTTTTCTTTATAGCAAGCTACATATTTTACATATTTTGGGTTACTTTAATTAGTACCTTATTTGTGCTGTGTCTGCTATAGTGTTTGAAATGCAACCATTGACCTTATTGTTACAGAGTTAATTAAATAAATGGTCTGACTGGCTATTTAACAAAACTCCTTACTGACATTACTTCTCCTCCCTTCTTCATGACTGACTCTGATTGTTTGACCTCTGAGCTTCCCAGATAGTAATCACATTACAGACATTTTAGTCTTACTGAAAGCACACACCAACACAAACCGGAAAATAAATAATAATGAAGTATTATATTATGCCAAATAATTATTTATACAACCTATACTTTTCTAGTAAGGCAGAAAATGCAATTCATGTTAAACGGAAAAAGAGAGAAGGAAAGGATCATATTGCTGTTACTGTGTCATCAGTGCTAATGTGTTGTTTAAAAATATATATTTTTTAATTTTAATTGACTTCAAGCAGCACCTGTTGTGATCTTTTTTGTTTATACTTGCTTTTCCAGTTTCAAAATTATACATTTTATGAAATGTATACTGATAAGAGAAGTAAAGATAAAATACCACTCGATCGGAAGATCTAGTTATACCCCATTTATATAAAATCCCAGTTTTTGTGCATGAACATGCATCAACCTGGGAATTTGTCCAGAATTTGCCAGCTTGCTAGACCTAGTAAATGGTCTGAAATGGGTATTGTTAACATTTAATTTATTATATTAAAATTACATTATATTTATACTGTATAGCGCCAAGTGTCTGTCTAGTGATCATCATGCCATACTTCCAAAAATGACCCTCTCCATGATGGACACAATGCTCTATTTCTGGACTTACCTCTTAAAGGCCCTTATTCTGGTCGGTGCGGATATATCCGCGTGCGTTCGGGCCGCCGATGTTTTGTGTCTGCGCATGTGCAGAGGCGTCTCTGCGCATGTGCGAGCGGGGCGTACGGCCAAATCCTGCATGATATGTGAACACTCCGAACAGGGGGTGGAGAGGGGCGTGAAGGGCTATTTGGGCTCATTACCATATGCATACGCCCCGCGTTTTATGGGCGTTCCCATGAAAACGCTGGGCGTACCCATGTAATGCGGCCGTGACGCACGTGTAGGGGGCGGACATATGACATCGCCGGATGTCAGCTGGCCGCCCAGATCCCTGCTTTTGCACGGAAAAATGTCCGTGTGGTCTGAGGTTGCGGGAGCTGGTGGAGCACTCGGTCCTGCATTCGATGGTCTGTGACCATCGAATGATGGGGGAGGTTCCCTTAGATGGAGGAGGCGTATTCCGTGAAAAATACACGTGCGGTCCGTTCGGCCAGCTTCTTACCGCGTACGGACGGAGTTGGCGATCCGTATGGAAGGCGGGGTTACGCACGCACGGTCCTGGCCGCATAATCGGATCCGGCCGCACCGATCAGAATAAGGGCCAATATATGATTGCTATCACCTGTGTTTTAAAACTCCTTTCCTATCAATGTTCCTGTTTAAAACAGGTGATTGCAATCATACATTAAGAGGAAAGTCCAGTAACAGAGCATTGTGTCCCTCCTGGAGAGGGTCATGTTGGGAGGTATGTCATGCTGTCATGACGATGGGCCCATTTTTAAGGGGAGGCCTGGAGCTACAGCTCCAACTGCTTCCTTGTTAATCTGGACATGTGAATATCTCTGTAATAGAGGAAAACATAATAAACATATTGAGGGATAGGCTTGTTAGCAAAGTTAAAACCAACTGCAAACAATCAACAGTTTTAATTTTAATAAAGCTAGTACTGTACATGTGAGATAAAATGCCATTTCTACAAACATTAGGTCTGAAGCAGGGTGAGTACGTTGCCAGTCTACATAGAACATCTTGTTTTATTTGACTTTATGCATGGCATGTCAGAAAGCTAATAAAGGCCTAATCCCAGTGTGCTCTTCTCCAACCATACCACCAGAGTATAACAGGACTGGGAAGGTTGCAAGGTCCATTAAGGGGATTCTTGCAAATGAGACTCACGCAGACCTGCAATTACCACATTGAGTACATTTGTTTTGCATCTGCTGAAGATAATTTGCTTTAGTTACTGTGTATCCATTTGCTGCTGATTCTGCCCGTCTTGCCACAATCTTTTCATCAACCCAATTGTATTTAGGTAGACCAATATGCAGGGCTGCCATGAGTGGAGTAATACCTGTGTACTGGGGGTGTGGCCAAAATCATGAAGGCAATACTCAGTGCCATATAAACTAATCAGATACTTGTAGAGCTAAAAATTTTATATTGTTATTAAATAACTTTGGGGTATATGTGTGAAGCAGTGATAAGGGAGGAGAAGTGATAAAGTGCCTGCCAGCCAATCAGCTCCTGACTGTTAAGTTACAGGCAGGGTTTTAAAAGGGACAGTTATGAGCTGATTGGCTGGTAATAATGTATCAGGCCCTTTATCACTTCTCCTCACTTATCACTGCTTCATACATCTACATTTTTTTTTTTTTTTTTTTAAGCCATGAACCCAAATTATTATTATTATAATTTTATTTATAAGGCTTATAAGGCGCCACAAGTGTTTCGCAGCGCCGTACAAAGGAACAATACAGGGAGACAAAGCTTGGCATAACATTGAATAAATAACAAGAATACAGTACGAATAAAGAGCGCCACAGTTCAATACACATTACAGCTTGGATATAAGTAGTGAGGACTCAATCAACATACAACTAGAGGCTAGATGCCAATGATGGAGATGAGTATGCGGACAAAGATGGTCCCTGAGTGTTGGAGTATAGGAGAGCTGTGAGTGACATGTGAAGAGAAGAGGGCTTTGACATCAGGAGGGAAGAGGGCTTATCATTAGATGTATTACTGTGCTTTTCTATAGAGTAGCTGATTCATATGCACAAATGTTGCAGATACCAGGACGCCAGAGTCTTATAGCAAATACATTTGCATGCTTTTCAATTAAGACAATGAGGAACAACACTCTGAATTCATAGGGGGGTGCATATTTAACACAATGTCAATGTGACTTAATTAAATCTAGAGGGGATATAATGTTATGTTACATGAATAGATACATGAAGCTGTCACATTGCCTATGATTACAAAGAATCCTCCTAATGGACTGTGAATAAAATGAGTTTAATACTAACAGTTCAACTCACTCCTCAAGCCTGAGGGCATATCCAGACAAGGTTTAACGCTTCGTGTCACACTGCAACCAATAGCCCAGCCATGGATTATTTAAGAAATTCATATTAAACCCATTATACAATGTCCATTTGTGAAATACCTCACAAGTAGCTTATTCAATGAACGCCAACTCACATGTAATCCATATGTAACTGTAATGATGAGTACACACATGCTTATACAGTACATGTATTCAGCATTCTATTATTGGTCCCAGACACGCCTATTGTCTATTTTTTGACTTACTGTATCAAAAGATTCATTGATGCAAGAGAGGAACCAATGAGACTGATTAAAATACAACACACAAAAAAAATATTTTTATACAGTTTTTAGGGGAACTTTATAATTAAAAACTGAACAGGGATAAGGCAATGGAAAACATTTGTAAAGTGAAAGGTAATAAACCATTTTAGAGCGGCAGCCAATGGAATTTGTCAAAATAGGTTTAAAAAATTGCCATGCAAACATGTGTATTCATCATAATGACCTGTAATGTTTACCTTATATAGGAAACAATCTTTTTTACCCATTATTGCCCCAACCTTCAGCTGCTGAGTGGTAAGAATGTGTGCAATGTATGTGTATACACATAGAAATGTACCCTAAACATTTTGCATTTGCCCCTGACATCTGTAATTAAACCATTTTATTAAGATGGATACACATGCTAATATAATTTTTTTTTTTTAAATCATTTCAAATAGAATATAATACAAAATATTTATGGAATGTTATACCTACATCGGTAAGAAAAAATAAATAAATATGAAGACAAGCCAATTAAGGAAAAGATCATTAAAAGCCAAGGGTTACTGTAGGACAGGTTTAGCAATTTTATTTGAAGCAAAACACAATCTACTGTAGCGGCCTAGTTTATTTGCAGAAAAATGAGCACAATGAGTAACTTGCAAGCATGCTTTGTGCAATATGGGCATGTTTTTATATAGTCTGGAAAAATATGATAAATTGTTATCATGAAATAACTTATCAAATTGTGACTGAGTGACATCATTAATCCAGATAGTCATGATTTGCATAATGGACTCACTTCACTACTATGAAGACATAGAAATTCTTCTCATCAGCAGTAACCACATGCTATTGACTTCTCCCACTACGTGGTGTAAGGGCAACTCATTGTAAAAAACGATGGTGGTTCCAGAGGAAGAGCACAAATAGTGGCGCTGCACCAACTGCCAGTGAGTCCAGGATGGCAATATTTGTCAGCATTCGGAGTAACAGCCCCACCTCTGGAACCAGCACTGGTCACAACTAATCTCCTACATTTGCACCTGTAGCTCCTACCAGGGGCACCTGGGACTAATTACTTTTATGTATCTACAGGGGCATAACTCACAGAGGCTATGGAGACTCCTGCCTCTAGGCTCCAAGCCCTAAAAGGGGCACCTGCTATTTCACAATTGGATCCAAGTGTGATTGTAGCTCTTCCTATGGTGATTTGTGGCACACTCCCTACTGCTACATAGTTAATCATTTATGTCCAAGATGCCCTTTTAATGCCTGCAACAGGGGGCAGGACAGCATCCTCCACTACTGCTGGACTGTGAGATGGGACCCACTGATGAATGCTGAATCTTGTTGCAGATGGCTGAATCTTGAGAGTCTGACCCAAAACCACCTGCCATTGTCATGCCATTTTTTAAGAGGAGTGGCACCAAATCTCAACTTGCCTTCAGGCAACTGAGATGAACATACGATTCTGTATTTTGGTTTACTCTTCTGTAACACATCCTGGATTGTGTTAGCTAATGCCAACTGGAGACTTTTCTTACTATGGATCAGTACTGTGCTTTGTAGCAAGCAAAGAATAAAGACTTGAATACTCTAGGCTGGATTGCAAAACCGCTGGAGAACAGAATAGCATTCTTTGCTATTCTGGTAGCCATAGGATGCAGGTACATGCAATGATCCTGGAGAAAGTAGACATTTATTAGCTATAGAGAATATGTTGAATAGAACAGTACTCTGTTGTATCTGCTTTACACATGATTGCTGGGAATTTTCCAGGTATAACAAACTGGCAATTTTCACAACTCTGGTAAAGAGCAGGTTTGGGTGCCTGGGACTTCATCCTGGGTTGTTTGCTTTTACATGTGGAGAAATCGTGGGTTGATGAATGTTCATGCAATAACCCGGGATTTTCTTCAAGTGTGTAAGGGGTATCCAAGTTACCAAATGTACACTCAGCATACAATATAGTCTTCAAATGTTCACTTTTATAGATTTTCAGAGATCATTTTACTAATTTTCAATACACAATGTAGCTGGGAGTAATCCAGCAACTCTATTTTAAAGTTTTTCCATTGCCTTTAATGAGCAGAGGTGAGTGTTTCCTGACCTGTGCATGAGACCAGCTGGGGAGATAGGTCTGCCCTGGGCCACTCTCCGGTTACCACAAGTCTAAAAGGGGGGATGGCATCCCTCCTAAGCTGTTTAGCTGTTAACCCTCTGATAAAATTTGGGCTACAGAGTCAGTTCGTCAGACAGAAGTCTCCCTTCAACCAAACTGGAGCTCTACAGAGTAATTAGTCTTCTGTACTTTCCAGTTCAGATTCTTGACAGGTGAATATACACATTGCGCCTAAGTCCAAATGGATCACTAATAAGAGAATTTGAAAAGCGATTATCAAATGATTGCACATGTGCTGCATCCATGCATGTTCGGGACCAAATTGTGACATCTATACATACAGTATGGATATCACTGATAGTTGCAGTGTGATTGACAGGAAGACGGTGTTTAGTGGTGAAAACATGGCATTTTTGTGTAAATGAAGGTGTGCCAAGGTATTTTTTGGTTGGCTCTGTGAAGTCAGTGATGACTACTTCAAGCCACATTTTGAGCATATTAGTGGAAGCCCTAGCCTGGCGCAGATGGAAAATATTGCAAATGGATCTGCAAATACATTAGTAGTTGCAATGCATCGGCATTTTGCAGGTGGCGTCTATTCTTTCTGTCTGCTTTAGGATTTTCTGCTCACAGTCCATTGCAAATTGTCTGATTAGTAATCCTTGCTGAATTAAACCCATTGTCAGAATGTCAAAATGAACTGTGGACTGAATGTTAGGGTTAGGCAGCAAGGGGGGCATTCACTAGATTGGAGGGCTGGGACAGAAACATAGCCATAACTTTATGGGCCTTCTAGTAACATTTTGAAGGGGTCCCTGTCCAGACATGGGTTTATTAATGTTTTCTAGTACAAAGTAGACAGATCGTAGGCAAACACATTACAATCCAGTTTCTTTGATCTTGTTCTCTGATTCAAAGCTGCAATATTGAGCCCAGGAAAGTTCTCAGAAACATAATTCTCATGGTTGGGGGGGGGGGGGTCTTTAGATCTTAATAGCTTCTTCTGATAAGTGAGAGGGGAGAGCCAACACAGAATGGTTATTTTTTTATGATTGCTGAAAGATGCATCCAGAGGTTTGTCATGTACCTTGTGGCTGTATAGGCAATGGACCAATGACTTACCTGGGTTTATAAAAAAAAAAAGTGGCCTGCATAGGAATTATGGTTGAACATTTTTTCATTCTATGTTTGTATCATGGCTATAGCCCTCACCCCATTATCTATGGTCATATTAATGTGGAGTTATAACAAGCATATTCCCTGGCCTCTCCCAAGCCCCCTGCCTTTCTTGTCATGGTGCCCAATGCCTGCCACCAACCATTGGCTGTTTTCCCACCTCCATATTTTAAATAGGGTGTGTGTCTGACTACTGGCCTGTGCCTTGGAACATCTAGAAATCAACTAATGCCATCACTGTTCTTCCAGTTACAGTAAAGTATAGAAAGTCACCAGAGGCGGAGCCAGCGGAGCACCTGCTCCAGGCGCCGACATGTCACCTGGCACCGGAGCTCTGCCGCTGGCTACCCCGCCCTGCTCGCTCGCTGTGCCCAGCATCAGTCTTCACTGTGGACAGTTAAAACCCGGCAGGCACTCTCACTGCGCATGCACCGGTTTGGAACGCCGGAGGCAGGGATCGGTCGCCATGACGTCTCAACGTCATCAACATCATGGCGCCGCATCCCTGCCTCCGGTGTCCAAAACCAGCGCATGCGCGATGTGAGAGCGCTCGCCGGGTTTTTTTTTTTTGGGAAGGAGCTTGTGCTGGGCCGGCCCGCAACTACTACACAGACATATAACAGTCATCCTCCACCGTCACCTGCCTCTTTATTTCCTGGGAACTGGTGTCCGAGCACCCGTCTGTGGGAAGTAAACATTGAAGACGAGCGACAGCGGGGAACAGAATTATGGCGACCGGGTTAGTAAACTATTACAAGCAGGTTTGTGTAGACAGATTCGGGTGATAAGCCGAGGGGTCAAGGGGTGAGTGCTGTGGGGTCCTATTATTATTATTATTATTATTATTATTATTATTATACAGGGGAGCAGCCTTATTATTATACAGGGGGAGCAAGCTGTGGAGTCCTGTTATTATTATTATTATTATTATTATTATTATTATTATTATTATACAGGGGGAGCAGCCTGTGGTGTCCTTTTATTTTACAGGGGGAGCAGCCTGTGGTGTCCTTTTATTATACAGGGGGAGAAGTCTGTGGGGTCCTTTAATTTTAAAGGGGGAGCAGCCTGTGGTGTCCTTTTATTATACAGGGGGAGCAGCCTGTGGGGTCATGTTGTGATTATACAGGGGGAGCAGCCTGTGGGGTCCTGTTCAGTGTTCCCTCTAAGCTGTGCACATGTGCGTGCGCACACAACTCGACGAGCGTGCGCACAGACATTACAACAGAGCGCACAAAGCAGCAGTGGTCCTTTTTGCAGTTGTGGACTCAATTAATGTGTGTTTCACCCATTAACTACATTGTGGGCTGTGTTTTAAATGTTTAATACCATTTTGAAGTAAAGTTAACACAAATGCTGAACGTCATTTTCCAGTTATATATAAGTGGCGTACAAAAATTTTAGTTTCCTTCCAAAGTTGCACAAACAAAATCTTTTGCCGCACACAGCCTTCGTAAAATTAGAGGGAACATTGGTCCTGTTATTATTAATTACGAGCAAGGTCAGTCCACCTTTTCGCCGCGCAAAAGGGGGGGGGGGGGGGGGGGGCGAAACATGCCCTTGCTCCGGGCACTGTGGAACCAAGCTACACCACTGAAAGTCACTGCCCATGAGACAAATGCATAGAATTAAGGTAAGTGAAAAGAGAAGGCCTGTTGTACTGTACACTACAGTTGTATAGAAACAATAGAATTACATTAGTGCTTATATCATTGGCATTGGAATTACTTGTTCAAATAAATCAGGTGTTACTAGTTAGTTAATAAGTGTTCTGAATTCTTAAATATTCCTACTACTCTACATCAGTGTTTTAATGTCTATGTTGTTTGGTTGGTCAGTTATGTTTGGCTGCTGAGGAGTTTGATCTTTCTGAGTGAAAACAAACCAATTGTCAGTCCAATTGTCAGTCCAAATACCCACGTTATCAAACATCATGAGTCACTAATAAGAACATAATAACATGTAAGGGGGCGTGTCATGCTCCACCCAAAGCGAGTGTCTAGTTCCATATATGGAGAGATTGTGAAAAGAGATTGTGAACGTGGCACCTAGAAGCGTGGGTGTGTACTGCTGCATCTGAGAAGAATCTTTTAAAATTAAAATTACTAAATGTAGATGGGCCCCAAAGCAGTAAGTAAAAGTTACTATACTTGCTAAAGTGCTCTGAAATGGTACTGATGATTCAATGTAAATGTATCAATCTCTGATTCCTTTCCCCCCCCAAAAATGTAACAGTGTAATGTGGGCTAGGTGTAATGAGGGAGATTGCTACACTAATGAGGGAGATTGCTGCTATTTCAGGGAGTCTCCTGCAGAATGCCGGAGGGTAGGCAACTATGGTATTATAACACTTTTATATATGTATTGAAAGCATATACATTGCTAAAGGGGGGAAGAATTCACACAGTATAAAGGTTTGATACAAAGTCTGTAGCACATTGGGGGTACATGCAAACAGTTGTGCACTTCTTCTGGTTCTATTCAGAGCCGGCCTTAGGCATAGGCAAACTAGGCAATTGCCTAGGGCATTTGGAATGCCTAGGGGCATCAGCAGCTTCTGCTGAATAAAATGACATGCAGCATGCCTATATTCTGTGTTCACAGTGTTAGCGGCTGTGCGAGTGCTGTCTGTGGGTCGGTTGTTTGTGCAATAGTGTTCGGCATATGTGTAAGGGGCATTATGTTTGTCATGTATAAATGCATTAATAATGTGCGACATATGTGTAACAGGCATTATGTGTGTCATGTGTATAAGGGCATTAATAATGTGCAACATATGTGTAATGGGCATTGTGTGTGTCATGTATAAATGCATTAATAATGTGCGCCATATGTGTAAAAGGCATTATGTGTGTCATGTGTATAATGGCATTAATAATGTGCAACATATGTGTAAGGGGCATTATGTGTAAGAAGGGCATTAATAAAGGTTGGCATAATGTGTAAGGGGCATTATGGTTATAAGGACATTAATAATGTGTGTCATGTGTAAGGGGCATTACTGTGTGGTATTATCAGGGGTGCCGAGAGAAAGGGGTAGGGGGTACAAGTTACCCAGGCCAAAGTCTGATGGAAGGGCCCAGTGGGGGCCCCGGGCCCCCTCCCCTTAAGTGACAGCAGCAGCTGCAGCTCTTCTCTTCCCAGCACACACTGCTTTGTGCTGGGTTGCAGTGTGGCCATGGAGGTGCTGAAAATACAATATTTTCTCAGGATTTTTTTCTAAGGGTATAATGTGAATAATGTGAGGAGTAATGTATATAAGGTAAAGTGGTACTACAGTGTAATATAACGTGAATAAGGGACACCATCACATGATATAATGTGAATAAAGTTGCACTACTGTGTGGCATAATTTAAATTGGGGGTACTATTGGATGGCCATGCCCCTTCCCAGCAAGAACACACCCCTGTTTGGGCTGCGCACCGAATGTGTGCACTGTTTCTATTTAAAATATTGCGGGTAGGAGCACCAAACTGAGGACTGCTATGATGAGGGTTAATGGTGCTGGGAAAGGGGAGCAGGGTCAGAGGCGGAACTAGTGGCGGTGCTAGGGGGCACCAGCCAAAATCTTGCCTAGGGCATCATTTAGGCTAGGGCCGGCTCTGGTTCTATTGTCTCTCTTTGGCAACATATGGGCCTGTATTTCGACACGGTGAGGTTGCAGAGGTTACAAAGGAAAGTGAACAACATTTGTATTTTTAAATAGACACATTACTCATCTGGTGTTCCTTTTTGTTGCTAGCGTGATTTATTAATTATAAATACATAATGACATCTGAAAACTCTCTATAACATATCAAGCATTATAACATGCTGCAATCTCAACATTATTGTAATTTGAATGCTGACATATCTATACACTAGTAAGCATGCTCGAAGCAAATGCTTCGAATGTTAGTAATGTAGCTAATGTGTGAGAGAGAAAGAGATGTAGTTCACTTGCTGCCAACAGATGGCAGTGTTTCGGTGAAACACAGACACTAGACATTATATATATATCTATATCTATATATAGATATATATATCTATATATATATATATAGATATATATATATATCTATATATATATATATAGATATATATATCTATATATATATATATCTATATATATATAAAAAAGAGATTTAGAGTGCGCTAAAGAAAACTCAACAATTTAAAATTTATACATTTATTCCTTAGTCTTCACAAAGACTTCAAGCTTTAAAAGTACAGCAGGTCTGTTACTGGTACAGATGGTGTCGTAGGCCCAACGCGTTTCGTCAATAAATTGACTTCATCAGGGGCTTAGCGGACAATAAGTCAGCAAGACGTATATACACTTTTGTAGGTTAAAGGATCACATACAGTGTCCAACATATAGGGGAGTAAAACTCAATGCGAGACCAGAATAGGTAGTGGGCGTAAATAATCGCCACAAGAAGGCTGCTAGTACATCAGTGGGGTCTTGGACCTAAATAGGTCGTTCACATAGTGGTCTGGTGTATTTCAATAGTGTGCCTTAATAGGCAGTAGACATATAACGTCGCAAAAATGTATGCAAATGGAGCAATAGTGTGGTCTGGGACCTACATCAGCTGTTCATACAATAATCAGGTATGGTTCCTAAGACACTTCAGAACCTATAGGAGTGAAACCGGAAGTGTACAGCCTGGGATCCAACAACACTTCAGATATATATATATATCGCTATATATATATACTGTATATATGTATATATATATATATATATATATATATATATATATATATATATATATAGATGATTGCAGCAATCTATATATACTGTATTATTATTATTATTATTATTATTAATAATATATTTTTCTAAGGCACTTTAAGAGTTCAATCAACATGCATTGCTTATTATTCAGTGAATAATATAGATCAATGCAGAGAAAAACAATAGATAAAGATACATAATTGCAAGAGCTTATATTCTAAAGAACAATGTGATGACTGCATTGGGAGAGTGTGGTAAAAAAAATTGGAGTATTAGTAGGAAGTTTGATAGATGTGAGAAAAATGTATGTTTTTAAGGCAGATTTGAAAGCTACATGAAAGTCTAACTGGTCAAGTGAAGGTATTCTAGAGGATGGGAGCAGTGCTAAAAGTCCTGAAAGTGAGATTAAGAGGTAGTAATCATGGAAGAAGAAAGTAAGAGCTCATTGGCTGAGTGGAGCAGGCAAGTGAGAGTGTGAGTGGACATAAAGTTGAGATACATAGGGGATAACATAGTTGAGGGCTTCATAAGTATCCTAGTAAAAATTGAATATGAAGAATGGACTGAATAAGGGCAGTGCCAGAGCTGGGTAGGCCACAAAGAGAAAGTTACAGCTATCAAGAAAAAAGATAGTAGGGCCATGATAGTATTGGTGGCATTTTGGGTGAGAAAGGCCTTAATCATCGAAATATTAAGGAAGTAAAAGCAACAGGATTGGGTTAGGGACTGAATATGGTGGCATTTATCAGGGTGGAGACACCTAGACAGTGGACTTAGGATAAGGAGAAGATACTGTATGTGTTGCCAACAGAGAGGGAGATAATTGCAGAAGACATTGGTGGAGTGAAGGCATTGAGTTTTGGATTTAGAGATGTTAAGTTCGGAGATGGTTGAACATAAAATAGTTGTAAATGCTATAGAGGACAGAGGAGAAGACGTGAGGTGTCTAGCTAGCTGATAAGCCCTCTGAGAGAGGGAAAAAAAAGAGGGCTAAAAGAATGCATAGAACCTTGGCAGAAAAGAGGAAAGCAGAGGATGTGGACCAAGCAAGTGCAGTGGAAGATTTCTTTTCTTCCAAAACCTACTGAGAAATGTGCATTCTCTGCTGGCTAAATAGAATGAGTTAAAGATTACAACCAGCACTTATTAATTTTCTAATTTTCTAAAAACCTGACAAAGGTCATTATAAATGAAACAGTTGTTGTCCTGTGAGTTCTGCCGCCATTCTGCGCACACACACACACACACACACACACACACAAACAATTCAATTCATTCAGTTAGAAACACTTTAGTAGAAGCCTTTGAATTTTCACATGAAGTGATTGACTAGTTGTTGACTAGAACTGTGAAAATTTCACAAATAGAAGGATACAGTATGTCCTTGCAATCTGCATAAAAATAATTATTATTTTAGCAAGTCTACATTTAAAAACCAAGTAAATTACTAACTTAAACTATGTAATTAAAAACTTTTGCATACAGTATTTTTAATTTCCTTTTCTTACCCAACATCTTGATATCTTGATAAATAACCTTCACTGTTAATTATATTTCATAATTTAAAAAGATCACAGTAACATGCATTTGTGTATCTGATTTGTAAAATTAAAAATATGAGAGAAATCAAAATTGCCATGTATAATATACAGTGCTTTGAATCACAAATGAGCACGTTATGCCTGCATGCTGATGAGGTTCCCACAAGTACTGCTTAGATGTAAAAACTAGCATTACATTTACTTTTTAATGAGCCTTAATTGGTAGTCAATTCTAATATTTAATAACCTGTTAACCATCTTGAATCTGTCAGTAACTGTAGTAAGCTACTGTACAATAAATTTAGTACTGTATGACTAAAATGGGTAGGTTTAAGTATAGTATTACACAGGTGCTGTGCAAAACTTCCACAACAAAGCGCTTTACAATCTATGCTGACCCATTTATAAGGGACCATATTTGCTTGGGAGTGCAAGATGTGCTCTTTAGTAAAATTGTGGCTAAAAATTGGATAGCGGCATACAATCCAGGCAGGATATAGTATAATCAAGCAGGGGCATTTTAAGGGAGATGGACTACCCACCTACGAGGCAGTGCCCAACTCATGTTTACTCATGGTGGCAGAGGTGTAGCTCCAGGTTCCAAACCCTGATTAAGCACATGTATATACACCATTACCTGTGTGATTCACAGCGGTATCAAACTGCGACCACTGTTCTCAGTGGCATAACTTTAAAAATTGCTTCCATAAGCCAAAAAAGTTTCCTGCACCCCCCCCCCCCCACCCCACCTAATAATACTCTGGTGAAACAAACAGGGCTGTTACTAGACAATATGCCACACACTGCAATGCCCATTACACAATATGCCACACACAGCAATGCCCATTACACATGCCGCCCACCGCAATGCCTATTACACAATATGTGACACACTGTAATGCCCATTACACATGACACTATATGACACAAACTTTGATGCCACTTACATTTTACGCCACACACATTAATGTCCCTTACACTATACACAGCACACCGTAATGCCCCTTACTCTATATGCCACACATCGTAATGACACTGTGTGTGTGTATAGGATACAATCTGATCCGGCACTCCTATTTCCAACACTGTCAGTAGTTCCTAAAAAAATGGTATAGGTATAGTGAGCTTTATCTTATATACCTATACCATTTTTTAGGAACTACAATTATTTCCTGTACAGATCCATAGGCATACCTGGAGTTGATGCTTGCATGCCTGCAGTCGCCAGGATGGGAATGCCAGTTGAATGCAGCTGCGGGGTGGGGAGGTGATTGGGCCGTCCACCTACACTCCAGTAGCTGAAAGGGGAGTGTGGTGCGGAGGGGCTGCCTGTTTACTGCAGATGCAAGGTTGAGAGGGGCTGCCCATTGACTGCCGCCACCTGGTGGGGACTTGGGATGGAGGTAATGCTGGCCGCCCGTTTGCCCTCAGCCGCTGAGAGGGGCTGCCCGTTGACTGCAGCCACTGGGTGGGGAAGGAGGGGATGCGACTGTCCGCCCTCAGCCGTGGAAAGGGGCTTCTGGTGTGTTGGGGCTGCCATCTGTGATATGCTGCTGCTTACGTTATAAAGTAAAAAAGTTCAGTGCTTCAAGTGCCAGTATACCATACCGTTGTATACCAGCCCACTTTCGAGCACTGGGTTGGACACTATGTCAGGGAAAGAGAGGGAGGAGTTATTATGCGTGCTGGAAATGTGGGAGTGACCTTGTAATAGGGAGATGCAGTAGGTGATGCCAGGGAATGGGTGATAGGGGGAGGCAGTTGGTGATGTAGATTATGACTAGGAGAGGCAATAGGTGACAACAGGTAGAGAGCAACATGAAGAGGCAAAGGTAGACAGGTAGATGCAGAGGGGGACACAAGAGGCAGAGGGTAACAGGAAGAGGTAGTGTGTGGCCGATCAGGATAGATTGGTGACATATAAGGATAGATTGGAAGGGAATGGGAGTAAACTGGGCTGAATCGGGGGGGGGGGGAGACTAAGCTAATTAAGGAGGAGCACTATGATTGGATTAGAAGGTTGTTGTTTTTTTTTACTGAGGAGCCGTTAGAAGGGGGAAGTAGGCTAGTGTGAGATAAGATAGGGATGGGAGGATGGAACACTTTACAGGTGCTAAATATAAGTGGGCAAATAGACCTTTGAAGCCCAGGGGGAAGAGCAAGGCCGGGGGTCTTTCAGTTTCACTACCCCTGCCACCACGGGCTCCCTTTAGTAACCATACGTGTGCTAAGTGTGGCAAGTGAAGCAAGCCTGCAAGAGTCCATTTGGGCCCCCCTTCTTCTGACCTTGTTTTTCCCCCTGAAAATAGATTACTGTGACTGGCAGGAGATGAGTGCAGTGGGCTGCTTGTGGAGGGAAGGCATGGAGACACTGGACATAGTTCTCTGTCAGGCTACCCGCAGCTCCGTCGCTAAACCCCAACCCCCCTCCCCTGCCATATTCCTGCACTCCGTTCCCAGCGCACAGCAGCTCCATCTGTATCTCCTCCCTCCCCTCCCTGGCACCACTTACCCTTTCCCTCACTTTGCTCTCACTCCCAGCAGGTGTGTTCCCTCCCCCTGCCTTGCCCTGCATCTTGTCCCGGCAGTTCTCTCCCCAACTCAATGTTTCATGTGTCCAGTCCACCCGCTCCCTGCACTCCGCTCGTCATCCTGGCAGTCTTCCTTCATGCTTCTTGAGTCCGGTCTCCCGCAGTCCGCTCCTTCTCCCTGCAGCCTGCATACTCAGCCAGTCACTGAGGCTGCTATGTCAAACACGATTGGACAGCTGAGCCATCGCTCATCTGTCCTCTCCTTCTATATAGCACGGGCGGCTGTCAATCTCCGCAGGGAACACGGAGCAGAGCGCTCAGCGCAGCACAATTACACACTGCCTGTCCCTGACTGGCAGGTGCCCACCACAGACCCCGCTGGCTCTGCTTCTTTATGCAGCCGCGGGGTCTGCCACTGTCTGCTCTTCCAACACAGCTCTGTGGTGCATCTACTGAAGAGTTAATGAGCTCTGTCCCAGGATACCTGCTGAGATAGGACTCACAGGTGTGTTTTCCCTCTATTTAGAGGGGGAAGGGGTCGCACTTGCCTCCAAGCGACTCATATGAACTTACTGTACACCTCTGCATGATGGCACCATCTTTGCAGTAGGCATATACTGTATGTTTAACTCTGGGTTATGGTGACACCCAGGAACATGTTAATAAATGGTTGAACAGAATAGGGTTTTAGTTTTGCCAGACCAATTTAAATCAATCTGAAATTGATCAACATTGATAAAATACTAAATAATTAGAAAATGCGTACCCAACACAATATCAGGAGCGATGGGACCCACCAAGGTAACCGGCATCAGCAAGTTCATACTGAGTGCAACAAATAATGGTGTGTGGCAGGGTCATGCTGCGGAATCTCTCACTAGCGATATCCTCCATTGTCCTGCATGAACAGATGATGGAGGACATCACTAACAACCCATGGGAGTCCATAATGATACTGATATACACACTAGACAATATGCATGAAAATATTGTTGCATTATGTTATTATCATGCATATTGTTTATATGACCGTCTATGGTGTCTACACCTTAAGAATAACAAGGGGAAATAGAAGGGGAGGTTTCTCTTGAGTGATTATAATAGATACCCATGAGTGATCATGAAGAGAATTCCAAATAACCATAGTGCTATAAGTGAAAAGCAGTGGAAAAAATTTCTTGAATATGGAACGTAGATACCAGAGTAGGTGGAACATCAACGTGAGAAGAGTCATAAGCTGTCTACAAGAGAAAAAGTACCAAAACAATCTTTAAGGGGAGAAGGAAAAGACAATATAAGGACTTGTAAAGATGCACACAATCATTTTTCTATGCTTTTATCATGTCAGAATGGATTTCAATAAATAATTTTTATATTTTTAGAAATAAACATATTATTATGCTATTCATATGTTCATATTCATTTTGTAAAAAACCTTTATTGATAGATAAAGAAGATAGTATAGAAAGCCAATTATGACCAACTCGTTAAACCAAGGTTTTGTATAAACCAGGGGTACTTGTGAGTTATCCGGGCGCCCGATGTGGTCATCGCATGCCATTATAATAAGGCATACGATGCGACGCGATGCGACGCGATTTTCCATCGCGTCGTATCTCGTCGCATCGTATGCTTATTGTATGGTATACAATGGGATGCGATGCGACGCGACGCGATGTTTACACTTCCCGCCCATTTTTAAACCTGCCCTCTGGCACATCTGGCAGAAAATCAGTGTGAGGTAGTTTCCAGAGGAGAGAGCAAGTGTTTTACTGAGAGAGATATTGATTTACAGCATTGTTGCATATTTCTGAGGTGAATTTTTGGACATTTACCCCAATATTGCCCCATTTGGCCCCTCACACCTGCCCCATTTCACCCCTTACACCATTATTGCCAAAATGGCTTTGGTTGATGGCATCTTCAGCCTCCCAAAAACGGAGGAAGAGACAGTGGCATTCCTGCAGGAGAAAGGGCTGCTCCCATTGACTGCCACATGCCCAAATGGCCACCCTATGCGCCTGTCCCTGAAAGAGCGCAAATGGCGCTGCTATATTAAAAGCTGCAGCAAAAAACAGAGTCTGCGGGCCTCCCTATTCTATCCTGGGTGCAGGCTCCCATTTATGACGATTCTGCGTTTTATCTGATGCTGGTGTGATGAACTGACATCAATTGAGTTCTGTGCAAAGAATTTAAAACTATGCAATAAAAGCACCGTTTTTTATAATGCCTTGATGCGGGAGGCATGCCAATGTGACTTAATGGCACAGCCTCAACGGCAGATTGGAGGCCCAGGGCAAATGGTGGAGGTTGATGAAACCCTGTTTGTAAAACGCAAGGCCAATGTTGGCAGAGTACTCCCACAGCAGTGGGTGTTCGGAGGAGTGTGCCGGGAGACAGGGGACTGTTTCATGGTCGCAGTTCCCAAACGAGATGCACCCACTCTCCTTGGTGCAATTGTGGAGCACGTGGCACCTGGCAGCACCATCGTCAGTGATTGCTGGCGCGCCTACCAAACCAGTGAACTGGAGCGGGCTGGTTACAGCCACTTGCGGGTAAATCACCGCTTCAATTTCGTCGACCCAGAGACTGGTGCACACACACAGAACATTGAGCGACTATGGGGGTGTGCAAAATGGCGCAACAAACGCCAGCGGGGCACAGCACGCCATCATCTAGATTCCTACATGCAGGAGTTCGTGTGGCGAAAATGCCTGGCGAGAGACAACGCATTTGAGCGTATTCTGCATGCGCTCACATTAGTTGATAAATCATGATGTTGATTGATTATTGTGTGCTTTATGATTATTTGTTATTCTAATTTATTTCATTCTTATGTTAATTACACAGTTATTACCTTTAATTCAGTTGTCCTTAATGTGTCAGATATGCATGATATTGATGAATGATATTGGATGCTCACAGCCACTCCACTATCAACATGAACCCGAAGCGTGGCGAGCGCAGCGAGCCCGCGAGGGGCGGCGGTACGCGTCCTCCGACCTTTTCATGCCCTACTATCCACTAGGGCGCGGAGTGAGAATAGAATAGTGTGGCGAGCGCAGCGAGCCACCGAGCCCGAAGCGTGGCGAGCGCAGCGAGCCCCGCGAGGGGACACGGATACCTTCACAGGTAAGCGCGTCCCTTCGCGGGCTTCACAGGTGTCCGCGTCGCCATGGACACCTGTGAAGCCCGCGAAGGTACGCGCTTACCTGTGAAGGTATCCGTGTGCGCTCGCCACGCTTCGGGCTCGGTGGCTCGCTGCGCTCGCCACACTATTCTATTCTCACTCCACGCCCTAGTGGATAGTAGGGCATGAAAAGGTCGGAGGACGCGTACCGCCGCCCCTCGCGGGCTCGCTGCGCTCGCCACGCTTCGGGTTCACGTTGATAGTGGAGTGGCGTTAACAATGGGGATGGGACTGACATTGTGTCACTTTTTGGGACACTTTCTTGGGGGTTTTACACTGCAAAAATCGGGTGGTATCGCATCGCATCGCATCGCATGCCATGTGGTTAACATGCGATGCGACGTGATCACTTTACATGGTACCCGATGTAAAATCGGGTTCGGGTGGTCATCTCGTCGCGTCGCATCGTATGCCATTTGGTTAACATACGATGCCATGCGATGCGACGCGATGCGTATACGACCAAAAATCGGGTTCGGGTGGTCATCTCGTCGCGTCGCATCGTATGCCATTTGGTTAACATACGATGCCATGCGATGCGACGCGATGCGTATACGACCAAAAATCGGGCGCCCGGATAACTCACAAGTACCAAACCAGGTGAAATGCAGGTTTGTGTGTATATTTAATTCAAATCAATTTTGGGTCCCTTTAAAACTGACCAGAATAGAACTAAAATCCCCACAAAATTGACTACATTGTTTCTATTCAAAATAGCTTATTTATTAAGAGTCTTTTGTTTGTGTTCTATTTTGCTGCTGCTGATGTATTGGTTTCTATTTGACATGCTAAATGTGTTTTCACCCTCAGCAGGACCAAAAATGTACTCAAAATTGACTGAAAATGGACTCAAAATAGACAAAATTATACAAAGCTTTCCTATTGGTCAAAAAATTCACATGCACTGGTATCACCCACAAACATCTTCTTTTGAGTGCTATTTTGTATATACATGATTTTTTTTAATGCATTGCTTAGCCTTTATGTTTTATTCTTTATGCAGCCAGTGATTCACATGCTTCTTTTCCATGTTTTCCAATCATATTGATGTATCAGAGAATTCCACTTAAAAAAATCAATTCACTGTTTCTGCTGGTTCTATTGCAAATATTGGGTGATTTTTGGTTGATTTTCAAATCATTAATTACTAAATTACTAAAACAGTATGGGTTAGGAATATAACTCAATGTTAAAATATTGAAGACTTGGAAATGGTTCTGTTGTAGTTTTATTGAAGTGCAATGTTCTATTTCATTTGATTTTGAGTCTATTTTGGCTTTAGTAAATATCTGACAAACAAAAACTACCAAAAATCGATAGAACATTCAATGGAAAAAAAACATACCAAATTTGACCTTTTGTAAATAAGCCAGCCACCTTGAAATAAGCCAGCCACAGAACGTGTGTGCCCCAATTTAAAGGGATAGTATGGTAAGTCTAGTCATATATGAAACTTGCATGCTAAAATCCATAAGAATCAGTCATCAAATCATACAATTTTCAATTACCCCATTTTTTAGCACCAGTATTGGATCTGTTAAAATGTTTCCGTCAGCAATGAATTCAATTGTGCTGAAGCAAGGAGATTTGGAAAACATGCACTGTAACAGTCTGATTGAGACCTGTTTGCTATCCTGCGTATACTCGCAGCCTGGTGAAAAGGTATGCACCGCCTGTCGCCAAGTTCTCTCACTAGCATGCAAGGGAATGTGTACTTGAACACAACCCCTCGCATGCAGCCGAGAGAGAAATAATTTGATGGTCGCTGACCATCCAATGATTTTGCTCCTGTTCGGTAAATAAAAGTCAGCCGAATACAGGGCGGGCACTGACGTCATGTGACATCAGCCGCCTGCCCAGAGTAGGCAATGCCACAACTGCATTCTCAGGGGATGCCCAGAAAACACTGGGTATATCCCTGCCACAGTCACCTGTCCACCGCCTCTGGAGTGAACAGCCAGGGAGTGTGAAGCTCAATGAAGCCATTCGCCCCCGGAGATTGCACATGCGCATAAATACACATACCCATGCGCAAACCCCAAACATCAGGGAAGGGCAAGAATTTGGCCCCATCAAGCGGGTCTGAATTGGCCACTAAGTGTGTCATAAGGACTGGATTTGGAAAACACTGATTTACAGTACAGAGGGGTAGATGTATGAAGCAGTGATAAGGGAGGAAAAGTGATAAAGGGCCTGTTACGTTATTACCAGCCAATCAGCTCCTAACTGTCCCTTTTTAAATACAGCCTGTAACTTAACAGTCAGGAGCTGATTGGATGGTAATAAGTACCAGGCACTTTATCACTTCTCCTCCCTTATCACTACTTTATACGTTTACTCCACAATAACATTTAAAAGTAATAAATGTATTGTTGTTTCAAAAACCTATGTAAAATGTGAGCAAATTATACTGTACTAAAACCACACACATTTGTATATAAAAATGATCCTATGATGTCCTATGATGATGCTATGATGACCAGTAAGTTAGCATCATCATAGGACACCCATGATAATCACTACAGGACCGGATATCCATGCGTTCCAAGCACGTGGAACGCACGGGCTCTTTTCCACAATCCTATAAGTATTATTATCATTTTGTGATGTTATGCTAATGTTGATCTGAAAGGTAAAATCATATGTTATATTATTTCTCCTTATGAAGTGTCTAAATATGTTTTTATGGAAATGTCTTCACCTCGGTCCCTCCTCTTCCTGGAATACCCACTTCCTGGTTCTTGTGTATAAATATGGACACAGTGCAGTCCAGAGACAAGCCTTGAGAAAGATTTGTTAATCGAAATTGCGTTGGAGGGCTATCTGGACTTGCATCATTTCTTCATTTTTGGACTACTTTATTGTCACTGCGGGATATTCATCTAAGGTACTGGGTGGTTTATTCACCAACAATATTGACTTATCCAGAAGGTCTTTTTTTGTTAGAGTGAGTTCCACATCATCATCCACCCACCTTTGGATTTATTTTTCAGTATACTTAAATGTGGTCCCCTTGTAAAATAGTTTTTTGGTAATAAAAAAGTTTTTATGTCGAATTTTCTACCATTGCCTACTTCAAAAAAAAATTTCCAATAAAAGAAACCCAGATGTGTTTGAAAATCTCCTGTGAATTGTGAGTCATTGGTACGCTTGCTTAAAAGAAACCACTATATGTGTTATATCTTCTGAATCTGAGTGAGTGGAAACGTACTTCTAAATAAGTTACTTGGACACGTTGCTGTATTCTGGTGTAGGTTATCAACATCACCATAAAGATACCTTTATGAGCTTCTGACACACACACTTTTTTGTGAGTGTGGTATGTTCTATTTTAGTCCCAATCTATATCCCTTTGGAATAAATATATAATCCTACACATTTATCCCTTTTTTTGGTTCACATATACACCATCTGTGAGAACGGGAAAAGAAGAAAAATCAGACAGACAGTGCTTTGGATATATCCTAATTTATTTTTGTATTTAATTGTCCTACTTGTTTTTTGGTTGAACAAGTTTTTGTGGATACTGTATATTGAGCTGCTTTTCTGTTGTTGCGCCTTGGAAACCCCCAGTATTTACATTCAACACATTTGTATATGTTTATAACATTTGCAACATTTAGAGAAGAAAATTAGGTATGAGAAAAGACTGGGATGATGTTTATATCTGAATTATGAACTAGATTTCTGCTAAAAGAGATAACAGCATAGAACACAGAACAAAAACAATTCCAAATACAATATTTAGCAAAAAATGTATTTTAGCAGTTAAGACCTAATTCAAGGGCTTCCACAGGTCAAAAAATATTATATTGGTAAACATATTGGAGCCATTTTCAGAGCGAGACAAAGAATTTTTTTGTTTATTTCAGTCTTAGAAGAAAAGAAAACTGTGCCTACAGATATGTCATTTTTATCCATCTGCTGCAGAGAAGAAGCCTGGGTCAGTGTGAGCTTGTAGCAGTAATGAAACATACCGTTTAATATGAACCTAAAGGATCTCCTCTCTAGCCGAATAAAGCAAACTGTAAAACACTGTTGGTAAGAAAAGTGATCTATTTTATTTGTTATTGTTGCTGGGCCAACTACCAATTCCTATGTAGTTTCTGCAAGGAAAAGGTAATGCGTTTCTCTTTAGATAAGTCATCCCGCTACACTGAAAAATGCGCATGGGCAATCATGGGTGACCGTTATACATAAGGTAGTCCATCTAGTTAATATCATTGCTGAAAGTGAGATGTATTAAATTATCTAAAAACATGACATTAATGAGGGTGCAGTGTGTCAGGGTGAAATAGCCCTTTTGGCAGGTAACATACTTTTATATACACAATACTCATCTTGTACAGACTTCCACTAGGTTTCTCAATCATGCATATCCTGCCTAAAGCATGGAAACAGCGAGAGAGACGTGTGCAGAATACATCAAATCCGCAATTCTATTTTGCTTTCATTACATGACATTGCTATAGCTTTCAATTAGGGAGTCTATTAAAGCCTCACACAGTCAGATGCATATACAGTACATAGAGAGACAGCACTACGAGGAGTTCTTTCGTAATTATCTTCCACGTGTCGGATATATCTGACCTATTTAAGTGTGTAATATAAATTTATTTAAACTCACTACTGTTTATTGAAAAGTCTATATACATTCTGGGAAAGTTGTAATGTTTCATGGTGCGCATTAGGGCAGAGGTACTCTTTTTGCAAAATACTGTACATCACTGGGTGAGAGAAACACTTGTTAACATTGGGAATTTCATACAACTAAATGATTAACGTTTGAATGATTAATTGCGCCCATTACAAATGTAGGAGCTGACGCTGAGTATGCATCTGAATTATCAGGAGAAAGACAATGCAATAGTGTGTATAGGCACAGTTGCAAAAATAATAAGATACATGCCGGTATGCACCTATACAACATGTGACAGGTTTACAATATTTATTTATTTATTTATTTACAGTTTCTTATATAGCGCAGCAGATTCCGTTGCGCTTTACAATAGTAGACAGTGATAAGACAAACTGGGTAACAACAGACAGACTTGGAGGTAGGAGGGCCCTGCTGCAAGCTTACAATCTATAGAACATGTGACAAATTCACGTCAGGCATCCAACACTGTTTTGATAATATGCATTTTTTATTCCAAGTAGATTTATCTAATATAAAGTCACAAAATCATATACAGTATAAACCAGGGGTTCCCAAACTTTGGAATCACGGCACCTCAAAGCACCAGAAATGTTTTCACGGCACCCCCAGGCTAAAGGTTTATCATTAAGAAAGTCAGAAACAAATATTAAGTTAAACTGTGTTTATAACTCATCCTTCTTATGATCCGTCATATGGTAATGGACAGGATTCACTACTGTCTGTCCCCAATTTGATTACAGTATATTGGACATAAATAACTTGAATTGGTCCTGGACCACCAACCCAAGGCACCCCTGCAAGTCCTTCAAGGCACACCAGGGTGCCACGGCACACAGTTTGGGAACCACTGGTATAAACATTTCAGAAATTAAAGCACTTATCAGGGCCAGATTTATTATGCTTCCAAAAGTGATAAAGTGGAAAGTGCCAATCAGTTCCTAACTGTCATGTTACAGTCTGGGTTTGAGACATGGCAGTTAGGGTACCCTGGATGTTTGTCACTCTCCACTTTATCACTTTTTGAAGCTTGATACATCTGACCCCCAGTAGGGAATCAGCCAATCAGAAGCAGGTACCTAGTTTTTCTGCGGGTTCCACATGAAAATCCGGCGGTCGGGATCCTAGCGTTCAAAATCCCGATGCCGGTATCCCGAACGCCGAAATCCCGACAAGGGGGGGACATGGATCGCCCCCCCTTGCGGGCTCGCTGCACTCGCCACGCAGCGGGCCCGGTGCCTCGCTACGCTCGGCACACTAATTTATTCTCCCTCCGGGGGTGTCGTGGACACCCACGGGGGGAGAAAGTGTCGGGATTCCGGCGTCGGGATTTTGAACGCCGGGATCCCGACCGCCGGGATTTAAACTGCATCCCTGTTTCTGCTCCTGCTATTACTCACCTGAAATTCATAAGCCTTTAATAGATGTATAAGTGATTCTGTGAAGTTCTAAATCTGTTTTAATGAAACATGCCCCTTTCTGTATTGAATATACATTAAGGTGCGTACACACGGGGCGATATATCGCCCGGCGATATATATATATTTCCGGGCGATATATCAGAGATATATCGCTCAATGTCCCTTTTCATCGGCGACCAGAGATGGTCGCTGATGAAAAGAAACCTCTTCCGGCGGTGCTGCAGGGGTAATCAGCTGCGACCAGCGATTAGCTCCTGCGACCAGTGATTAGAACAGGCTGAAACCGGGAATGCGCACCCGGCGATTTATCGCCGGGGCAAACTTCCATCACTGGCAATATGGTCGCCAGTGACCATATTCCCAGCGATATCAGCCCCTATCGCTGCCCTGTGTACACGACTTAAGACACAGCTCCACTCCTCTGTTCCACACCTTCAGGCAAAAGAGAAGAAAATGTCAGATCCAAGCACTTTTGCACAAACGGTAAACCTCCTAATGGTTCAGACATGAATTTTTTCAGAAAATTTTGTTTTAATAAGCTTTTAACTGTTTCTTTGCCATTATACATAAATGTCAGCAATTAAAGTACAGCAAGAATCAGCCCAAACCTAAAATACTAAAAACATTGTAAAAAATACAATATTCCTGCTAGACTAAACCACAAAAGCTATCCAGTCAAACTTTTTAACTTGGTCACCACCTGGTAGGGTGATGAGTCTGCCCCCATCAGCAGGTAAATACATTCAATGAAGGTGATTGCAGCTACAAGCTAACAACTAATCAAACGCCAACTGAGACCAATAGCAGGTAACCTGCTTTTCTTTCTCAATGAAAATAGCCAACTAAGAAACCATCAAAAACATCACAAAAAAATAGGCAGGGTGGGAAGACAGAACAAAAGAACCTGACCCCGCCTCCCACATGCCTGAACATTAAACTAAACAGATACCCCCATTTTCCAAAGGACTATTATAACATCCGATGCCCCCCCCACTGGCCCACACCCAGCCTACGAGGTTTATTCTACATTCCTGTAATTTTGTTCCCCTTAATTTTTTTTTTTAGATTTCATCCACAGAACCCATTTGTAAAATGTATGCTACACAAAATGTAAGTTTCTCATGATTATTTATTCTTCCATAACAGGTATGTGTAAAGATTGATTCATCTAGACAAGAAGAAAACTAAATATATTCCCCCAGCTCACTGCAATGTGTCAGTGAAAGAGACATAATTATCCTACATGATATTAAAATATAGAAGACTCGGTCACGCACATTTAGAAATATATGTCACCTGTTTCATTAAGGCGACTCTGCCAAGATGGTCCTACACTATATAATAATATTCCAAATTTGGGTCTTATATTCATGCATTTCTGAATTGACTGAATTGACTGGATCCTCTAATATGACACTGCAAGGAACAGCATAATCTGAAGATACTTATCCCATTCATGCCTCTCAGAACAGGGATATGCAGAATGGTGGATAAGCATAATTAATGTATTGGTACGGAACATCACAGGTACATATAAGGGAATGGATCTAGACAAGAAAGACCAAAACATATTTCCCCAAGCACACTGTAGTGGGTCCTCTACATTCTATAAAAGTAACAAGTGTCGTTTACTGAACTATTGCAATGTGCTGGTGGAATTGTTTTGTTTCTGGTTATAATGTGCACTATGCAAAATATTATAAGTCCAACTCAAAATCAGCACAGATGTGTACAAGTGGTAGAATCACCATAAAAGAAGACATCTAGTCTACTCTTTCTATCAATTTTTAATGTCAGCGAAGTATATTATATGTAAAGCAAACAGGAGCTTAGATTGTGGAAGCACAGGAGAACTGCCTGACTTATTCAAACTACAGTACAGTATGAAGAGCCGGATTAATGGGGGGTCTCCAGGGATCAGTACCCCCGGGCCCCCCTCCCTGAAAGGGCCCATCACCATGCAACACATATCGGATCTGCAGAGGTGCTGTCTCCATTGACAGTTGTAATGGGCTGTGACGGTTGCTGAAGAGTGCAGCCTGGGCCCTGTGACTGGCTGACAAGCACGTGGCAAAGGAAGAGGAGACAGGGTCCCTGCTAGCATCTATTTGGAGGAGGAGAGCACTGCTCAGACTTCATCAGGGGTATTACTCAAGGTAATATTAGATGTCATATTTCATGTCAAATATGAGAGGACTTGGCCTCCAACAGATGAAAAAAGGATGAACAATAAAAAAGGCTCATTATACAGAAGAAATTTAATCTTTGTGCATTCAAGTATCCAGAACTTCAAATAAAGGAAGATACCTGGATCAGTAAATCCCATGGAAATAATATATGCTTAACATGGTAAGAAATGTGACACCTCTAATGGCATTGCTTTGCCCACGACATACAATGCTGTTAAGACAACCCTGCATGACCCCAGAATTATGAACAGTGACATCATCCTATACCTCTGCTACGTCCCCACATAGACATGGCTACTAACTGAGGGGACAAGAAAAGCAGCCACAATGCTTTTGTCCATGCATGGTATAGTTGTGGTAAGTCACATTACTATTGGTTGGTATAAATCATAGTTTTTCATATCGGTTTTTAATTTAGAATGTTTATACTGTACAGGTTCCTGGCCATAAAGGGTGAGGGTGCCTATCTACCTCTGCTTAAATACTTCCATATGAGAACCTTGGACTGTATTCACTGGAAAAATGCCATTAGGAAGAAGCAGACATTTACCACTGTCTCTGGCAATGCCCAATTGTCAAATAATTTTGGCACCTTGTTCGACAATATGCAGATGCTAAACTTATTAGACATGTCCCTTTCACTCCTGAATGGGCATTATTTGGTGTCTTTGACCAAGCAACACACATGACTACATAGAGAGAAATTATTTGATTAACTATGTTGCTAGTAAGAAAACTTTTCTACAATGCTTTATTGACAATGCACCTCCTCAAATACCTCTATGTTTGATTAATTTGCCCTTTTTATTTTGATTGAACTGGGTAGAAACATGAAGAGACAGCTGTAATGTTTTCTTCTTGTATATTGACACCAGTATGGCTGGTGTTGAATGCCATCACACTGACCGGAGCCTCTTACAGTATGTTCTTTCAGTCATGTTCTTGTATTATTATTTTTTTGACAATTCTTTTTATTGGATTTTTCGTTTAACATAGATTCATGTATATTTTGAGTAAAGCGTCTGTCATATAAACATCGAACAGTACCATCTAATTATCCAACATATCAATTATACATCCATAGCTTTGGATACATTGTAGTATATGGAAAGGCTACGAAACAGAATTGAATGATAAACATATTACTGTATCTTGTAAGGCACTATCAATTAAACTGAATGACATCCAGTGAGGGGAACATATAAACACAGAGACAAACATGTAGGGGAAAAAGATGGGGGGGGGGGGGTAGTGACCAGTGAGGTCCAGACAGTCGACATATTAATTAAATATACTTCTACACATATCAATAGGGCAACTTGTAATAGAAGCGGTTAACGCTCCCGATAAGTTGTTTCATTCGGTGTGCTGAAATATCTTAAAAATATGAGACAGAACATCAGGGTTAAGGCTATCAATGTACATTCCCCATTTTTTATTTTTTTTTTTAAATTCCAACTTTATTTTTATTTTTCAATTTTATCCGTCAACAATACAGGATAAATAAGGTACAAAAAGACAGACAATAACAGGACATTTATGATCATGCTTCCTTTTTCCTAACGTGCTTTCCATATTCGAATGCTTGTTCTTCCCGTTTTTGATTAGGTTATTACACTTTGCTATATATATCGTCAAGTGAGCTCTGCCCCCACCCTTATAGTCTCATAGTGATAAGTTAATTTCATATTTGTGTTCTAGCCCCTAGTGAATTATTTCTACCCTTAATTTACTCTCCCCTATCCCAGTATTACCTTCTGTATTGTTCCTCACTCATTTCAGAGTAGGAAGTGCTCTTCCATCGATTTCCTAGTGAATTCGAATTATCATAGTGTCGATTATTTCATTTTACAGTGCTTG
Organism: Crinia signifera; assembly: GCF_055691185.1. NCBI lineage: Eukaryota > Metazoa > Chordata > Amphibia > Anura > Myobatrachidae > Crinia > Crinia signifera. The sequence continues at coordinate 127,151,169 of NC_139219.1, read as the reverse complement.
TCGGGTTTCGACTTAGTTATATTTACCTATTAATCTTTAATCTTATAAATCCTGTGCTTTTACCAAGTGAACTAAGATTTAGTGTTTCAGGTTATCCGTACCCCTTTCTAGGGGAGGACAGAACTCACCGGACGACTTACAGTCATTATTTTCCATTTCTCCTGCATTCGTTAGGAGGAGGACCTCACTGCATATACATAACCTATATAACCATTAAAACATGTTTAACTTATTTATTACCTTGCTCGTGTTCCCCCCTCCCCCCCCCCCATTACCCTCCCAACCCCTGTTAGATTGACTTAGCTTTCCACTTGTTTGACCCCTTTACCTCCTCTCCTTATACACTGTCCCTCCAGATATTCCAAATTTTATAAAAAGTAGATTCTGTGCCCCTTGAGAAATGGATATATTTTTCATGTGCCTTAGTTGCGTTGACCAGCGCTTTCCAAGTTTCTGGTTCCGGGCCATTCTTAGCCAGCCAGTTCCTACCTATGCAGATCTTAGCCAGGGTACAGGCTATGATAGCAAATTGTCTTAAATGCTTATCTATTGAGCCCCTCTCTATAATAGACAATATACATGCTACCGGTGTGCAGATCTCCCTGGGGACTCCCCTGGCAGTTAACTCTTTAATCACCACTTCCCAAAACTCTGCCACCTCTGGGCAGGACCAGAGCAAGTGCCAGAAGGTTCCCACGTCATCTGCACACCTAGGGCAATTGGCGTTCTCTCTGCCTCCGATCTTAAACAGTAATTCTGAGGTCATATAGGTTCGATGCACTATATATAGTTGGACTTGTTGGAATCGTGCTTGATTGGTTGCCACCCGGATGTCTGCTAGAGCTCTCTGCCAGTCTTCTATGGTTATTGGACCTACATCCCCCTCCCATTTAGCCCTAAGTTCCATTAAGTCGTCGTTGTGTAATTCCTGACTTAGGGCCCTGTGCAGGAAAGCAATCTCATGTCTCTTAGGGCATCTTTTCATTAGTTTTTTAGTTAATGAGATTTCCAAATCTGGGATGCCTCCTATAAATTGTACATTGCAGGCATGTCTTAATTGGATATACCTAAATAAATATTTATTCGGGAGGGAGAATTCAGTTTTTAATGACTGAAATGATCTAAATTGCCCGTTTTCATATAATTGGCCCAGCTCTTTTATTCCAACACTCCCCCATACCTTCCTTACTTCTAAATTCCCCAATTCTTTCAGTGTTCTTGTATTATGAAGTGGTGTTTCTGGGTCTATTCCTTCATTCCCTAATAATTCCTCTGCCTGCTTCCAGACTAAACTCATTTGCCTGATTATGGGGGGCCACTTTTTCCTCATATTACCGCTCAGTAACATCTGGAGAGGGGTATGTCCCGGGGACAGCAACTTTATTGTCTCCGAGAAACTATCCACTCCGCCTATTTCTTGGACCCAAGTTTTTATATGGGCCAACTGCACCGAGAGGTAATATAACCAAAAATTTGGCAATGCCAGCCCTCCTTCATTTTTTGCTCTAGCCCCATTTTTTATAAAGTGAGATTACCCCTTTTCCTGAATGAGTGGAAGCTGTTTTTCTGTCATAATACAATATTTGCAATAATTTACTCTGAACTTCTACTATAGAAGGTGCTGAGGAGGACAACCAGTGTGATAGAATGTTCTTTTTTGCTACTGTTATTATAATTGTTAGTACAGGTATAAGCATAGATTTCCTGTTTCCCAGTTCCCATTCGTTGAAATTAACCAGTAAACAGGCCATGTAGTTCAAGGAGTCCTGTATGCGGAAGGAGCAATTTATATAATTAATGAGTTTGTTCCAAAAGCGTTTGATGAAGCCGCATTCCCAAAAACAGTGAAGGTATGAAGCAGAAGAAAAATTACATTTGGGGCATTGGTTGACAAAAATCCAAGAGAAATATATATTGTGAAATAGAGGGTTGTTTAGAATCTTAGGGGGTATATCTGGCAATTTAGAGTGGAGGAGAGCACCTGGAGAGAAGGGGTGTAGCAATGCCTCATCAAGTTTTATATCAGTAAATTTACAGCATGGTTATAGAGTGAGAAGTCCGGGAGACCAATTCCACCCGCCTTTCTGGGTGCTGATAGTTTTTTAAAAGCTAGTTTCGGTCTTTTTCCCCACCAAAGAAAATTGGAGATCAATCTACTTTAGTCAGACTAAGGGGCAGTTTTTGCAGTAAGTAAAAGATTTTGGTGGAAATTATGCTTTGCACGACCTCCACTCTACCAAGCAGTGATAGTGGAAGTAATTTCCAACTTTCTAGTAATGTAGATATTTTGGTTATGACAGGAGAGTAATTTTTTTCAATTTTAATGCCCAAGTATTTAATATCACTATGGGTATTTGCAAAAGGAAGAGATGTCATATATAATTTAGTATTTGCATCTTTAGTGGGGAAAAAAAGTATGGTACTTGTTTAGTTTCATGGCGGCAGCATGTCCGCCCGCTACTTCTGGGTTCGGCTTTCGGAAAACTATGTAAAATAAAGTCCATGCCAACGTGAATTGGTTCATACCCCCACTATCCACGTTGGCATGGAGTTGATCTTAGATAGAGTGGCGAGCGTAGTGAGCCACCGAGCCCATAGCGTGGGCGAGCAAAGCGATTCCCCGCAAGGGGACACAGACTCTGCTGCGACTGAGACGCTGCCGCCTTAAAATTAAACAAGTACCTAAAGAATTTCTGACTTTGTTAGATTAATGCGGTATCCAGCAATAGTACCAAAGGAGGAAATAAGGCGCAGAACCTCTGGGATAGTGGAAGAGACTAAAAGGGTACTTATGTAATATCTGGGCTCTCGTTTTTCTTATGAGACCGCGTCCCCTCGCCACACTTCGGGCACGGTGGCTCGCTGCGCTCGCCACACTATATAAAATCAACTCCATGCGTAGTTGGATAGTAGGGGTATGAAAAAATGGGGTGCATTTAACATGGGAGCCCAGATAATACATAAGTACCACTAAAAGTAACATGCCGTCGGCAAATAATGATATTCGGAGTTCCTTATTTCCGACTCTGATTCCCTTGAAAATATCTGAAGCCCGGAGTTCAGCAGCTATTGTTTCTAGGGCTGTAGCAAACAGGAGGGGGGATAAAGGGCAGCCCTGCTGTGTCCCCTTCTTGATTTCAAATGGATTGGACACAACACCATTGCTTGCTATTGTAGTGAGGGGAGTATGGCAAAGACATCTGAGGATCTGGATAAATTTATCTGGAAAGCCAAATTTGATGAGGGTAGAATACAGGTGAGACCACTCAATCAGGTCAAAGGCCTTCTACATGTTCAATGAAAGAATCAGGTTAGACGAGGAGAGGGGAAGGCCAGAGACTGAGGCATATACTGCGATAAGTACCAGTCTTACCTTGATTTCCAAATGTGTCTGCCCGTGATGAACCCCGTTTGATCTGGGTGAATAACTGGGGGATATTTTAATTTTTATAGAATTTTGGTCAGTAATTTATAATCCAGGTTAAGAAGCAATATAGGTCTGTATGATCCGGGTAGTGAGAGATCGCACCCTGGTTTCGGGAGTATCTTTAAAATGACGAGAGGGAGGAAGATCTCTCTAGTGTAGAGTTAAGTACTGAGACCAGGACCGGACCAATTTGGGGAAGAAGTAGCTTGTAAAAATCCCCACTGAGCCCATCTGGGCCTGGTGCTTTATTTTTTTAAATTTCGTATTGCAATCTCCACCTCAGCTAATTGGATAGGAGCAATCAGCGCAGCAGCGTCAAGATGGGACATTAGGGGGCACGACAGGGTCTCACAAAAGTCAATGGGAAGTTCAGGGAGAGAGGCTGAAGGAGAGCTATTTGGGGGAGGACCAGAGTAAAGGTCTGAATAGAAGTCACAAAATACTTCAGCAACTTTGGTGTTGGAGGAGGCCTTTACACCTGAAGGAGTCTGGAGTGGATGTACTACCGCAGGGGGGCGGGTGCAATTTGTTTCCAAATTTGTGGAGTTTGAAGCTAACTGAAAATAGGTGTCTATTTCCGATTGCATGTAACTATCAAAGTCCGTTTTTGCCAGAGTGTAAATATGTCTGTTAGAATTCGTGGGGTGTGATTTATATTGCTGAACGACTGTCGTTATAGCGCTTTGCAATGTTAAATAAGTGGAGGTGTAGTCACATTTCATTTTGGAAACATAAGAGACCATAGCACCTCTGAGGACTGATTTAGCTGCCATCCAAAAGAGAGATGGGTCTGACTGGAGATGTTGGGCCTTATTGGTGGAATAATCTCTCCAAGTGCTCTCTAAATGTTGTTTGAAATTTTCGGAGTTGTCCAGATAAATGGGAAATCTTCACTGTGCCGATTTAGGGGAATTGAGAGGGGATTCTATAGAAAGGAGACCAATGCATGGTCAGATAACACAATAGGGGCAATTTGAGAATCAGTAATGGAGGCAAAAACTTTGTGCAAAAGTAAGACATAGTCTATTCTAGACATAGTGTTGTGAGCGACAGACAGGCAGGAGAATTCTCTGTCTACGGGGTATAAAGCTCTCCATGCATTGATTAATTGCAATCTTGACGCAAATGCAGGGACTCCTAGTTTTGGAAGAGAATGTAAGGAAGGGGGATTAGATTTGTATAGTGGGGGTGAGGAAACTAGATTGAAATCACCGCATACTATAAGAGAATCCGTCATTTTGGGTGAAAATTTTGCAATAAGATGTTGACATTTTTTTGGGAAATAGGCATTCGGGCGTAAAGGTTACAAATGGTAAATTTGCTAGTGCCTAATGTTAGTGTCAGGATAAGGTAGCATCCTCAGACAGAACCAGTGACCAGAGCACACCTACTGAAGTAAAAATCGCCTCTAGAATAATCCCCGATTCAGTACTGAACTTATCGCTTTTGAATTCAATTAAGCTGGATCCACCAGGAATTTAGCATGGGTTCTTATATATAACACATTGGGTCTTACCAGACCAATTGGTGATATTGTCATCATTTTGACCTTATAGGTATATCCACTTAAAGAGATCTTACCTGCAAATTTGTCTTCAGAAAGAATAATCTTTAGCGACATTGTCTGGAGGAAGATCATTTTCCGTTCAGCTGATCTACTAACATAGATAATAAAATAATAGGTACTTCATGTAAGCAAGGACCAATTAACCATCCTGTTACGAATTGTTTCTTCTTGTGAAAAGTACCGTCAACCTATTCTTTTGATCCGTTAACCCCCGATGAAGTCCCGTTAAGGGGCTTTAGCGTTGGGTATCTTCTGCTGTTTCCAAGTGTCTGAGATGTCTCAATTAAATTTATAAAGATCTGGAATAACTGCTACCACTGTGTGGAAAAATACTTTTTAATAAACATTTGAAATTATATGGACTTTTTACTGTATGCTAGAGTGAAATTATCTAAGGCCTGATTGATCTAATTGTGGTGATCAAAAATATGAGCGCCGACTCACAATTGTTCTCTCTCTCTCTCTCTCTCTCTCTCTCTCTCTATCTATATATCTATATCTATATCTATATATATATATATATATATATATATATATATATCTGTGTGTGTGCATGTATATATATATATATGTGTGTGTATATATATATATATATATATATATATATATGTCTGTGTGTGTGGCAAGAAGACTCCTGCTCCAAACTAAATGAACAAACAATATAAAACATAGATTTTTACCATCCCCCAGAGACGACCACAAAGCTCCCAATGTATTAGCACAATTTATATTTCCTCAGCGCTTCAGGCACTGACCTTCATCTTAGCAGAAATTGTTCCACATAATAAAATAATTTCAGTCTGTGTACAAGTTGCTTGAAACCTGAGAACACTTTTTATACTTTACAGGGCAACTGTCCCAGGGACTTAGAAAAATAAAGGAAACCGAGCATTATAGTGAAAGGTATGATATGAGTTGATTGCATATATCCAGAGGTGTAACAGTTACAAATGATAAGTGCCCAGTGTTGTTCTGGTTATTTATTATGGTAGGATAGCAAAGAGACTCAAATACTAACATTACAAAAGAGTTTTCTAGATCATCTATAAGACATAACTATTCAATGGGTCAAGTTAAATTTATAAAACGTAGAAATGACAACGTATCTACCATGTGAAACCTGTCAGGGGAATTTATAGCAATACAGGCTATAAGCAAGGTTGGAACCATCAAACCATACATTATGGAGTCAGTTCATTTTACCCTACATGACATAACTCTAAGATAGCTCTAACAAAAATAGTTTTGTTCTGTTCCGATTTACAAAAACACATAATAGTATCTACTGTAAATGGTATTTACATTCTGGAACAACACTGCAAAGCTTCTTCAGATAGTCTTTGAGTCCTTGGCGTGATCACGTCCCATTTTAGCAAGAACCTAAGTTTAATGATGCCCACAATTACGAAAATGCAAAAGGAGTTATTATGTGAAAGTATTTAATTTAATGTATTATTGTGTAATAGTTAAAAATAAATACAAAATGGATGTTTGACTATGGAGATTAAAAATGTTAAATGAAATATACTTAGATACGCATTCCATCATGGTGGAAGTATTTTGTTAATGCATCTCAGACTTCTCTGCCTAAACTACTAGTATGAGTGAACATTAGAATTCTGTGAGAAGTGATATAAATAATAGTACTGTATCAAACATATGAACTTATGTCATGTAATTGGAAAGTTTACATACACTATACTGCATATTTACAAGTGCCTTTTATATTGAGCTCAGCGAGAATTTTAGGTTTAGTGATACTTTGGAACAAAAGAGTGCATGTAGGCTGAATCACCACGTGATGCCATTTAAAACAATATCCACTACTTGGTTTTAATGGAAACATTATTCTCTTCTATAGGTGGTCCATGCACTCATGTTAATGAATATAATTAAGGCACATCATGCATTAATAGTTTAATTGAAGGTTTTACTTATCCATGGGGAATATTCATTCATTCCTTATAATGAAAACAGCATGGGAGATAAAACATTTTAAACAATAACAATAATAAAACTTCCACAAAAGTAACAGCACTACCAAAGTAAGTAGAATAAAAATACATACTTTTATAAAAGTTATTTTTGAGCCTAAAACTGCACCAGCCATACTTAGCTCATCTTGTCTTAGGGTCGGAATCAGAATTAATTGCTGTGAATTAGCAGTCCATTTGATTAGCAAATTGCGCATGCGTATAGGACTAAGTGTGCATGCGCAAATCAAAATAGCGCCAAAAATAGCAAAAGGATCTAATCGCAATCCTGTTGCAATTTGACTGACAGAAAGTTGATGTGAAAACCGATGTCATCTCCAAGTGCCAGCAGGTGGAAATGCCAGAAACAATCCAGGTCCAGACTGTGGTGTAAATGCTGTGACACGGCTTAAAACCTGTGTTTAGTGACCCAGAATGCATTCTGGTTGGCAGTGCAAAATGATTAATAGTGCATTAGCTCTACTGAAGGGGAAGAGAACATTTTGCCTTCAGTTTCTGGACATGCATAGTGCCAATCCATACAAGATGGCCTAGTACCCACTTTGCATCAGCCCCATTAAATACAGTTTTCACCATGTCCAGTTAATTAAGGCCTTATATTCAGCTTTACACACATTTTGCTTTGCCTTATTTCAATCCAATTAAAAAAACAAAATCAAGTACATCCCGTATTTAACACATAACTAATTATGCAGGTGTTTTACAGTCTCTAGGACAACTTCATAAATAGTCTATTTATGCTGTACTTAGGAATATAACATATATGCTTAGGATTCAGGATGCATGTTTGACAATAAAGCTTTTACGGAAGAAAAACACAGATACATAGATCTTTTAAATACCGGGAATATTCAATGCTATATGGTAATTGTCTGCCAATAAAGTCAGCAATTCGACAAGTGTCACCATTAACTATTTTATTGCATGTATGTGTGCGTGCGCATGTATGTCCCCTACAAATAAAATGCAAGCTTTAATTGTAATTGTGACAAAGATATAATCCAGTAGCTGCATCTCTTATTTGCTTTGCTTTGTGGGGAAAAAAGTATATCAACTATAACCTCAGAGGAAATAGTATCTTTTATGGATAATACTATATGTTGATTTATTAGAGAATGTGATCTGTTGGAAGCTTTTACTATATCATCATAAAACAACACTCTCCAAGTACATTAAGCTGAGTAATTGGGCTGGTTCTCTAGTTGCTGAATGTTGAAGTATATTTAGGTAGTTTCACATCACTGACAAACAGAAAGCGACATTATTCCAAGCAAAAAAAAAAAAATATATATAAAAAGTTGATTATGTCTACGATTTGAATAAGATATCATTTTGTGGAATAAAGAAAACCAGTATATATGGCACATGTCCTGAATTTTTAAGAGCAGGTGTCAGAAGAGTCTTAATGAAACATGGTTTGCATGAATTCTAATTCAACGATTGCTGATTTGAAAATTTATAAATTGCAAAATGTTTTAGAAAATGCCAAATCTGGTATTACATCTGTCCTTGTAATTCAGGATCAAGAATAACCCTTCTGCTTGTATAACAGCATTTGATTTAAAAAGAAAAAATATGTTATTTATTTCCTGTAAAGATTATCATGTTTTAGCCATGACCTGCACATTATCCTACAGAACCTCATAAGTATTGCTTTTTATTTTCTACAGCTCTGAAGCTTCCTTTCATTAGTTAAACATGAATCATCAGTAGCATGAAACAATATAGACTGAATTAGAAATTACATCAAACCATCCACATTATGACTTCTCATACAGTACGTATAACAAGGGAATTTTAGTGGAGCATATGTTTATAAAATGTGAAAGAAGGTTAAAAACAGAAATGGTTAAATGGAAAACACAAATACAAAAAGATCAAATTACCAAGCTGAATATAAATAAGTTAAGTCGCTTTTATTATTCTGTATTTGGGGGTGGAAATACTAAAAACAAAAATGGAAACCGATAATGCCAAAAGTTCAGATGGCCCATACTGTATGCACACATTTTCTATATGAGCCTACATTATTGGTTCTAGCCAGGGGCGAATTTAGAGGTCAGGCCGCCCCTAGGCACAACATTTTCGTGTCCCCCCCCCTATTTTAATGTAATCATATATGTATATACATTGTTATTTATATATTTCATTAAAATTTAACTGTAGCCCACCTCAATATTTTTTTAAGACTGCTCACTGTACGGAGGACCCGAAGGGAGGCACTTATTAGTACAGTGATTAGCACAGTGTCTCCGTCAGTCTCTCTCACACTGTGACTGACTGAGCGCAGGGAGGATCTGCGTGCCGCTCAGCTCAGCTGCTGGATACACAGTAGCCAATAGACTGTGTGTGTGTAGAGTAGCCAATGGGCAGGCGTCAGCAGCAGTGAGCCTGAGCCATTTCCAGATGCGCAGGGGGACCATCGGACCCAGCCACTAAGCAGTGATGTAATGTGCATGGCAGAGTGGGTAGACAGTGGCGGGTGACGTGCGGCGCTGCCACCGACATATGATAATTCATGTCTGTGGCGGCGGCGCTCGTCACTCGCCGCTGCCCACCCGCTGTGCCATGCTGCTATTTAACAGAATGTCAGCCTGCCTGCCGCCCTTAATTCGTGCCGCCCTGAGGCCGGTGCCTCACGGGCCTAGGCACAAATGCGGCCCTGGTTCTAGCCCAGTTGACTGAGTTGTAGCAGCATCATTCAGTAACATTTGTATCCTAATTCTTATCGAGGCAGATTTACTAAGCCTTAGAGAGTGATATTGGAAGCTAGATAAACTAAAAACCAATCAGCCTTTATCTATTCTTTTTAAAATATAACATGTCAGATATGGAGCTCATTGTTTGGTACGTTATCGTTCTCCAAAGGCTTAGTTTGCTTTTTCACACAAATCTGATGCATTGTATGAACAATAAAAAATGCATTTGTATATTCTCTCATACAGTAGATGAGAGCCCTGTCCCTATCCAGTGGTATTGCTAACCGGGTGCATACTCCTAAGGGGTGACATTAATATGTCCGCACTGAAGACAGCCCCATCTCTGGTGGCACCCAGCATCTCTAGGGATGCTGAACATGCCTACAGAGTGATGAAAACAGAGGTCCTCAAGAAACCAGACCACCATTTCATTAGGCCATGTCCCTTCTCCGGTGGGTAGTGCCTCTGGCGCAGTGAGGGTGATAATGGAGAGAGTCCCGGTGGCACCTCTGTCCCTATCCATAAGCTTGGCTTTATAGCTGTCACAATTATTAGTGTACACTTACTATACATCAGCTCTATCCCTGCTTGAAAGATCCATCTGAAACGGGTATAATTGCATGAAAGCACAATTCTGCATGGCACTGAAATCCATCAAAATGCCCTCCCTAAACTTATCCTACATGAGAATAAACCATTATGAACCAGTTATAGTTGGTTTGTGCACAACATTGCATCTCCAGTAGTTATATACAATCAAAAGCAAAACATGATATACTCTGCAAGTGGGCCTTGAAGTTGGAATTGAATGATTGATCACACTGGACCTATTAGTGCTGAAAATGATAGCTATCATCAGAATTAGGGTGGCCAATCCCGGGATCGGAATCAGCGGGATCCCGGGATTTGGCCCCCAAATTTCCAATCCTGGGATTTTCAGGATTAGACTGTGCAAGCACAGTCTAATTCCGGGCAGCGTCTTTGACGCTGCCCGGCTTCTCCAATACCCGGCAGTGTAGCTCTGCGCAGCGTGCCGACATCAGAGGTCACGCTGCGCAGGGCACAGCCGCACATCCGTACAGCCCTCATCAGCCAGCAGTCCGCCCACCCACCCAGTCTTCCCAGCCCCCGGCCACCCAGCCACCCCGCCTACCAACCCTGCAGCAACCCAGCCAGCAGCCCTCCCGCCCGCCCACTCAGCATACCCGGCTCCAAGCCACCCAATCAGTAAGGCTGCCCACTCCGCAAATGTAAGTAAATAGTGGGCGGCCAGGGTGTTTTTTATTATTAGGGATGCCAATGCTTTGATCCCGGGAATCTCGGGATTGAGCACTTTTCAATCCGGAATACCAGGATTGAAAAAATGCCCTGGGATTGGCATCCCTAATCAGAATTATTAACATAAAATGTAAAGGATATCACTGGTTGAGAATAAGATGGACATACTGTAATGATTAGAACAATATATTTCCACAAAGTAGCCAAATCTAAACATACTCAGAATGATAATGAATCAATCACATTTACTAGCAACTGCCCATGTGCACAAATTCAGCACATGGAGAGAATGCAATTGTTACATAAGTGAGAAAATAAAAAAACATAAATTGAATAAAAATAAGCAGCATCTTAGTCCTTTCTTCTGCTTGTAGAATTGAAGAGTACACAATCAAACTCATCTCCAGGACACACATCAGTAGAAGAGGTGGCAAGAAAGACTTTTTAGGCTTAGGGGTTCTGATCATGTGCATGTGGGAAAGCTGGATTGTGGACACTTACACGTCGTGTCTAAGCTATGATCAAATCTTCCATTTTGTGCCCGAGGAACATAACTAGTATCAAAAAATTGATTCCCTTATCGTAATAGATTCCAATTACATGGCCAAAACATATTCTTGTGGCCCGATATTATGTGCACATGATCCTTAAGCTCCAGGAAGCTCCCCCTGTGGCTTTCTGGATTGCTCTACAGGGTTTGTTTGCAGCTGCTTAATGGACACTTGCTTAAAGCTGAACCTTTGTGGCCACAATAGTTGTCAACAGTCATGCTTTTCTTAATCTGGCTGTAGGGGTCCTTCTCCACATCATCTCTCCTTCTGGAGGTCCTGAGAAGACCCATCCAGATTTCTATTAAGACACCCATTGTAGGTGTGTCTGAACCACAGATTGCATAAAAAGATAAAACCATCTGACTTATATTAGTCAAACATTGACCGGTACTTGTGTAGTTTCACGGCGGCACTGCCCGCGGATCGCATCGTATATGCATGTGATTTGCATATGATATGCATTCAATTTGCATACCATTTGCGTGTCATTTGATACAATTTGCATGTGATTTGCATGTGATGCGATTTAGCACACCCTCACTATCCATGCCAGCCCGAAGCATGGCGAGCGCATGCGGTATGCCTCCTCCTGACCTGTTCATAACCCCACTATCCACGTTGGCATGGAGTTGATTCTATAAAGTGTGGTGAGTGTGGTGAGCCACCGAGCCTGAAGCATGGCAAGCGAAGCGAGCCCCGTGAGGGGACGTGAAAAACGAGCCCTAAGAGTGGCGAGTGCATCAGATTTCTTGATGTGTATTACGTGTATTACTTGACGTGTGTTCTGCATCCCCTCACGGGGCGCGCTGTACTCACCATACTTCTGGCTGGTTTTCTGCATCCCCTCACAGGGCTCGCCACCCTTTGGGCTCAGTGGCTTGCTGCGCTCGCCACACTTTATAAAATCAACTCCACACCAACGTGGATAGTGGGTAGTGGGGGTATGAACAGGTCGGGAGGATGCGCACCGCATCCCCTCGCAGGGCTCGCTACATTCGCCATGCTTTGAGCTGACGTGGATAGTGGGGGGGGTGCTAAATCGCATCATATGCAAATCGTATGCAAATAGCATATGATTTGCATATGATGCGGCATACGATGCAATCCATGGGCAGTGCCGCCATGAAACTACACAAGTACCCATTGACCTTTTGTGCAACCCTATGAATGCATAGACTAGCCCCTGGAATGTAGACCGTACAGTCCTTTTTGCTTAATATGAGATCATAGTCGCAGAAAATTCATTACCCCAAAATGGTTGCAAAATGCCTGTTATTTAGTAGTTTCTCCCCTATTTCTGCCAACAATGCCTGAATGTGAATCACTGTTGAGAATAAATGCTCCATGGCCATCACATCACATGTGCAGTGTGACTGAAAGCATACACGGTGGCAAAATATTGCTGCTCCACTGCATTAAAAATTAACTTTGCTTTATTCTCTGAATGAGGCCCATGGTTAGCAGTAAATGCAATCTACTGCTAACATGAAACTATTATATATGAATGCAAAAGACCTTCAGAGCAAATGAACTACCACTTTTTGGGTGCAAATAGATCTCCAAACATCTTTTGACATCTAGAGAGAGTTTTTTTTCTAAATCTCATATTTGACATTTCCAAGAAATATCTATGGAACAAAATATTGGTGTGTGTGGAACAAAGTGATTTTTCTGGCAGATACAGTAGTATCAGACTTTCATTTATTTTCACTAAAAGAAAAATAAGTCCTGAATCGCACTACTCCTGGGTAACACTAGAGTTTGAAGTATAAACGTCTTGTAAGATAACTATTTTATAGCATTGTTGACCAAATGCTCAAATGGTCTTCAAAAAGAGTAGACAATATATATTTAAGATTCCATAGGGCACAAATGTTTCTCTACTCTTTTTCAAGGCTATGGACCATACATAACATTGCAGCATAGAGATATGCAGCTATATAACAAAGGAGCTATGCACCAATAACATTGTAAGTTTAAGACCCATTCAAAGTCAAGGGAGATACACTGTAAAGTCCAGAAAATAGAGACTTGTTTAATATTTTTTTATTGTACAAAGGGGTAAAGCCTGTCCATATTATTTGATTAACCTTGGTTGTAACAATGGGCCTGGTTCACACCTGTTCACTAGGCTGCATATGTTTGCAGCCCAGAGAATAGGTAAACACTGTCTGTCGCCCCAACCAAATTGTCCCCCCCCCCGCGCATCTATACAGATTGAGTATCCCGTATCCAAAATGCTCGGGACTAGGAGAATTTTGGATAACGGATTATTCCGTATTTTGGAATATTTTAATATTTCAATTATGTATTTTGAAGTATCTTGCATTTATGCTGTATAAACACATAAAATACACACAAATATATTTTATTTGTTAAAAAAACAAGGTTTCAAAACATGAAACAAAATTTGTGTACTATCTCAGATATTGAATTTGAATGCCAAGCAATCATTTTCTTGTACATATATAGTGCCAGTTACATATCATGTCCTCAGTAGTGCTGTTACATATGTCCCCAGTGAGTTTTTAGCTAAACAAATTTTTTTTTCCACTTTCTGGAAAGTATGGTTTTCGGAATAATTCGGATTACGGATATTCGGATACGGGATACTCAACCTGTAGTTATAAGATTACATAATTAATATGTTTTAATAGCAAGTAATATAGGAAAACCTAAATGAACTATATGACCTCAACAAGTTTATGAGGCAAACAGAAAATAAACGTAATTTGATAGGTGTTTTTCATAGATTGAATTATCTGATACAATGATAGATGAGATACCGGTAGGATGGCTACTCCAAAGTAAATTGACATGTATAAATTCCCAAGTGTACATCATTTTTAAATCCTTATCTAATATAGATGATAGACAATTACTGGAGAGTTAGAAAAAGACATTCGATCAATGCTCCTTTTTCTTAATGTGACTATTGATTAAGAATACAAAGGAGAAAATTAAAAAAACAATGGTAAATATTGAGGTTGTAAAAGATTGATTGTTGAAATACTTTATCGTGTGACTTTAACAAAAGGTATATTGTATGAAAAAATGAATTGCAATATTTCCAGACATTCAACAGATTATCAGTCGTGTACAAAAAAGAAACTGTACTCTGTCTTTCTCGTAAACCAGTATAAAGCAGCACTCCATCATTATAAGACGATTTATTTAAACACAGCAATGTTTCAATGCAACAGCATTGTCTTCAGGTTCACAACACATGCTTAAGTGAATCCCTTAAATAACCCAGGCAGGGCCGGCGCCACCACTAGGCAAATCTAGGCATTTGCCTAGGGCGCCGGCCACTGGAGGGCGGCATTTTGTGCCGCCCGGGTACCTGTCCTACGGCGCTGTGTATTTAAATCTGGCGGCGGAGGCAGCGGGGGTCCCTGCAGTCCATTAGAAATCACGAGCGCTATCCGCCGGGCTATGCGGAAGCGCTTCTAGTGTGAAAACTCTGGCAGCACGGCGCACGCTGATCTCAGCTCCGGTGCCTTGCACCGGCCCTGAACCCAGGTGTAATGTGCTCAACACTCACCTGGCGCACATGCCCCATGAGGTGCACACTAACAGTAACATCATCAGAACAACATTGTGAGAGGATGCAGCCTCTTCAGCTTACAAATGAAATGTGTTACAACATTACAAGTGTATAGTACAGACACATAAATAAATATTAAAACAATATACTAAATTAAATAATATCTATATAGTAACAAATGTATACATAATTATCAATGATAAGTCACAAAATAGTTCAGCTGCACTACACGGTACTTACAGTATGTACTAACTGGGCTGCCGATTTTGAAATCGGGTACATCGCATCGCATCCGACCATATCACATGCGATGCGATGCGATGCGATGGACCCGATTTTTCCATAGGATTCAATGTTAAAATGGACTGAGTCCATTTTAACATGGAATTCAATGGGAAAAGGGGTCCTTTTCATACCCCTACTATCCAAGTGGGCATGGAGTTGGATATAAACCTGTGGCGAGCGTAGCGAGCCATCGAGCCCGAAGCGTGGCGAGCGGACACAGAATACCGTCGCTTCGCTCGCCACGCTTCGGGCTCGGTGGCTCGCTACGCTCGCCACAGGTTTATGTCCAAGTCCATGCCCACTTGGATAGTAGGGGTATGAAAAGGACCCCTTTTTCCCATTGAATTCCGTGTTAAAAGGGACTCAGTCCATTTAACATTGAATCCTATGGAAAAATCGGGTCATCGCATCGCATGCGATATGGTCGTATGCGATGCGATGCGATGTTGCATCGCATCTGATTGTATGCCTTATGTTAAGGCATACAATCAAAAAATCGGCAGCCCAGATAATACATAAGTACCCACTACACTATACCAATAGCTGGCTATGACTATAATACAAAGCAGCTCTGCCACTATGTCAGGTGGCAAAATCGCTATACTGTATTTTACAACAGACAGTTCAAACCAACAGCCTCATTTAACCCTTTTGGGTACACCATATCTAATTTAATTATCCACCTTGTTCTCAGTGATAAAGTCTATCATATGGTATTTTAACATTGTCAAGTTATGCCTTGCTAACACGAAATGTTGCGCCACCGGTTGTTCACTGTGGCCTGACTGTATAGATTTATGGTTCTGGGTTCTATGGATTAGGCTGCCTCTCCATGCCGCCTCGCTGACCGCCAACTCAAGCAGCAGTTACACGGATCTCTGAGCCCCTTCTCTCCCCCATCCTCTTTCTATCCCCCCCTCTTTCCTGCCCCTTCCTCATCCCCTCCCTTACAAATTTCTTGTTGTCATAGAGTATACTTGTACACTCTGTTTTTCTCACTATGCGGAGGTGAGAGTATGTACCTTGAGACAATGCAGATTTTTCATTGGTTTACTGCATAATGCCTGATCTTCGCATTTGTATGTGGAATGTAGGTGGCATACATTCCCAGGCTAAATGGAGGAAAATATTACTTTATCTCAATAAAACAAATGCTGATTTGGTCTTTTTGCAGGAGACACATCTAACACCCCCAGAGTCATCAAAACTTCAAATGCTCAGCTGGTCTGTAGCTGCCTCGTCCTCCTACGGTTCCAAGGCATGAGGAGAGGTCATTCTCTGCAGGAGAGCTCTTCCACTGGAGGTAACGCAGGTGTTTTCAGATGAAGGATGTAGATAAGCAACAGCCTGTGTCACTGTCATTGAAAAACGCTTTACCCTAGCTAACGTTTATGCCACAACCCCATATTCCAAATCCTTGCTCCAAAAATTGATATCCCTACTTACCCCTTATATAGAAACCAATCTCATCAATGGTGGTGATTTTAACCTTATTTTCTCAGCATTGCTAGATAATTTGAAGGCTACTATAATGCTCTCAAAATTGGGCATTCCTATTTGCTAAGGTCCTGGGTGTGGTGGATGTTTGGCGTGTTGCTCATCCCATGGACAGGGATTACACATGCTTTTCCACTGCTCATGGATCTCTTTCCCATATTAACTATCTCTTTCTCTCGCACACCCTATTTCCCCTAGTAACTACCTCTCGCATCTCCCCTATCATCCTTTCTGATCATGCTGCGGTTGCTTCTACCATATCTTTCCCAGAGGATCCTGGCTCATATAAACTATGTAGATTCCCATCCAGATAATGCAAATCCACTAAATTTCATTGCATGTTGGAGACAGTGTGGGAAGATTTCTCTTCCAGTAATGCTGCATCTGCCCGATCAAATCCGACCCTGTCTTACATGACTACTAAATCGGTGCTCAGAGTCACTATCATGTCCTTCACCGCGGCCTCCAACAGAAAATACTCAAAAAATATATTATTACAGAACCCCCTGAGACCTTTCAGCTTTTCAAGACTTCTCCCTCCCCTCATCAAAGACAATTTTACTTTTTTGGCCAAGATCCAATTAGTTTCTGTGAACCATAAATTTCATAGAGTTCAGAATAAAACCGTCCGTCTCCTCACTAACCTTTTGGAGGGCTCCCATAAACCTGCAGTTGTACATCCTTTGCGTATGGCTGATGTATACTAGTCTCAGTTTATAACTCTATGCTATCCACTGATACCCCTCCCCTGGACTTTAACTCTGCGGTCCTGAAATTTCTCCCTAAACCAGACCGTGACCTCTCACTCCCTGGCTCCTACTGTCCCATATTGCTTTTAAACTTAGACTATAAACTGTTGGTGAATATACTCACCGATAGACTCAAAACATTCCTGACCCACATCATTCATTACAACAAAACGGTTTATCTTTGGAAGGCATTCTGCGGTGAATGTACGGAGAGTCATTGCAACCTTGTCTAAATGCAAAACTAGCACACTCTTTTGGAATTCTGCAATAGTCTCCTTAGATACCAAAAAGGCTTTTGACATCATTGAATAGCCTCACCTCTATCCCACTATGACCCAATTTCATTTTCCTGACCCCTTCAATGCAATTTGTATTCTTTATTCATCTCCCCGCACTCAGGTGTCCGGCAATGGCTTTTTAGCAGAAACACAGGGCTGCCCACCTCTCTCTCCTCCTGTTTGCAATAGCCTTGGAACCACTAGCTATGACCCTTAGATCCTCCCCTATATATATCTATAAGGGTATTGCGATCGGTGTTGTTAAGCTTAAGATTGCGCTCTTGTTTGTTTCTGACCCCTAAGTATCAATTCTTGAAATTTTAAGGTTATTATATGAGTTTGGCAGTTTAGCAGGATACAGAATCAATAGTTAAGTAACTGGACCGGACAAACCAAGAGAGTGACAGCAGAGCCTCCAAACAAAAATCTATACCCAGCGCTGGAGCAGCCCAAATGAATCACCTATAAAGGTTTCTCTAACAAATCACTACAGAGTGTCTGCCCCTGATTAATAATAGCAAGCAGCTGAATGCTGCATTAAGTGCGTTTCTAATGAATATTCCCTGCGGCTGCCTGGTGTCCCTGTTGCCTAGGCAACCACTCGGAAAGAGGAGGTGCTGGCGGATGGAGGCATCCTGAATGCCTGGCAACAGCCGAGGCAACGCCATCCATGACCGGAAGTTCGAGACTGGAAGTGCTGTGTCATCCCGGCTGCCCTGCGCTCCGGGACCTGGCTGAGCCCGGTGAGCGCCACCAGTGTGGCCCCTAACAGGACAACACCTTATTAATTAGGAACGCCAAGATGATCTGTTCTTATATTATAGGAAATCACAATGGGAATACACAAGGGTTGATTAAAACCCCATTTCAAAGCAATCTGACTAGATCGGTTAGATATTTCGAACTGATCTGATTGCTCAATGTGTATAGCCCCCAGTTTGCAGTTATTTATGTAATGAATACTACAGTTATTAGGTCGACAGTCAATAGGAAGACCACTATTTACCCAAAATGGACAAAGCTTGACATCCAATAGTTCGCCACTGACAAAAGGTTGACACAAGCAACAGTTCAATGTGTCAATGGTTGACACATGAAAAGGTTAACATGAGTTTTTCACAATTGTTTTTATTTCTTAGGACTGTTTCATACTTATGATCCACGTGGACTACAACTGGGAATGGCAAAGTGTTCCAAGCAAAATAAGGCACCATGTCCAAAGCATGGCAAGATAAGTGATCCATGCAAGGGTATGTGCTACACTGTTGACAAATGCCAATATAGACCCCACAAAAATGTGGAAAAATCATGTTGACATATTCTGTGTTGACCATTTCAATGTCGACCTATGGCCTGTGTTGACCTTTTGTCCATATCAACCTATTGCATGTTGACCATTGATGGTCGAGCTAATGACTGTCAACTGTAGACCTAGTCTGTAGACTGTAGACCTAGTATCTATTTATTTATTTATTTACAGTTTCTTATATAGCGAAGCATATTCCATAATCCACAAACTTTCACCCAAATGCAATTTATGTTCTCCAGAACCTATGTGAATAAAATCATGTGTTCAGAAGTACTCACCCTTTTAGGTCCATTCAGGGACATACTGTGACTCCCAGAGGCAATAGTCACCTGCCTCTGGGTTTCAAGACCCAAAGGGGCACATGCATGTATAGCAGCACCTGTTTGGTTGACATTGGGATTCAAAGTAACCACTACTCTTTCACCGGTGCTCTGTGGCATACCCGCTGCTGATGTAGAGCCTCCTCAGGAGCCTTGCTAACTCTTACCACAAAGGACAGGATTGCTCCTGCCTGTCAGCACTGATAGTGCAACTGCCACTGCTGCTGGACTGTGGGTGGGACCCACCGGTTAATTCACTGAAGGTTGAGCCCATTATTTATATAAATATGTAAGTCACAAAAACGCACGCACACCATATTTATTTATCCTCTTTTTAAAAGAGGAATGGGCCCCAAACTCCAAATTGCCACCGTACAACTGGGATGACCATACACTTCTGGGACCACTGTATATTGTAATAAAACATAAGCTAAACATAACAGAAATATCACTACACACAGTACACATAGACAGACATAGTAATGAGTGAGCTAAATATGGATTAGCAGTGGAACATATAAAAAGCAAAGTACAGTGTGTGGAGAGGACAGTTTCCAAAACTAACAGGATGTTTAGACTGTGCATTCACTGGGTTACAATGAAATGTCGAAGTATCATAGATCACTCCAATGTAAAATAAGAGTTAATGTATTAATTTTATCTTTGATCTTTTGTAGATGTAATGTTAAATAATAATACATTTTTATACAAATAAGATATTAAACAAATTAATAAATCCATCAATCTGAGGCCATAATGTGTTTATGAAATTAGGACTATGAGTGAAATTTTTCTCTCTTTCCTTTTTTTAAGGTAATATACATTTATTTTCTGGTTTTAACTTCTTTATACATACCACCCGACATTTTTAAAACTCAATCCCAAAGAGGGGTGTGTTCTCTACAGCAGGGGTATGCATAGGCAAATTCAGGGGGGGGGGTTCTGGTTGCCTGCAAACCCCCTCCAGGTGCCATAAATTGTGACAACAATAGCTGGTATATAATCTGATCAATAGATCTGCCACCACATCATGCATTTTAAGGGACAGAGTGCAGCTACTGCACATGCCCAATGTACCAGCTTATTCTACCACATTTACTGTATGTGTGGATCTAAGTCCTCAAATATCGCAAAGGACCAGAGAGTAGCTGCCTGGAGGAAGGGACAGGAGCCTTACCATGAAGTGGGAGATTGTGAGCTCAGAAAGTGCAGTACTGTTTCTGTTATGTTTGTGTATTTATTAAAAGTTTAACCTTTTCCTGACCACTTATCTTATTTAAATATTTGAAAGAGCCTATACTATTGACCATCTGTACAGTTAACTATCAATACTGTATTCGGTACAGTATCCAGTGTTTAAAAAGATCAATTTTTTAGGCTGTTACTGTTCCTCCAGACTCTTCTACTTACTCCAGTGGGAGATTTTGGAGAACAGTAGTGCGAGTTGCAGGCCAAAGTTGGACGCTTTTCTAAAAGGGGCAGTCATGTACAAGGCAGGGTTTGGCCCTGTAAACGATCGTTCCTTTAAAAAACCTCAGAGTTTGGCCAGCACATTGCGTGGCTGATAAATTGGGATACTATTACATCAGCCCCAGGTTTTAAAGATATTCCTCATATATTATTATGACACACAACAACATTATTAACAGTGCCAGTAATCTTGCATCTAATCTCTTCCTCCCCCCTGATAAGCAGTACAGTAGCTCTCTGATTTATTCATCAGTCCAATTGGTGCAGACATGCTATTGAATGTCAGGCTTCGGACAAATATTTTGGACTGGCAAAAGGTCAGGCTGACGGTGAAGCAGAGGGTGACACAGCATTTGCCTGTGTTTCTTGCAGGTGCTCAATCTGTAATGCTGCAGGCTTTGGTGCATACAACCAGCATGTAGGATCTAATGCTAAGCTCAATGTACATAAATTAATGTACAGGTTGAGCCTCTCTCATTCAGCAGGGGTCTGGTGATAGAATCGCCAGCATCTCCCAGCCCCCGCTATCTGCCAGAAGAGGTCGCGTGCGCACAAGACGCTCGTACACCCCGTTCTGATGGAGGTCTCTGACGTTTCCCTGCCAGTCCCGCCGGTCCCTGTTGTCTCCCTGCACCCCCTGGCCCTGCCCAACTTTCTGAAGCGGAAACAGGCAGGGTTTCCGCACCCCGCCACCAAGTGACTGAGACGCGCGTGCGTATAAAACGCTTGAGTGTCCGATTCATAAGGAGCGCCTCTCCACCAGCGATTGCCAGCAGGGGTATGAGAGGTTCTCCATCTGTACTGTATTATTCCATCAGTAATGGTTCCATCAGTAAGTTAAATTGGCACAACCATCTGGCAGTCACAATATTACTCCACAGTACATCGGGAAGGGTGATAGCTAATAAGCATGTAATAAATTATTCCTTGCCTGTCACCCTCCCAGTGCTGGCACCCTAAATTAATATTTTTTTCTGTGCAGGGTAAATACTGGCTGCTTTTGCAAATGTTAGTCAGCTTTATTTTTACACAGCAATTTGCGTTTCAATTTGAACACATTCTACTCAAATCTAATACCGTTTTTACATTCCAAAATGCTGGGGTTGCACTGGGACTTTAAAATGGTTCAGTCTCAATGTGACCCTGCATTTTGCTCTTTCTGAACACTTCAGCGACCCGGCAATATTGCCAGTTCGCTGATGTCATGAGGGGCGGAGTTGATGAGCATCTTCGGAGGTGGGGCAGGAGGCAGTGCTTGGAGCTGGTGCTACTCCAAGCACTACAGTACCTCCTCCATCGGTGCGAAAGGGAACAGGGTCGCTTGACCCGATTAACCCGTTCAGGCTGCACAGCAACCCGGGAATGAACTGGTAAGAACCCTGCTGTTTTACTGGTTCATAATGCCGGATTGATGCCAGTTTGCTTGACCCGGTAAGCTTTTTCAAATCGCACCAATTACAGGGTCGAACCAGCAACAAACCGGCATGAACGGGGAAATTAGGTAAGGGGTATAAATCTGTCAGCACATGTTACATCTGCCTCACCTGCATTGCATCATGGTTTTGGCAAGTTTCTTGTTTTTTTTACTTGTTTTTTTTGCTTTACCTAAAAACAATGTAACAATCATGTTTGAGACTAGTGCGGACATTTTTTTTCCCGTTCTTTGCATACATTATTAAATGCTAGATCTTGCAGCTAAAGTATAGCGATCAAACAATTCTACTCATTAACAACAAAAAATGATGTAGGAGAGAGAATGATAGAACTGCAATTAGATTTAGTGTTCTATAAGGTATTTTAATATTTCATTCTTAGTAGATGAACCATGGTATTGCATAGGGAAGGAAGTGTACATAAATGCAGGATAACAGAAAGAAGACACCACAGTACTGTACATTTGCCACTGCAGTCCCTCATACTCCTTCATTTGTTAGACAGTGTTAGACTAGACTGACGTGATCCAGTCCAGACATCAAGCAAAATGCATCAACAATAGGGATTCAGCAGCTCCTGATCTGCCTGGTGCCAGGAGCCTGCAGTATAAATAGAATAATATATGGGCAGCTGCACATTGCAATGCTACATTTCCGTCAAGGACACCCAGTGACATGCAGTGCTTTGCTCCTGTGGATTATAGCATGTCACCAAAGGCTGGGGGAAGGATTATATCTAATGGCAGCTGTCTGCTCTTCTAGTTTGTTAAGGTTTAGCTCATGCTGTTGTTTGTTGTATGCCCTACCACATGATCTTTTATGTATTCAGTAGTGGCCATTATATATATATATATATATATATATATATATATATATATTTGCAAAAAAACAAGAGAAGAGACGCACCAAATGAGCAGTATAATTAAGAGCACATTTACTGAATAATAAAGCTCACATACATTGCAGATTAAAATAATATGCTTGCCAGCATAGTAGGTCACAGTCACCGCGGACCCTTCTGACAGATGTACACGGAGTACCGCCGCTCAGCCGCAGACCACAGGATCCTAGACCAAGATGCCAGAGCCTCACAACACACCGGCCGGGAACCAGCAGGACTTCAGGTGGAAGATGGACGTCACTACGTCCGCAAGAATAAGCCACGCCCATTATGTAGTGACGTCCATCTTCCACCTGAAGTCCTGCTGGTTCCCAGCCGGTGTGTTGTGAGGCTCCGGCGTCTTGGTCTAGGATCCTGTGGTATGCGGCTGAGCGGCGGTGCTCCGTGTACATCTGTCGGAAGGGTCCGCAGTGACTATGACCTACTAGGCTGGCAAGCATATTATTTTAAACTGCAATGTATGTGAGCTTTATTATTCAGTAAATGTGCTCTTAATTATACTGCTCATTTGGTGCGTCTCTTCTCTGTTTTTTTTGCAAGTGTCTACTAAACGGATCTTGGTACGATCCCTGTGGAAGGAGACTGCACACACTGCACGATATTGTTGACTTTTATCTCACTAAGGACTATTGCGCTGGGTATCATTGTTCTCTTCTCTCTCTCTCTCTCTCTCTCTCTCTCTATATATATTATATATATATATATATATATATATATATATAGTTGTAGGGGACGATGGGAAACGATACTAAGTAGAATAGTATGTTGCCGGGGGGCATACGTATGCCAAATGTAGGAGAGGAGGGATGGAGGCACTCCAGGGGTCTTGTGAAGAAAGAGACAGACACTGCAGTCCGTGCGTGCGACGTTTCGATCTTGAATGATCGTTTTTGAGCTTGAAAACGATCATTAAAGATCGAAATGTCGCACGCACGGACCGCAGTGTCTGTCTCTTTCTTCACAAGACCCTGGGTGCCTCCATCCCTCCTCTCCTATATATATATATATATATATATATATATATATATATATATATATATACCACTCCAAGGATAGAGGCACACGACTCAGGAAAGATTTTTCAGCAAGTGTATTGGGCTAGGAACATCTAGCGCTTTCGGGGGACGCAGCCCCCTTCATCAGGATGATAGCCACAAACAAATATAGATGCAGTCATGTGTGTAGAGGATATCGATGGAGGGGCGGCACTACCACCGCCCCTCCATCGAATTCCTCTATCTATTAACCCGGGAAGGCATCCAGCAAGTTGAAATATTTTGCAGAACAGGAGTGCCGGACCAGAACCCGCAACGGACGTGAAACTAAACAAGTACCTAGACTTCTTTCTGGTGACAAAAGTTTTTATATATATATTTATATATATATATATATATATATATATATAAATATATATATATATATATATATATATATATATATATATATATACAGTAAAGAAAGGACGTGTCACTCCAGGGGACTTTTCAATAGGTATTTATAAATCCAATAAGGTACAGTTACATGAAATAAGTCGACGTTTCGATACGCGGAGGTATCGTTCTCAAGACAGGCATGTAACTAACAGGTCAATGCCCGCACGGCGGCGGGACGGGCATTGACCTGTTAGTTACATGCCTGTCTTGAGAACGATACCTCCGCGTATCGAAACGTCGACTTATTTCATGTAACTGTACCTTATTGGATTTATAAATACCTATTGAAGAGTCCCCTGGAGTGACACGTCCTTTCTTTACTGTATTGCACTCCTACTCGTTGGCACCCGGGAAAATTGACTTTCCTGGATACGTGAGTGCCGGTTCGCTTGTTTCTCTCTCTCTATATATATATATATATATATATATATATATATATATACATATATATATATATATATATATATATATATATATATATATATATATATATATATATATCACCCTGGGCCAGATGCAGTGAATCATAGTTTAGTGTTGCATGCTGCCTTGTGTCTACTTAAACACAGTGCAAATTATCTCCATTGACCATTTGGCCATTAGTGTTCAGGTGTAGCCTGACTTATACAGACTCACTATATCTTTAGATTTAGTGAAGTGCAGCTGTGTTGTAACTGATAAAGTGATTTCTGAACAGTAAAAAAGAAAAAAAAAAAGACATTGAACAACATCATTAAACAGGTAATTTCAACTTTAGACTTGAATTTTGTACTGTCTAAACATGGCTAGGAATAACAGATGCACAGACAAAATTTTTAAAACTATGTGTGCAAACGCTAGAAGCCTAGGAGATAAAATTCCAGAGCTAATTGCAATACTGACAAGAGATGACCTAGACATTGTGGCTATTACAGAGACATGGTGTCATGAGAATCATGACTGGGACATAGCTACAGTATACCAGGATACAAGAAGAAAAAACTGATGCCCTTTGGGTGACCAAAGAAATGGGGGAGAAGGACACTATTCACACTGGGGTAATCTATAGGACACCAGGCCAGGGGCAGTATTTGGGCAGGAGCTTATTGCTTTAAAAAGGCTTTAAAGGGAGAGGTCATAATCATGGGAGACTTTAATCTACCTGATGTGAATTGGGAGGAGTCTTTTGCAAGATCAAATACAAGTTGAAAATTTCTATATTCCCTACAGTGAGCATGTCTCAAGCAATTGGTGAGGGAGCCTACTCGCAAAAACTCAATATTAGATTTAATACTCACAAATGGTGACAGGATATCAGACATAAATGTGGGTGAGAACCTAGGATCGAGTGATCATCAATCAGGATGGTTAAGTATAAAAGTAGGGTCCAACTCCAGTCACACAAAAACTAAGATGTTGGGTTTTAGGAAGGCTGACTTTGCAAAATGGGAGATGTTTAAGCGATTCATTAGCGGATTGGAGGAACTTGAAAGGAGTGCAGGCGAGGTAGAAAAAATTAAAATTGCAATACTAAAGGCAACGGACCTTTGTATCAAAATGGTTAATAAAAGCACCAGGAAAAAGAAGCCAGTGTGGTTTACAAAAGAGGTATCAATTAGTGTAAAAGCAAAAAAGATGGCCTTTAGGACATACAAGCAGACTCAAAATAATAACGACAAAGAAGTGTACCTTGCCAGACGCACGGAGGCTAAGAAAGTGATCAGGCCTGCCAAGGCACAAGCTGAGGAAAAAATGACTCAGTCAGTAGATAAAGAAAGCAAAACTTTTTTTAAGTATATAAGTGACAATAGAAAATCAAATGGAGGAATAATAAGACTTTGGACATACACTGAGAATTGGGTGGAGGGAGACAAGGCAATTGCAGATCATCTAAATAATTATTTTTGCTCCGTATTCACTACAGAAGGAGAAGGGAAGGGACCACAGTTAAGTTGCAAGGACATTCGTAAAAATAAGGTAGAGGGAAGTACATTTACTAAGGAGAAAGTCCTAACAGAACCTTCAAGACTGAAATCTTGAACACCATCCATCCTAAGGTGACTCCAGATAAAGTTGTCCACAAGGTGATTCAGCACCATCAACTGGGAGACCCGAGGAATTACAGGTGGCAGCTGTAAGGTACCCTCATTATAAAGTGTCTGGCCAGACAAAAAAACCTGGACAGTTTAAATTTAACTTACACCAAAACCTAATCACTAACCAATGGGGCCAGATGGACATAAATCAATGGGGCCAGATGAAATGCATCCAAGGATACTAAAAGAACAAAAAGATGTGCTGGTTGCGCCATTAACAGATTTATTCAACCAGTCACTAGATACAGTTGCAGTTCCAGAGGACTAGAAAAGAGCAAATGTAGTTCCGCTGCACAAAAGCGGAAGCAAAGAAGTAGCAAGTAACTACAGAACAGTGGGCCTTACATCAGTAGTAGGGAAATTAACGGAAACACTATTAAAATAAAGAATAGTGGAATATCTTTAATTAAACAAGTTACAGGATCCAAAACAGCATGATTTTACTGCAGGGAGATCATGCCAAACAAATCTTATTGACTTTTTGGTACTTGTTTCCTATCTGGGCGCCCGCTACGTTAATTGCGCACCATGCTATTCTCCGTATAAAAATCGGATCGCATCGCATCGGATACCACAAATGCACATACACGATATTGAACGATGCGATGCGATGCGATCCGATTTCGTTCCCACTTTTATGGTTGGCCCATAGGATATATAGGAAACCCCCCCTGATGGTTTAAAATGCGCCTCCATTGTTAACGCCACCCCAGTATTGACGTCAACCCGAAGCGTGGCGAGCGGCGGCGGTACGCGTCCTCAGACTTTTTCATACCCCCACTATCCACGTCGGCGTGGAGTTGAGAATAGAATTGTGTGGCGAGCGCAGCGAGCCACCGAGCCCGAAGCGTGGCGAGCGCAGCGAGCCCCGCGAGGGGACGCGGATACTTCACAGGTATCCGTGTCCCCTCGCGGGCTTCACAGGTATCCGCGTCCGCTCGCCACGCTTCTATTCTCAACTCCACACCGACGTGGATAGTGGGGGTATGAAAAAGTCGGAGGACGCGTACCGCTGCGCTCGCCACGCTTCTAGGTGAACGTCAAAACTGGGGTGGCGTTAACAATAGAGGCGCATTTTAAACCATCAGGGGGGGGGGGGGTTTCCTATACAAATCGTGGGTTTGCGGGGTTATTACATTGAAATCAATGTAAAATCGGGTCTCAGGGACCATTTAACATTGATTCCAATGTAAAAATCGGGGTTGATCGCGTCACCGCATGCTATGCGATCCGATTTAAAATGAAATCGGATCGGATAGCATCGTATGCCATCGTACATCATCACGTACCGAATCCGATGCGATGCGATACGATTTCATTACGGTGCCGTACGTTGAAAACCTGGGCGCCCAGATAGGAAACAAGTACCGACTTTTTTGACTCCGTGACCAAAATACTAGATGAAGGGTGGGCCGTAGATGTCCCACATCGCAGACTGCTAAATAAACTTGAAAGTGTGGGATTGGATTATAAAACAATGAAATGGATAAGAACCTGGTTGCAGGATAGGTAACAGACAGTTGTAGTAAATGAAGTGCATTCTATGGAGGGACATGTTACCAGTGGAGTACCCCAGGGATCTGTACTTGGACCAGTGCTCTTTAATATCTTTGTTAGTGACATTGCAAATGGTATTGAATGGAAAGTATGCCTTTTTGCAAATGACACACAGATATGCAACAGAGTAGACACACCAGGAGGGGTAAATCAAATGACTGGTATTCTAGGTAAACTTGAGAATTGGTCAAGAGCATGGAAACTACAGGTTAATGCTAAAAAATGCAAAATTATGCACTTGGGACTCAAAAACCCAAAGGCTCAATATAGTATCAAGTGTACTATAATGGAAACTACTGAGGAGGAAAGATATCTAGGAGTCAATATTTCAAGTGACTTAAAGGCAGGAAAGCAATGTAGCAAAGCAATGAGGAAGGCTAGTCAGATGCTTGGTTGCATAGGGAGAGGAATCAGTAGCAAAAAAATAAGTAATAATGCCACTTTATTGGTCATTGGTACGGCCTCATATGGAATTCTGTGTCCAGTTCTGGAGACCATATCTTCAGAAGGATATAAATACATTAGAGACTGTACAAAGAAGGGCAACTAAAATTGTACATGTTTTGCTATTTTATTTCCTTGATAAAGCCGCTGATTCCGTGACTGGAGGTGGGGAAACGTGTTGGAACCCTACAAACACTGCACCGGAGGGAGACCACACAAAATACAAGCAGAACATCCATCCTAAGGTGACTCCAGATAAAGTTGTCGACAAAGGTGATTCACACCATCAACTGGGAGACCCGAGGAATTACAGGTGGCAGCTGTAAGATACCCCCATTATAAAGTGTCTGGCCAGACAAAAAAAACCTGGACAGTTTAAATTTAACTTACACCAAAACCTAAACACTAACCCATAACAGACTGTTTACTAAACCAGCCATTTCATCTGAACCAATTAACATACTAACAGGACTGTGAATACTCTCAAGGGAAGCACAATTCTAATTAATATGTCATAACAAAAACCTTTGCATGCTTTATATAGTCACAACCGGTTGTGCTTAATTCTTTTATTTTTTATTTTAATTTTTACATGAACGTTTGATGTGTTGTATGTTTTGCCTATTATAGAGAGCAAATAAATTGCAAATACTGTTATCCCTTATATTGCGCAGTTCTATTTCTATCTTTTTCTGTTTGCAATTTTGGGGGCACCAAGCTTTTTCCCCCCTAGAACAGCAGCAATAAACGGGAAGTGACAGTATTTTTACTTACTGTAAGTCTGGTTTATTGGTTTAAACTAAATCATTTTATTCACGGCGCAGGACTTTGCACTTTTTGTTTTCTAAAATGGTGCATGGCCTACATCACAAAACTTACCTGGAAAGACTAAAAGATCTTAACATGTATAGTTTGGAGCAGAGAATACAAAGCGGGAACATGATAGAAATCTTCAAATATATCAAGGGTTTTAACATAGTACAGGAGGGACATTTTCAAAGGAAAAGAAGTAATAGAACACGAGGACATACACTGAAACTGGAGGGAGATAGGTTCAGGGGAAACGTTAGAAAAAATTACTTCAAAGAATGGGTAGTGGATAAGTGGAATAGCCTCCCATCAGATGTGGTAGAGGCAAAGACAGTAGAACAATTTAAACATGCTTGGGATAGGCATATGAATATCCTTACAAAATAATTAAGGATCAAAAAGGGTTGAGATTACCTGAAGGTTAAAAAAGGGGCAGACTAGATGGGCCAAATGGTTCTTATCTGACCTCAAATTCTATGTTTCTATGCACTAAGCTTCAAAAGTGATAAAATGGAGAGCGATAACAGCCAGCCAATCAGCTCCTAGCTGCCATGTTACAGGCTGGGTTTGAGAAATGTCAGGCAGGAGCTGATTGGTTGGTTCACTCTCCATTTTAGCACTTTTGAATCTTAGTGTATCTGGCTCTGTGTGAGATGTTCAACCAAGTATGTTATTCATTTAATAAGTTGTCCTTGTGGTCAATATTATGTCGGCAAGACAGCCCGGGCATTCAAAGAGCGGGCCACTGTCCACCGATCCACTATTAAAATCACTATTGCTGCTAGCCACAGTGAACATCCAGTGGCCAGGCATTTTGTGGAGGCAAGGTATCCTCTGACCTCTCTTTGATATAAAATTATTGACAGTATCCCTCCCCTACCAAGAGGTGGTGATAGGTCCACTTTGTTGTTATAAGCGGAATGCCGCTGGATCTATCATTTGGACACACATTTGGACACACTGGCATCTCGCGGCTTTAATAAAAACCTGGGTCTGTTTTGCTTTCTATAATTACTACAGTATATTGTTCGCCAATGATGTGTGTGGAGAATGTTTCTCATGTATTTGTACTGATACACTGCATTATGCCAGTCCATTAGGGATCAGCTTTGTACACCACACCAGATCCTACCATCAGCCTGAAAAAAATGACTATCGGATCTAGCACCCACTATCATGTCTGTTTCAACTACGATCATTCATACATTGTATTGCATTGCATTCAAACGAACTCACAGGGCTGGTCATTTGCTAGATGCACAGTAGAGTGGTACATTTTGGCAGCTCAGTGTATACTCCAAGAACTCATGGCCCATCTATGTGGCAATGCATGTTTGCTCCATCAAATGAGAAATGCAGATATGGGTTTTCATGTAAACTAATTTCAATCCTCTATACAATTAGCAGCATCTGGATTTAAATGAATGCCCTATATAGGATAGCGGAATAGATTTTTGCTGCAAACTGTCAAAACTAATCTGGTGTGTATGCCAGACGTTTGTGATGTACTAAGACGTAGGGGGTTATTCTGGTAGATTTGCAAGGCTGCGAATTTGCAGCCTTGCAAATCCACTAAACCCTGCCTTGTGAATGGTTGGCTGCTGCCACCCATGTACAAGGGCGTCTTGCTTGCATTGGCTTGCAGATGGATGTTGTACAGTAACATCCATTCGCAGAGGAAGGGGAACCTCCCACATCTTTCGATGGTCACCAACCATTAAAGGATGTGGAAGGTGCATGCATGGGGAGGAAATGAGAGGGCAGCTAGCATCCGTTGATGTCAGCTAACTGCCCCCCACACACACACACACACCCATGCTGGGCATTTCCATATGCTAATGGGGCTGTCCGGCATCCCACGCTTCTCTCCAACCCTCACTCGCTGTGCTGGATGCGTGCACCCAGTGTACAGAATGTTCGGTGTGATTGCAAGCACGCTGCATATGCACATGTGCAGAAATGTGCATGTGCACTAACAAAACATCCGTCCCCGTGCGAACGCAGGCTAGCTGCGAACGGACCTGAATAAAGTCCATAGTATGGATGGCTCCACCACCTCCTTATTTTCTTTTAATGTCCTGGCAAAGTAGTATAAATGAAGCATGTACTAGCCATGTTAACAGTGTGTAGCTTAATTTGTTTTTTAAATACAAATATAAATATGTATTTGTTTTTAGCAGGATGAATATAATAAACTGCCACAGGAATGAAAAATGACTTAAGGAAGAAAAGCACCGCAGATGCATAAACTATTGCACTAGAGTAATGAGTAGTGTGATTTCGTTTTCAACTCATGAACATGTGAAAAGCAGGCAGTTTATCAATAAGTGTATACATATGTAAAGGGCACCCAATCAATGGAGCTTGATCAAGTGAAATGACGCTTGCATAGATAATTTATTCAGAATCTTTAACATTCACAGGTGTTTGTAATCAAATGACACATCGTTCCTCCATCAGGAGCGCTGACACGCTTTATCAGTTAGCTCTATGCATTTAAAAAAATATAAACTACTTTAAGAAAACATACAGTTATTATGAACCGGTCACTAGTTGGACTCATTTAATGTCGACATACGGTCAGGGCCGGCACCACCACTAGGCGCCGGCCTCTGGAGGGCGGTAATGAGCTGCCTGGAGGAGCAGCAGCAGCAGCAGGAGGAAGGGTCCTGACACCTAGGAGAGCAGGAGGAAGCAGGTGAGTGAGCCTACCCACACCCCTGGAGCCCGCACTGACCCCCGTGGAGCTCTAATCAGAGGCAGCACTGGGACTGTGAGTTCTCCTACAGAGGAACAAACACATGATTTTCATGTGGTATGTATATGTGTGTGTAGATATACCCATAGGAGTAATCAAAACAAATACGCTCACCTGCTGAAAAGCAGCAAGCCAGTTCACAACCCCGCTGCAATGCCGGAAGAAGCCGCCGGTTGTCATGACAACAGAGGATGCAGGAGGACGGACGGACGGAAGTTCCGTCTCATCACATAGCAACTAGAGACGCTGGCCGCCCAGACGGGGATCAGCTGACTGCACGCACATCTAATCAGCTAGTAGCACCATAGCAACTAAGTAAACAGATATAGCTATGTGCACGGCTGTGATGAATGAACATAAGGGGCGCAGAGGCATGCTCTGCATGGTGGACACATTGGGGGAAATTTGTAAAAAAATAGGTGTATTTGTATCCAGAAATACACTCATTTTTTGACATTTACTATCCCGAAAATACGGCAATTCGTATTTGTATTGATGTGCTATCAATACGAATATGAATTGCTGTATTTTTCGGGATAGTAAATGTCAAAAATAAGTGTTTTTCTGGATACAAATACACCTATTTTTTACAAATTTCCTTTAATAAATTTCCCCCATTGTAATATATATAATATAATATATGGTGAGCAGTAACAAATAATTGAATATTCAGGGGTCACATTAGGTGTATGTTGAGCAAATAAAAAAAGGACATAGACAAAACATATAGGAGGACAAAAAACCAGCAGCATGTAGATCATATAGAAAACAAGGAGATCCAATAACATATCAGAAAAATGAAAGGAAGTTAGATAGCAGCTAAATATAGATATAATTAAGCACATTGGATAATAAGCAAACAACAAAAACAAAGAAAAGGCAGAGAAAACATGGCAGAGAAACAAACCATTAGAACACCACAATCAGGTATAATAGACGTGATTGTCTTTAATTTGTCCGATTACAACCCTACCACTACTGAGATGGCACACCTATCGAAGGGTTTGTCTTTTGTTAGAACTTATAGACAATCCTCATTCGAATTTGAGACGGAATTATTTAAATTTCATCGGTTGATGAAACTTAGGGACTGTTTTTCAAAAAAAAAGTCTGATCATTTACCCAAAAAATGTAAACCAACTAGTCCCTTTGATCCTTCGGGTACTAACCCCTCGACTGAGACGTTTGTAAGATTGGTTAAAAGGGATGTGTCTAATCACATTGATACCCAAAAAGTGTAATTCTCTAATCTAACCAAAGAGGAGAATATGGCGGTCAATTCTATAAGAGACAATTTGTCTCTAGTGACCTGTCCCTCTGATAAAGGGGGCGGCATTGTATTGCTTAATAGGTTTGACTATGGGCCTTATTCTAGTTCACTCTTTCTGACAAAATCCTTCTTAGATGGACAAAACCATGTGCACTGCAGGGGGCAGCTGTAAAATGTGCAGAGAGAATTAGATTTGGGTGAGTTATTTTGTTTCTGTGCAGGGTAAATACTGGCTGCTTTATTTTTTCACTTCAATATAGATCTCACTGAAGTAAAACCCCACTCAAATCTAATTATCACTGCACAAGTAACATCTGCCCCACCTGCAGTGCACATGGTTTTGTCCATCTAAGAAGGAGTTTGTCAGAAAGAGTGAACTAGAATAAGGCCCTATGTCTCCGAAATTGAGAGACAACTTGCTGATACCGAATGCTATAAACTACTAACTTACACAACCCTACTTATGCTTATAAGAAAGAGATTGATGCAGCAATAAAATTGGGTTTAACCAATGGTTATATTGATCAATCCACAGCAGAGTTTTTGACTCAGACACATCCTAGGACCCCTTTGATTTATGTCTTGCCCAAAGTACATAAAACTTTAGTTAAACCACCAGGCAGACCTATTATTTCTTCAGTTGGTTCTTTATTTCAGCCCCTGTCACGGTTTGTTGATTTTTGGTTGCAGCCAATTGTACACTATATTGATTATTTTCTGAAAGATTCCAATGATTTTATCCAAAAACTTGAAGCATTTGACACTTTACCTACGTCTAGCCTGCTTGTAACTCTGTGTATAGCTAGTCTATATACTAATATCCCACATGAGGATGGCATGGACTCGGTCCAGGCCTTGCTAGCCTCCAGTCCACACTACATTGGTCCACCTATTGAATTTTTGTTGTTACTTATGGATATCATTTTGAAAAATAATTATTTTTTGTTTCAGAATTATTTTTATTTACAGCTAAGAGGGACCGCAATGCGCTCTAACATCTAAATCTACAATCTAAATAACAATCTAAAATTACATTTTTATTCCAAGCCAGATTCCATAAATACGGAAATAGATCTAGTAGACTGCTGTCAAACTTGCTACAAGGCTAACATCCTCCCTCTACCATACAGGCCCTTCGGGGAGCGGATGGGGCGGTAGTCTGCTGCATGCTTTTATGTAAAACTATACTCCCAGCCTTTACTAGACACCTCACAGAGGGAATAATTTTGTGAATCTCTCTCCAACCCCACACTAGCCACTATTAAAATTCTCAAGCTAGGCAAGTCCCCGGGCCCAGATGGTCTGTCTAATGAGTTCTATAAACTCCTAGCACCCAAGGTAACTAAGCCTTTATGTGCTCTTTACAACTCAATACTAAAAGGTACCCCACCTCCATTATATATTAATTTGGCCATACTTAAAATCATTCACAAACTGTGTAGGGACCCTCTCCTTCCAGCCTCCTATCGGCCCATTTCCCTTTCAAACTCAGATTACAAGATTTTCACTAAAATCTTAGCAGATAGGCTTAAAATTAAGCTCCCCTCACTTGTACATTTAGACCAGACGGGATTTTCTGTACTTAATGTCCACAAGGCCCTCATGGCCATGCAGTGGGTAGAGTCGACTGGGGATAATGATCCACATGCGCTACTCTCCCTTGATGCCGAGAAGGCATTTGATTTAGTTACGTGGGAACATTTGTTTAATACAATGAAGCGGTTTGGGTTCCCGGCCGACTTCATCCACACGATTCAATTATTGTATTCGGGACCCTCCTCCCAAATCCTGACAAATAATTACCTCTCAGCTTCCCTTCCCTTCTTCAGGGGGAACAGACAGGGAAGCCCTCTGTCACCCTTATTATTTGCGCTAGCAATCGAGCCCCTGGAAATAGTCTTAAGAACCTCACATGACTTTAAAGGGATTATGGTAAACTCCACTGAAGTAAAGTTGAGCTTATATGCAGATGATATACTATTGTTTATATCCAAACCTGATACTGTACTTCAATTCTTGCCATACAACAAGTCCTATCACATTTCTCCCATTTCTCAGGATTCCTTGTTAATTACAATAAATCTCGATTGCTACCCTTCCATTCATCCTCCCCGTACTTCCATTCATCTACTTTTACCTCACAGTTTACTATTTGCCCAGCAACGCTCAAATACCTGGGGGTCATGATCCCTAAAAAAATTGACGACCTTTATGACTGTAATATTCCTCCCTCCTATGCCTCGATAGATAAATTGCTCACTGGCTGGATCACACTTCCCTAATCTTTAACGGGCAGAATTGCTATTATTAAGTCCATTGCCTTCCCCAAACTCTCGTACTTACTGCAGATGCTACCTTTACAACTTAGATCTGCAGCAATTTAAGACATTGTTCAATAAATTTGCCTGGGCGGGAAAAATAGCCTGTATCCCATTTGATCATTTACGACTTGCCAGGACAGATGGGGGGTTTGGCATGCCGGACATCCAGTCTTTTACGCAGGCCTCACATTTTAGATATATAACGGATTGGTTTTTTGACTCGATCTGAATATACAGCCCCTGCCCTTGAGAAACCACTATTTCACCCCTACTCTCCTGCTGCCTTGCTCCATACCCCATTTGGATTAATACCTAAACGGATCAGAGAGTCTATTCTGTTCAGAGACAATTACAGATCTTGGAAAAAAATGAACAAAACGTTACATAGGAGGTTTACTTGCTCCCCATTTACTACCCTATGGGGTAACCCTCAGTTTCTCCCGGGTCTTGACAATATCGAGTTCCTTGTCTGGAGAGACAAGGGTATCTCTACCATACGAAACGTATTCGACCCTGGCGGAATGAAATTACCTTTCTCAAAATTAGTAGAAAAATAAAATTTACCCAGCCGCCAGTTTTACATTTATCTACAGGCCAGACATGTCGCACAGTCCCGGTTACCCCCTATGGAAACTGAGGCTGCTACTGACCCAATAATAGCCCTGTTGAGGCCTGAGTGTGTGATGGGATAAAGAATATGATATTTGTACTCTGCTCTCATGTCAGCTAGAATACAATATCACCACCAACAGATACATGCTAGGTGGCTGTTGGACATTCCTGATCTTCCTGCACTCCCTGGCCTGCTCACCAAACTTACACTTTACAGTGAAATATCTGCAGTCTGCAGCTTTACAGGAGACTCATATAAAGTTTTTGAATATAGCATATATTGCACCTAGTGACACGGGCTGCTGCTATAAGTGTCAAAAAACTAATGCTTCGTACTACCACAACTTCTGGAAGTGTCAGAGGATCAGGAGCTTTTGGGATAAGCTGATTAATTATATTAACAATGTCTATACTCTGAAACTCCAAAAACACCCGGCTGCCTGTCTATTCCTGTACTTTCAAGTGTGGGACCTTGGTCCTAAAAAATCACAGATAATACCGATCCTCACGATCATTTTAACAATGGCCAAAAAACGATCCTTACACATTGGATCCATAGAGGTTCCCCTTCTATTGTGGAACTTAAGAAAGCTATGCTGAATACACTGTTCTATGAAAGGCAGGCGTTGATGTCGGACCTAGGAAAAAGGGCCCCCCGCTTCTATAGAAAGTGGGAAATTTATATTTTGAGCATGGACCAACAGATCCAAACATGTATACAAAAACATTTTGAGTCCACCACCTGGTATCTTTTGAGGCAGATTACCATTTGATAGACTAAGATATAATGATTATTGGGTCATTGTTGTTTTTTAT
This sequence comes from Crinia signifera, assembly GCF_055691185.1. Taxonomy (NCBI): domain Eukaryota; kingdom Metazoa; phylum Chordata; class Amphibia; order Anura; family Myobatrachidae; genus Crinia; species Crinia signifera. Next base: position 127,113,768 of record NC_139219.1, on the reverse strand, counting down.
TCAAATAAAAAAACAAAAACCTCTAGATTCTAGGATTCATTGACCTCGAGGTCGTCCTGGTGCGATCTGAGAGATCCATGGGTTTTACTACTCTTTATTATCTCTGTATGGTTCTGACTACTGTCTCTCTTCCCCCTTCCTACACACCTTCCCCACCCCCTCTACCCTTGTCTTTGATATAATTTAACTGTGGTATAGAATAGGATTTGTGTATTTGTAAATGTGTTCATGCAGCGGACTATATTATACTGACTGATATATGTTGTTAGGGTCTGCACTAATATGCCAAATTAGGGCCAGCTTTCCTTACACAACAATACAGCCGCAGGCATATAGACAGATAAAGGATCATTCTGAGACATACGGTTTTAGTATTTAGATTTATTATTTCATATGTGAACAACATTCAATTAATATCTTTAATCATGTAACATAACTTTAGATGATATTCAACTGATTATATCATGTGCTGTTTGCTGATTACCTCTGTTTACATCTGGATGTTTCTATTTCAATACATTCATCTGTACTGTATTATATTTTTATTGCAAAATACAATAAAAATTGTTGGGGGAAAAAGCACGGTCCTTGTGTAGTTTCATGGCGCCAGCTACTTCTGGGTTTGGTACGCTTGCCAAAATATCTAAAATAAAGTAACTTAACTCCATGCCAACGTGGATAGTACATACCCCCACTATCCATGTTGGCATGGAGTTGATTTTAGATAGCGTGGCGAGCATAGCGAGCCAGCGAGCCCGCAGCGTGGGCGCCGTGAAACTACACAAGTATCAAAAGCACGGTTTAACAAAGCAAGCCTCCAACAAAAGGAACTGCAGCTTTTGTAGCTGAAGTGCTTGGTTTATTTAGGCCCCCCAAAAAACAAGCTGCCAATCGGCTTAAGGCAACAGCTCTACAGTGGCAAAATGTCATCATCGTCAATGCTATCATCATCCCGCAGAGTCACAGTATTTGTATGCACAGTGGGTTACGGCCTGTAGAGTCATAGTACTTGTATGCACAGTGGAGGAATATAACCTACAAAGTCTCAGTACTTGTATGCAAAGTGGAGTATGGCCTTCAGAGTCTTAGTATTGTATGCACAGTGAGGTATGGCCTGCAGAGTCACAGTACTTGTATGCACAGTGGGGTACAGAACAAAAATAAAAAACATTTTATTTTATTTTAAACGTCTATAAAAAAATAGCTTTTTAACAAAATGTTTATCTTGCATTAACTTGTGCAGTGGAGTACAACCTTCAGAGTCACAGTACTTGTAGGCACAGTGGGGTAAAGCCTGCAGTCACAGTACTTGTATGCACAGTGGGGTATGTCCTGCAGAGTTACAGTACTTGTATGCACAGTGGGGTCACATTGGGGTACAGCCAGGAGAGTGCATAGTAGGAAACAGCCAGCGGGGTCACAGTGGAGCATGCATGCATCCCATGTTATGGCAATGAGCTGCAGTTGTGGCACCTTACAGATGGAGCGCCTCTAGTTCTTGGGTTCGCCATCTAGTTCCGCCATCTGTTGGAAGGGGGTGCTTGCACACGAGGCGCTCGTGTGCCTCATCCCGGCGGAGCGTCTTGCTGCCATCCGCCGCATCCCCGTCCGCTGTCGCCGGTAGATATTTGGTCCAAAAGGGACTTCCAACATGAAGATCAGAGATGGAAGAGTGGGAAAGTATTGGAGTCGGAAGAGACATGGAACTCTCTTTCTGAAGAAGTGTTGTCGGCAGACACTATAAAAAAAAATAGACACTATAAATACGTTTAAAATAAGGTTGGATAAACATTTATTGGTTAAAAACATCCACGGGTATGAATAAGTAACAATCTGTCTTTAAAATATCAGAACATACGATACAACAAGGGATTAGCTACTATAAACACAGGTTGAACTAGATGGATGCAAGTCTTTATTCAGCCTCACCTACTATGTAACATTGGGGCAGATGTATTAAGCCTGGAGAAAAGATAAACTGGAGATAAAGTGAAAGGAGAGAAAGCACCAGCCAATGACCTGTGTTTGAAAATGACAGTTGGGAGTTGATTGGCTGGTGCGTTATCTCCTTTCACTTTATCTCCAGTTTATCTCTTCTCCAGGCTTAATGCATCTGCCCCTATGTAACTATGTATGGTCATCACCTGGTCCACAATTCAAATTCACTGCTTATTAGTAAAGATTCTAGTCAAACTCTAATATCTTATAAAGCATTATGGCCTGGTTCTGTATTTCTATGGTATATAGCTGGAGGTTAAAATGGTACTTAGCGTTATAGAGTATTTCTAGTCGCAAGCAGTGCCAAAGCACAGAGCAGGGATCTAAAATTAAAATACTGAAGAAGCTATAGTAAGTTATTGAAAGTTATTTATATAGATGATAGTGAAACCTGCACAATTGGGGTTTTTGCCACAGGGAATAACTAGGAGCTTACCTCATAAAATTATATTCTGATTTATACTCAACCCTTATCCCCTAGGCTTTTAGCCTCCATTAGATAAGACCTATTGGGCGACATGTAATGCCCAAGTTCAGGGGCAGTGCACGAGGATGGACGAACTCTGGATTTTTTTTGATCAATATACTTAAGTTCTAATCTCCTCTGGTGTCCAACTTCCTTTTGCCCAGCCACCATATAATTATTACCAACTGCCCATTTCACATTTATCAACTGGTATTTCTGTATTATACCATCTTTGCTCCGTCTATCCACAGTTAACCCCTCTATGAAGCAACCCCACTTTATTTCAGATATTAACCACTGGTTCTTTTATTTTTGGACTCAACAGAATATTATATTTCCTTTAGTCGTTGCAGCACTGTATACCTTCCCTGACTTTGCTAGCCTACAATCCCATTACTCCCTTCCACACAGGGAATTTTACCAATTACTACTCTACTGCAGACCTCACATCCCCTTCTATGTTCCCAATAGAATCACTATGCAGACACTTTCAGAAAACTATAGGTCCTATCTCAACTGTTTACCAACTGCTTCTTTCTTACAATCAGCCCAAAAGGAGGTGTATGAATTGGCTTTTTCCAAAAATCTCTATTTCTGTATATGGTCCCAACAAGTCTTCTTGTGATCTACCTATCACTGCAGATCTCTGTTTGCATATGTGAAGCCAACAAGCAACCTTGTATGCAAGTATTGTTGCATTGATTTTTCTTTCTCTAAGATCATGTCAATAAAGCCTGGTTGACCTTTGTTTGAGAGAATAAATAGTAACAATACTAAACAATTGTTTAAATATAATATATTTACCAAATAAGCAGCACCCCTCCTCCTACTGATGTTGGAAATATACAAACACTTAGAGAAGGGAATGACCACATCTTTCGATTTACACTCAAACTTGTTATATACTGTAAGGTGTGCTCAAATGAAAAGGAGACTTTTGCTGTAGCAGCAGGTTAATTTGTTTGCCGATAGATGGCGTGGTGTTTTTCCAATTTACGCATGTGATGGCTCATCCAATTTCTTCGCAAACATGCTCCAGAAGTTTATCGCAGAATGAAGGTGGTGTACGGAGAGCAGTGTCTCGTATAGTGCATCATATTCCGGTGGTGTCAGCATTATGAGGAGGGATGTGAAAGCATTAAGGACTTGACACGGACTGGGCAGGCGCACTTCATCACCAACCCTGCCATGATTTCGGCTGTGGAGGATCTCATTAATCATTGGTTCACCACATATGAAATTGCTGCTGCACTGCAATGGCTATGAATTCTGTTCCATGTTGCAAGTACCGATTACAGATGGGTCAAGCAAACACCCATTCTCGCAAACTTCTGATTCTCTGACAGATGCTTGGGCACCCACTGTGCACATACTTCACCATAACAAGCTTATTGTGTATTATGTGATGCACAGTTGGCTTACTTATCGACAGTGCAGCAGCATTTCACGCGTGGTGATCCGACGATTCTGATGACTGCAATCCTCCGCAGTCAAAATCCTGTGGAAACACTGGATGGAATTTAATGGATGAGAGATTCAGAAAGTGAGAGATTTGGTAAGAAATCTCCAGTTTTTTTAAAGCGGCAATCATTTACACTGCAAACCCAGTTTGAATTTGCAATGTAAATGATTGCCGCTTTAAAAAAAACTGGAGATTTCTTACCAAATTTCTCATTTTCTGAATTTCTCATCCTATTAAATTTTCCCCACTGCCTTCATACTGCGATAAATTTCTAAAACATGCTCTCATTCTGCATGAAGAAATTGGAAAACAGCTCTTTGCGCTCATATAGAGGAATCTAACATGCATCCAACCATGCAAAACAAATTTCCATATATTAAAAAAAAGGGGAGGTAGTTGACAGGGCAACTAGCCGGGCGCTGATGTGGGGTGTGATGCAAAGGGATACACACAGAAAAATTAAAGAAAGAAGCGCTATACACCAATGAAAAATTTCTGAATGACTATGCATAATATCTGTCTCGCTGTAACCAGGTACAGCTTTGACAAAGCTGTACCTGGTTACAGTGAAACTTTAGGTATAGAGATTCTGGACATCTGCCAAGCACCCTCTGCACCCCACTCTGATCCGGACCAGCCACCCATCCAAACACCCATTCCAATACCATCACTGGAACTCCATTTCTGTCTCCACTACTTCAAACATCATCATCATGAAGGATAAGGCTGCAATGCTTTCCAAACTGGAATAATTCCTCAAGTGGAAGAACTGTGGTAAATATACCAACTTTCTACATTGAGAGACTATCATTGGGATCCAATTATATGGGTACTTTATTGGCAGCAATATAGGAACGGATCCTAAGCAAAACCATATGGTCAGAGGTGCAACTTGCTTTTAAGTTGATTTTATGCTTGTGTTTATTAATATTAAATTGATTTATAAATTTCTCATTGGTGTATAGCACTACTTTCTTTCTTTTTTTCCAGGTAATAATAAACTGAGGTGATGGCAAACACATTAACCCACTGCAATTGCAATAGATACAACAATGCTATAGCAAAAATCTCCTTTTCATTTGGGCACACCTTATAGTTGTACATTTACTGTATATAAAAAGGGCTAAGTAGTGATGCCTATCCAGTATGGCATACCAGTACAAATTTGCCAGCTGGTATGAGATACTACCCATATACATAGCATCTGCAAACATTAGCCGCCATTATCCTGGAACTGTGCCACTGAACAAGACCATGGTGCTCAGTGGCAAGACAGATCCTTGTACTTCCATGACTGCTGGGAGCATCGCACTGACCTCATGATGTCTTGCTCCCTGCTGCTAAGAGTAACTGTCAGCTATGCATGAAGAGGACCATTCAGGTAGTTTGCAATATGCTGGGAATTCAGGGAGGAGAAGCTGGAAATATAGAGGGGCAAAAGGCTGGAAAGACACAGAGGCAGGAGGCTACAAAGACAGAGGGGCAGGAGGCTGGAAAGACATGGGTACATAACGCTGGAAATAAAGAGGGGCAGAAGTCGGAAAGGTAAGGCGCAGAAATCTGGAGTAACTAGAGACAGAAATATCAAGTGACATAGGATAGTAGGTGACATGGATAAGGAAGCGGGAACAACAGAGGGATTAGAAGGCTGGAATGACACCGCTTGCTGGAGGTGAAACAGGGAGCAGAAGGCTGGAGGTGAAACAGGGAGCAGAAGGCTGGAGTGACAGAAGGCTGGAGGCTGTAGAGAAGTCTGGCAAGACAGAAGTGGCATAAGGTTGAAATGAGTGGAGACAGTAGGCAGGAAAGACGGGATGCAGTTAATTTGCCGGCGGTCGGGATCCCGGCGGTCGGAATCCCGACACTGGAATCCCGACTGCCGAAATCCCGAAACTTTCTCCCTCTGTGGGTGTCCACGACACCCATAGAGGGAGAATAAAATAGCGTGCCGAGCTTAGCGAGGCACCGGGCCCGCTGCGTGGCGAGCGCAGCAAGCCCGCAAGGGGGGGCGATCCATGTCCCCCCCTTGTCGGGATTTCGGCGGTCGGGATTCCAGTGTCGGGATTCCGACCGCTGGGATCCCGACCGCCGGCAAATCGTATCGGATCCGGAAAGACAGGGGTGCAAAAGACTGGAAAGATGGGAAGATGGGAAGGGGAAGTAGGCTGGAAGACAAGGATGCAACAATCCGGAAGACAGTAAGTGTAGAAGGCTGGAATGATTGTTGGGTAGGAGGGTGGAAATACCAGGGGATGAGCTGCTGGAGTGACATGAGGCAGGAAACTCAAGTAACGTGGCAAAAGTTGACAAAGAGATCAGGAGGCTGGAATTACACTGGAAACAGGAGGCTGAAATGATACATAGGCAAAAGGATGTAACAGAAAGAGTAGGAGGCTGGAGGGTATATGGAGCACAAGTCTGAATTTGGCACAGAGCATGAGGCTGGAGGAGCAACAGAGGGCAGGAGGTTGCAGGTAAAAAGGTGGTGAAACAGTAAAATAGGGAGCAGTCCCTACTTCTCTGCTACTCATCCTAACCTAAGTAAGTCTTTACAAGAGGCTTTTCTCTATAGTGCACATGTGCCATCTTCATGAATACTACGGGAAATATGATTCTGTCTGAGAGATTTGCTTCTAAGATCAAGTAATGTAAGATGCCTACCCCTCCACTCCACACTGCACATATCTTAACAGCACCCCTGGTGACCTGCATTGAGTTTTTTTTCTATGTATGTTGTATAGGGACTGTAACCACACACCCTATTTAGGCCATGTCACCTTGCAGCACCAGGACCTTGTGCTGCTCTCCATGGCCCTGACAGTCATAAGACAGTCATAAGAGAAAATCTTCTTTAGCATTCCTGTCAGTAAATTCTCTTAAAAGCCAAGTGACTTTTGAGTAAAAATAATTAAAGCAGCGGAGACATTCAGGCAGTGGCAGTTTTTACCTAAGGGCTGCAGCCCCCCCCCCCCCCCACAGTTAAAATGCACCACTGTAGTGAAGCCAGACATGACTTAACTGTGACTGTGACTGGCAGGTCAGACTTCCTATTGGAAGTCCGACCTGCCAGTCACCAAGGTAGTCCCATTGGGAGGTGTTCCCTCCCTCCGGGATGCCTCTCTAGGGTCTGCCGAGCAAAATCCAAAGATTACGCATGAGCATTACCTACATCAGTACTGCGCACGCATCGGTCCTTGTGCCTGTCATCTGAATTATGCAGGCACTGGGACCATGACTCCCCTTCTATGAGCTGTTGCCGAAGCAGCCCATAGAAGCTGGCCGCATGCGCAGTACAGAGGTTTGTACTGCTCATGTGCCAGTCCCCTTGTCGTCATAGCACAGGCGCCAGGAACGCTGCGGGGACCAGGAGGAGTGGTGGCTAGGGCGGCGGTGGTGGCAGCAGGGGGATGTGCCTGCATCGCAGCACCCCTGCAGCAGCTGTGGCCAGCGGCAGCCCCCGAAAAGTAATAAGCCACCACTGCATTCAGGTCAATTCAATTAGCCACGATGATCTTGCAGCAGCTGTCACACTTTATAGTGGATATAATTCTGCTTGCTGCCCCATAGGATACAACATTGGATGCCATTGCAGGCAAAGAAATGCCACATTGCACCCCTCAGTTAATAGGATCAACCGTATTGTATCAGAGGTAGAAAACTGTTCAGAAACAAGTGTTTAATATGTTTCCTGGGAACTTTCTTGTGAGCCTTTCTTGTATATCCCCATTAGAAATGAACCATTGACATGATCTGCTTACTTGAAAGACACAACTTGAGGATAGACTGGCTAAGGTACATACCCCCATTTGCCATGTGTAGACTTAATCTGACAGTATGATAATTGTTTATCGGGCCGGTTAAAAGGGTTAGGAGTGGGAACTGAAGAGAAGTGCAGCAAAATGTAAGAGGTGTATTCAACCAATAATGGCACCAGGCATGCAGTAATAATACTGAAAGTAAAAGGGTCCTTAGGAAAGTAACTAACTGCAGCCAGCAATACTGGGGCACACAGTCACAGATAAATAGAGAACACAAATTGTATATACTTAGTGTGCCTTGTGTTGAATAATTCGATCACTGCTGCATAGTTATGGTGTCAAGGATGTGTAAGAATATATTAAGGTGTGTTCCCCATAGCATTTGCGGCATGAACATGAACCAAGTGGCGAGGGCACAGTTTTGGGTGAAAAGTGGCCCAGAGCTGCAGCAGAAGACACAACCAGGGGAAATTTAATAAGATGGGAATACTATTTCAAATGGGATGTTGCTATAGGCAACATATACTATTTATTATCTTTTTAGAAGGTGCTAAATAAATAAGTAGATTCTGATTGGGTGCCCATAGCAACGCCCCATATAAAATAGAATTCCCATCTTCATCAATTTCCCCCAACATTTACTCAAGTAATAATCCAGGTGAAGGAAACAGTGTCGGCCTCATTAGATTAGATTGAGGAAGCAGACACTAGACAGCCTGCAAGGACAGAGCTTTAAATGAACACATCTGCCAACCTGGGCTAGCAAGACATGCATCCTCCAATGCACTTACATGTTTTTTTTTTTGCATTTTGGTTATGTTGCTAATTATTTAGATAATGAAAAATATATGACATTCAACTGAATCACAGAAACAACCAAATCAATTTGTCCACCTGTTATTAACAGATTATATTGCTTGTTTGATGAGCATTACTACTAACGAGTTCACACAAACTTTAAAAGTACTGTTTTCTGTAGATAATATACTGTACAAATGAAGAGGGTGATCTAAATGTGGTTGTGAAGAGCAATGGTGCTACTTACTCATGGTACATGGTTGCCTACCTGACCCTCTCCTTCAGGGAGAAAATGCTCTGTTCCTGGACTTCCCTGGCAATGTATGCTTGCCATCACCTATGGTGAAACACCTTTCTTATCAATTACCTAGCTCCCCACAGGTGATGACAATCATACATTACCAGGGAGGTCCAAGAACAGAGCATTGTCTACCTGAAGGAGAGGGTCAGGTAGGCAACCATGTACTTACTTGGAAGTTTGAAATTCTCAGATATGTTGATGTAGCAGGAAGCATCTGGTATATGTAGCACAAGGATACAATTGGCTGGCTGAGTAGGCCATGAGTTTACACAGACTGGCTGCAGCAGCTCCTTCGCTGAGGCCAGGAAAAGAACCTGGTCTCATATTTCCTACAAAATTGAGGTGACATGCCTCCATTTTGTGAAACAAAACATCTTGCCCCCCCTCCCACCCCAAATGGCTGCAGACTGTCAATTAACTGATATGTATCTACAGGTATTCTACATCCTATGACGCACATGTGCAGTACAGGTCCAGACCATATCCAATATACCGTCCACTGGTACATTGTGTACTCTTTTATTTGTGACAGGAATCAGGCCGGAAATTAGGACATTACAGCATTTAAAACAGATGGATCTGTGCAAATGTGTGAGCAGTCTAAAATGAATTATATATAGTATGTGGTATGAGGAATTACAAATACACAGAATAAATCCTGTCTGGTTCCACATTTCTGTCTATTTTAATGAATACAATTTTATAAATCACATAGTTCTCAATATCATTTTAAATGTCACAATTGTTATTGTGGCACAGAATCCAGATGGAGACAATGTGCATCCAACACAGAGGGGGTGTTGTCCAAGGTTTGCCGCCACAGAGAAGACTAGTGTCATATTGCTATATTAACTATTAATGTCATTAGCCCAATCATTTAACCTAGAAACAAGGCAGCAGCGTTGGCGGACAGACAGAAGCTGAATGAAAATAAGAAGTAAGCTGGTAATGGGTCTATTTATAGGGATTCTTTTTTATTTTACTGTCGTTTCTGAAATGGAGGGAATTAATTCGTTTTTTTTCCCATAAATTGCCACACCAAAGACAGATTTGTAATCCTTGATCCTTTCCCAGCAAAATTATATTTGTCTTTCTAAAGCCAAACTGTCAAATTTAATTGCAAGGGTTTAATCTGGAAACAGGTGAGTGTCTGAAATTTGTCTTTAGCGATTCATTTCTCTAAAGATCTTATTATCTCAACATTTCTGGTCATATGACTGGTCTGACATCTTTCCATAGCAGCTGTCAGTATAAGGCATCCTCTTATTAGCTGGTGGATTAAACTCATCATCACATCTGACTACTGATTGCTGTACAGTTACACTTATAACAGTGTTTACTAAATGAATGGCTCTAAAATACACAATGATGGTCAGAGGTCATAAGCAAGTTCAACCCAAACAACAGTCAGTAACAAGCAGGAGGAATGGAAATAAATGACCAGCCAGGGGCGGATCCAGGATAAAATGACAGGGGGGGCACCATGATAAAAGAGGGTTTGGGTGGGGGAGGGGTGGTGTTAGTGGTGCCAGTGTACATGCTAAGAGAGCGGCAGAGAGAGGGTGGGAATGGGATTAAAAATAGGCCCTTGCATTTATAGTATGCAGGCCCACCATGGCGACAAAAGTGAAGGATGTAGTTGTGGCACGCTCCGGAAAAGGTGGTGTGGCCACTCAACAGAGGGCATGTCCTTGATTGTAGTGTACCACACCATATACAACTTCTAAACATTATGCAACAAAATACTAGACCCCATTATACTTGCCCCTTACACATGATGCCAAATGTAATGAGCCAAAATTCAAATAATGCCACATGGATTGTGTCAAAATTCACATAATGCCACACGGATTGAGCCAAAATTCACATAATAACACACGGATTGAGCCAAAATTCACATAATGCCAAATGGATTAAGCAAAAATTCACATAATGGCACATGGATTGTGTCAAAATTCACATAATGCCACATGGATTGAGCCAAAATTCACATAATGCCACACGGATTGATACAAAATTCATAAAATGCCATAAGGATTGAGCCAAAATTCACATAATGCCACATGAATTGAGCCAAAATTCACATAATGCCACACGGATTGAGCCAGAATTCACATAATGCCACACAGATTAATCCTAAATTCACAATACGCTTCATAAACAGGGACATTGTCCGCCAAAGGCGCGCATTAAACATTTACACCATAATGTCCATTACACGTTAAGTTACACGCCATTATGTCCATTATGTATTATGCCAAACACCATAATGCCTATTAAAAACTATGCCACATAAGTGCTGCTTAGTTACATGCTCATTGCCAAGGGTTCCATGCTCATTGCCAGAGGTTCCATGCTCGTTGCCATGTGGGATTACATGCTCATTGCCAAGGGGGAATTGCAGTAAATGGGGGACAGCCGCCGCCAGGCAGAAGTGATAGCCACTGACAGTGGCAGAGCCTGGCTGTATTCAAAGCACTGTAGGTCCCGGTAATTTTGAAATAATACCCCTTTCACACCAAAAAATGCATTCCCAGGTTGGCCCCTTTTACACCAGCCTAGTCCCTGCATTTTCTGGTGTGAGGGGGAGAGAAAACCACCCCCTTTAACCAGTTATCTCATTTAACCGGTTATATCTTCTGAACCAACTGACCCATTTACATGAGACAAGTATCATATTAAAGAACTTTTGAGTGGGTTTTGGCACCAAACATTCCAGTTTCACTGGACCAAAATCATTCAGAGTAATCTGCCCTCAAAGAACATTAACAGCCATGAAATGACATTTCAAAAATAAAAAATCGGTTTATCTGCAATATCTCTGGAAACGATTAACCGATATGGACCAGCCTGTAATCATATTGAAGGCCAAGCGATTTTTAATTGTATGAGATCAACCAAAAGCTTCTGTAATGCCAGCGGGGAAACTGGCAGCCAGGGCCGGTGCTAGGGGGTTCGGCGCCCTCCTGCAAACTATAAATTTGCGACCACCCAAACTTTACAAAGGGAGGGGTGTGGCCACACAATAATGCTCCCACTCCAAATTACACTACACAGTAGCACAATCTTATTCACCAGTGCCGTAAGTAGCCATTTCGGTGCCATGTGTGAAAAAAACAGGGACAGTGCGCGCCAAAGGCGCGCGCAAAATTATAGAAGCGTGGCTTCATGGAGAATTGGCGTGGTCACATAAAAGTACCAATAACACCATAATCCCCATAACACATTATGCTTCACACCTCAAAGCCCATAACACATTATAGTAACCACACACAGTAATGCACATTATTCGTAATGCCACACATCATGATGCCCCTTGCACAATATGCAGAACACCATAATGCCCATTACACATTATGCCACACACTGTAATTCCCCTTACATAATATGCCATGCACTATAATGCCCATATGACATTGACACACATTATGCTACACATAATGCCCCGAGTACTCCTGCATATGCCCACATTTGTAGCGTTGCTTATTCATAACACCCACACCAGTTGCGAAAAGTAGTTACTCTGCTTACAAGTAGTGCCCACACCAGTTGCCGACAGTAGTAGCGCTGCGTAACCATATACCCACTCCAGATGCTGAGTGTAGTACCTCTGCTTATACATAACACCCACACCAGTTGCCTGAAAGAAGTACCTCTGCTTAAACGTAGTGCCCACACCAGTTGCCGACAGTAGTAGCACTGTGTAACCATATGCCCACACCAGTTGCCGACATTAGTAGCGCTGCCTGTACACATGCATACACCAGTTGCCGACATTAGTAGCGCTGCCTCTACACGTGCCCACACCAGTTGCCGACATTAGTAGTGCTGCCTCTACACGTGTCCACACCAGTTGCCGACATTAGTAGTGCTGCCTCTACACGTGCCCACACCAGTTGCCGACAGTAGTACCGCTGCCTACACACGTGCCCACACCAGTTGCCGACATTAGTAGCGCTGCATATAGACGTGCCCACACCAGTTGCTGACATTAAAAGCGCTGCCTATACACGTGCCCACACCAGTTGCCGACGTTAGTAGCGCTGCCTATACACATGCCCACATCAGCTGCCGACATTAGTAGTGTTGCCTATATGCGTGCCCACACCAGTTGCCGACATTAGTAGCGTTGCCTATATGCGTGCCCACACCAGTTGCTGACATTAGTAGCGCTGTCTACATATGTGCCCACACCAGTTGCCAACATTAGTAGTGCTGCCTACACGTGCCCACACCAGTTGCTGACATTAGTAGTGCTGCCTACACACGTGCCCACATCAGTTGCCGACATTAGTACACTCACACTTTACAATGGTGGCACTGGCAGCTCATCCTCTCCTGTTTCCTGGTGTCACTGTCTTCAGTCAGCCTTGCTCCCTTGTAGCTCCGCCCCTTCTGGTCCGTGTGGCCACGCCCCCTCCGTCAGTGTAGCTCCGCCCCCTTTCGGACCCTGCCGATGACCAGCTGATAATGAGCAGAAGGGATCTCTGTGCCTCCGGCGCTGCTGCCTGTGATGAAGTGTGACAGGCGCAGCAGCAGCCGGCAGGCACGGAGGACAGCAGAGAATGCAAAGCACTGACAGCGCCTCTCCTGCACGCTGCCTACCTGCTTTGCATTCTCTGCTGAGTGGGTAGCGTCGGCCCTGCTGGCAGCCGTCGGAACCAGGAGGGAGTCGGAATTAACAGCTTTGCCAGGCGATATCTCCGGTTCCCAGGGGGCTAGAGACACGGCGCTGGGCTCGTTGGAAAGCCCTGGTCCTCAGCTACAAAAAATTACAAGGGGGCATGTGCCCGGGTGCCCCCCCCCCCCTGAATCCGTCAATGTGACCAGCTGATATGGAAATCTTTACTGTGTTCAGTTCACTGTTTGTACTGTAGGAAGCTAAAATAGCATAAGCCAAGACTAGTTCCATTTTGACATTCTTTCATACAATCCCACAAAACACCCTAGAGAGCAGCTATTTTCAAAAATTATTTCTCAGCAAATTCTCACCTTTATGTACTACCCAATAACATATGCATAGTTTATATAGGGTACACCGAGAAATTGTTGTCTGTCAGAACTACAGTATGCTACAAAGGTCTTCATCTATAACAGACACCCTTTTCCCATAGATGAGCTCTGACCAGTACTGAGATGCCACCACGACTTAAATCAGGGTAGTAAAAACGTATACAAAAAATACAAGTGACCACAGGAAATATGCTGGAGGAGTACACTTGCAGCAGTAATGAAGTGGGGCTGTAATCAGTGGAGGATATTACCTAGGGACTGCAGAACTGCCTAAGAGGTGCTCTCAGTTAATCCCAGTCAGGCAGGGTAGGGAGGGGGGGTGTATTTTTTTTTTTTGCCAGCCTGTATGTGATAGCTTAGAAAGGGCATCCGATGGAAATCCACTCCCCTGCAATGTCAGCACTATCTTGCTTCTATGGCTGCAGTAGATGCAGTTCATAGAAGCCATCCTGCTTATCCCACCCCAAATGTTGTCACACCTAAGCCCTGCCTCCCAGTGACATCAGCCATCAATCACTGGGAGAGCAGGGACTTGGAAAGAAAGGTAACTTTGCAGTACCCCTGGCCAGGCAGATACCAACCCACAGCTGTCTATAAATGAAAATACAGGCACAGAACTGAAGGTAATATTTAAACAGAAGCAAACAGAAGCAAAAGATTCAGAGGGCAGGAGACCATAGACCAGACAGTAGAGGCAATGTGAATTTAGGACTGGGAGGCGCAGATTTTATACCAAGGCACTGGGATTGGGAAGATAAACATCAGGGCATGAAGCTATAACTTGAGGAGGCTTATGGCCTTTTATCACAAACAATGGCCAATCAGAATGTCTCAACAAGGACATTATGCAGCATGTAGCAAACTTGAGTATCAGAGTAATTAGAACCTGTTGAGACCTCGCTCTCAGTGAATGCTGTTACTCTGGTCTCCTAGAGACAGCAGGGACCAGCATGCTAAGCAGTTACTGATGCTGCACCGCGGGGCCCTGTCTCCTAGTGATAGCTCCAGGACTTTATCAAATGACAAAATAACAACAGAATAAACAATAACACTAGATATTTTATATATGTTTACTCAGTGGTGTAGCTAGGTGCCACGGCACCCGGAGCAAGGGCATGTTTCGCGCCCCCCCCCCCCCAATTTGAAGTAGATGAGGCTCCTGCGCAGTGAAAAGTGGGCACGGCCCAACATTATACCACACACCATAATGCCCATTGCACATTTTAGCAAACTTTGTAATACCAAATTCACATAAAGCCACATGCCATAATGCCAATTACACACAAGGCCACACATGATGCCCATTGCATACTATATAACACACCGTAATGCCCATCACATACTATATAACACACTATAATGCCCATTGCATACTATATAACACACCGTAATACCCGTCACATACTATATAAGACACCGTTATGCCCATTGCATACTAAATAACACACCGTTATGCTCATTAGATACTATATAACACACCGCAATGTCCATTACATACTTTTTAACAAACCATAATGCCCAGTACACATTTAACACATAAGTGCCACTTACCTACATGCTCAATGCCAGGGGCTTCATGCTCGTTGCCAAGGGGGACTGAAATTGCTCGCAGGGAGGGAAGGTGGGAGTAATAGAGCAGGGAGGGTGAGAGTGATAGTGCTGAGCAGGGAGGGAGGGTGGGAGTGATAGTGTGGAGCAGGGAGGAAGGGTGGGAGTAGTGGTGTGGAGTGAGGGTGGGAGGGAGTAGTGTGGAACAGGGAGGGAGGGTGGGAGTAGAAGTGTGGAGCCCCCCCAGCTGTCAGGGGCAGTGTGTGGTTGGCACCCCCCAGCCGGCAAAGCAGTGGTGCAATCCATGCACCCCCTCCCCCCTGTCACCGGGCCTGTCTGCTCCCAGCTGTGTCCGGGAAACATGCACGGTGCTGCTATTTAAAATTAACATCTCCCACTGGACCGCGCTAGCCAATAGGCGCTCACGGTCCAGCAGCCACCAGTTGATTGGCTGCTGGACCGCAAGCGTCTATTGGCTAGCGGTCCATCTGGAGACGTGAATTTTAAATAGCACCATGTCTCCCGGACACAGTGGGGAGCCGGGAACTAGTGGGGGAGACGGAGTGGGCAGACGAGAGTGCAGCAGAGCAGGTGAGCTGGCGGTGCTGGCACAGCTCCGGCACCCTGATAGCTTCCGGCACCCGGAGCTTGTGCTCCACTGCCTCCGCCCTCGCTACGCCATTTACTGGTGCAGGATTTGTTCTCTGTTTGACTTTTAAAAACTCTTTACCTACTGGTCAGATGACTGTGTATAATATTAATTGTACACAAACCTTACTACTCTCTAGGAATTCTGGGATAGTGCTGTGTTTCACCAACCCCCCAAGTTGCATATAATCCTTCTGTATCATGTATGATATATTCACAAGTCAGCACTTATGCTATGGCAGCAGTCTCAAAGAATATACATATTTAAGTTGGCCACTTCTTTTGAGAGGGCAAAGGGACCTATTAATCAAACAATATTTGTGGAATCCCCAAATAACAGCTATTTCTTGTTATAATAACCAGGAATATTAAAGATCCCCCAAATATACTTAGGACAGATCATGGCAAGTATCTCCAATATCTGCTGAGGTCCCACCATTTCCGACAGCATCCACAGCTCCCAGGTTTGTATGGGGGATGCGAAAGCTGTTACATTTACCAAGCTCCAATAGAATAACAATGTCATTATTCTATAATAGCCAATGGGCGACTATATATATAACACCACTTGTGTGTCGTCATTATTGTTGAAGTACCCGAGTGCCACTGGATTTGCATTGTATATATATATATATATATATATATATATATATATATATATATTCTCCCTCATCCCCTGGTGATGCATACGATGAGCAATGGCTGCCATCTGAATTGACTGCAAGGCACCCAAATCAGCATTGTATTACGCTATCACACTGCTTTCAGCTCTTCGCCAGGACAGGTTTTTATGGAAGCCCACCTCCTGGCAAGAGCTTTTTAGTAATTTTGCATGAAAATATTAGTTTTCATTTTGCAACATTGTGCAATATTTTTTTTATCATATCTGCACTGAAAATACAGGTTGTGATACAAAATGCACCAAAGGGGAACATTTATCAAAGCTCGGTAATAGGTCAAATGGAGAGAGAGAGAAATAAGACCAACCAATCAGCTTCTGTCATTTTAATGTAATGTTAGCAACGTTTTTTCTTTCTTTACTGCTACTCCAAGAATACAGAAAAAAATCAGAATCATGAACATGTATTTATACATATTTATGTTTAATCTCTAGATACAATGTCCCATTAAAATGTATGGCTATCATAAAAATACATGAGCAGAAAGAAAGTTGTACATTTTAAAAAATGCACATACATTATGATACTTAATCAGGATTTTGTTGCTAAAGTATTGTTTTCATTAATGTATTACTGTTCTCTTTGGAAACAAAGGGATTCGTTTGAGATATGAGTTATATGTCGCAAGGAGGAAACCCCTATTTATTATTCATTAAACCATTTTCAATTCTTAATCTTTCCTCAATTGATTTTTTAACATCATGTCAATGTGAGTTTGGTAGACGTCAAACGAGAAGTATATATTCTTGTATTGCAGGTATTATATTACACTGTTTCAAAGACAAGCGGACAAGCGGACTTATAGACATAATATTATAACTTACTTAAATTTACAATTTAATCAAAAAAATGTCTCAACCGTTTCTCATTATATAGCCATTTTATCCAGAATATTAAACTTTCATACAGAGTTATTAACTATACAAAATGTATTTGTAGAAAAATGGGAAATGATATACTTGTTATTTAAGCATTCAAATAAGGTTAAGTTACTGTACACTAATTTGGTTGCCAATCATACTTGATGATTTTTTTTGTACCTTTGTGGCGCTTATTCCGAATATGACAATGGTTTTGCCAGATTGGCTCTAATGTTTTTAGATACATAAATGTGAAACAAAAGAAACTCCACAATAGACAAACTGTTCAAATGCAAACTCTCAACTGACAGTGGCTAATTGCCTCTTAACAGAGTCAATAATATTTTAGTATGATTGCATAGATAACACCTAGGGTCTATAGAAGGGGAAAATTGCCTAAAGCAAACAATCATACTCTGGTTAACATCATCTAGAGCAGTGGTTTTCCAGTTCAGTCCTCAGGACCCCATACCGTTCACATTTTCCAGGTTACCCAATATAGGCACATTGTATCACCAACTGTAAAACGAACTGTGTGAGGACCAAGTTTGAGAACCTGTGCAAGATAAAATATAAGTACAATCTGATTGGTTGCAATGGGAAACATCTCCACTTATATAAACCCACATTTTTAATAGAATTCTGCCAAAAAATTTATATTAATACAATGGACAGAATCCACTTCTCCAAGTCTAAACGAAGTAAAGCAAAAGCTGATACAACTTTGCTACTTCGACAGATGTTCTACTTTATCATCCAAAAACCAAAGAGACTTCGCTAAAATCCTAAAGATTTGGCTACCATTCATATGCTCTCTTCCATTCTCAACTTAATCAGATATCCGCCAATCACTTTCAAAATCTAGCAGTGCCTGTTAAAATGGACCATTAGCTACCCTTGTATGGGAATGGTGAACCTCCACCAATCGCACCTTTCTATCTTTTTGCTTTTAACTTATAGAATCAACATTAAGTTAAAGCTATTAATACTATTAATGTGTAGATTAACACTACCTCCATATTAGAGATGAGCGGGTCCGGATCCCCGAGATCCGACAGATCCGAATATCGGGGATCCGGGCCAGATCCGAGCCGGCTCGGGAGTTCCCGCCTGAATTCCAGACCAATAACGAGGCCGAACGTCATCATCGCGCTGTCGGATTCTCGTGGGAGCGGGATCTTATAAAAGACGCACGCGCGCCCCGCCATCTTCACTCCAATCTTGGAGAGGGAAGAGGGTGGTTGGGAAGCTCCGTGTGCTCCGTGCTGTGCTCTGTGCCATGTGCTCCGTGCTGTGCTCCGTGACCTGCCCTGTGCCCTCACTGCCCTGTGCTGTGCTCCGTGCCATGTGCTCCGTGCTGTGCTGTGCTCCGTGACCTGCCCTGTGCCCTCACTGCCCTGTGCTGTGCTCCGTGACCTGCCCTGTGCCCTCACTGCCCTGTGCTGTGCTCCTTGACCTGCCCTGTGCCCTCACTGCCCTGTGCTGTGCTGTGCTCCGTGACCTGCCCTGTGCCCTCACTGTCCTGTGCTGTGCTGTGCTCCGTGACCTGCCCTGTGCCCTCACTGCCCTGTGCTGTGCTCCGTGACCTGCCCTGTGCCCTCACTGCCCTGTGTTGTAGACTTGAGAGTCAGTGACTGTTTATAGGCCTGAGCCCTGTAGTGTGATTTAACTAACTAGGTGCTGCAGTGCTCACACGCAGGGGCTGCAGTGTCCAATGCCCAGGGGCTGTCCTGTGGCCCGTGCCCTGTTGTGATTTATTTAGCCCTAAGCCCTGTGTTTTGATTTATTTAGCCCTGAACCCTGTGTTTTTTGTGATTTAACTAACTAACTCAGTGCTCACACGCAGGGGCTGCAGTGCTGCTGAGTAGTACACTGTGTACAGGGGCTGCAGTAATACAAGGGGCTGTGTCCAGTGTGACGGCGTATATCTTATCCATTGTCCAGTGTCACGAGTCACTCACGACATATATCCTGTGTCCAGTGTGACATGTAATGTGTGCCGGCATATATCCTGTGTCCAGCGTGACATATATCCATTGTCCAGTGTGACAACATATATCCAGTGTCCAGTGTGACGACATATATCCAGTGTCCAGTGTGACGACATATATCCAGTGTCCAGTGTGACGACATATATCCTGTGTCCAGTGTGACGACATATATCCTGTGTCCACTGTGACGACATATATCCAGTGTCCAGTGTGACGACATATATCCTGTGTCCAGTGTGACGACATATATCCTGTGTCCAGTGTGACGACATATATCCAGTGGCCAGTGTGACATCTAACCATTGTGTGACGGCATATATCCAGTGTCCAGCGTGACATATATCAATTGTCCAGTGTACAGGAGCTGTGTCCAGGGGCGGTGTCCAGAGGCTGTGTCCAGTGTGACGGCTGTGTCCATTGTCCAGGGGCTGTGTCCAGTGTGATGGCTGTGTCCAGTGTACAGGAGCTGTGTCCAGAGGTTGTGTCCATTGTCCAGGGGCTGTGTCCAGGGTGACAGGCTGTGTCCAGTGTCCAGGGGCAGTGTCCAGGGGCTGTGTCCAGGGGCAGTGTCCAGTGTCCAAGGGGCTGTGTCCAGTGTGACAGGCTGTGTCCAGTGTAAAGTAAGAAAAAGAAATAAAAGTAATAAATAAAATAAAAACACATTTTTGGAGGATGATGGAGGAGGAAATAGTGGGAGTGCTGAAGCTGCTACCACCAGTCATGACAAGGCCGATACCTCTTTGTATTTGCTGTTTGGAGCAGTTCTCTTTTTTTGGGATAGTTTATTAAACTACCACCCTGTCTGCCCCTGCAGTGCTGCTCTGCCAGGTTGGAAGTGTAAGGTCCACATGTATGTGATGCCGACTGCTGTCGCTTAGCTTAGTCATCCAGCTACCTCGGTACACCCTTTTGGTTCAACTACAGTAAATTAAAACAATTTTGTAAGCTGTGAGGTGATCAAAATTGACTAGAAATGAGTGGAAACTAATATTATTGAGGTTAATAATACTTTAGGGGCAAAAACAGGCCCAAATTCTGTTATTTTAGCCATTTTTAGCATTTTTTATAAAAATCCAGATCCAAAACCAAAACCCACAAGGGTGGTTTTGCCAAAACCAATCCAGATCCAAAACAGGAAGGGAGATTCAGATCCAAAACCAAAACCCGAAAAAGTGTCCGCCGCACATCTCTACTCCATATAGGATTCTAGACTTCTGGCTATATTCTTCCTGTCTTACACTCTTTCCTTTTCTTTACCATCGCACTTTGTTTACAACCCCCTTCATGCCCCCCCCCCCCCCCCTTCCTTCCCTACCTTCACACAGTTTAACTCTCCCATATGTTTTGGATAGCACATTGACAGACCTTTACCCTTTCTTGGCTTGACCTCAGTCATAAATTAAAGCTGATGTTTATTAATGACATCTAAAATTATCTCCCATTGGAAATTGATTCTCTGGCATATTAACAATGTACGTCCCACCTGAAGTCACAACTCAAGTACCCATTGTTATGTCTCCGGTGCTGTGTTTTGTTATTTTACCCATATGTAAATTTCAACAAAAATTATATTTAAAAAAAATGTAAAATCATTACTTTAATTTCTGACTCTACCCATTTGATAATCAAGTTTTTATTTGTGAAATGTGTTTATTTTTTTCATAATAAGCACTTCATTCTCCACTTTCTTCTGGATCAGACTACTTCATTGTTGATCATTTATTTTTCTCTATTTTCCCTCCAGAATTAATTATCTTTTATCTTTCTTTGTAATAGGCTCACTACTTGGTCCCTAAATGTTTTAAGGCCACTATCATAGTCCCTTTCCCGAAGAGTGGTATACTAAAATGTCTAAATGAAACCTGCTATTGTTTGGACATCCTTGGTTATGAAATGCTTCAAGTACAGAGTAAGTCAAAATTTTATGGTGGTGTTTTACCCCTTTCAATTTGTCTATATGGCAACTTGTTCAATAAATAATACTATCTACATCATGTACAATCATGTACAATTGTGAAGCACAAAGAAATATGTTGCACTATATAAGAAACTGTAAATAATTACCACATTTGGAAGATAATAATACCTATAGTACGCAAGATTTTTGTTTGTTGATTTTAGTTCTGTTTTCAACACTCTTGTTCCCAGTTCTCTCATTTCTACATTATTTATTTGGAGCAAAAATTTTTTATTTGAAAGTGACAATTAAGATCAGCCTGCGTGAAAGCAAAGGGACTTTGTTACATTTTCATCATAGTAATGTGGAAAGTGTACTGACCTATATAATTTCTGTATGGTATGGGCACTATACTGATGCTGAACATAAGGCTCTGGATTAAGTGGGTTAGGATGGTTGGCAGAGTAACTGGTATTGTGCTACCAGATAAGAAGATTTATGATAAGAGAGTTCTGAAGAAACCAATGTCTATTTTGGATGACCCCAGTCATTCTGGTATACGGTCCTAAGGTTGACACATATAAGGTCAACATTCATTGGGTCGACCACTGAAGGTCGACATGGCTTATGTTGACACATGGAATAGGTCGAGATGGTTGAAAGGTAGACACATGTATTAGGATGATCATGGCTAGGTCGATAGTCAAAAGGTTGACATGGGTTTTTCACTTTTTTTTTACCCGACGTGTTGACAGGCAGTATTTCACGCCTAGGGAATGAAAGGAGAATAGAACAGTGTGCCGAGTGGAGTGAGGGACAAGGAAAAGTGATCTTTTGACTATCAATCTAGCCATTGTCAACCTAATGCTTGTATCAACCTTATAACCATGTCGACCGTAGGCATGTCGACCTATTTCATGTGTCGACTTAAGCAATGTCGACCTTCAGTGGTCAACCCAATTCATGTCAATCTAATATTGGTCGACCCAATGACCCATTCTTATTATCCGAACAATGCAATTTTGGAGAAGTTACCATCACATACTGTAGATGTTTTAGAGATGTGCACTCACAGTCAAACCACTTGTATACCAGTATGACCTCCAGCTGTGTTTATGATAAATTGTCGAAATGTTCTTGCCTGAATTTGATTGAAATGTAACTATTGCATGTTCTAGGTACAGTATGTTATGTTTTTAAAACAATCTTCATTGACATCACTTGTTGCTTGTTAATGACATAAAGATATTATTATGATGATTAATAATAATAGCAATAATATAATTAAAATTAATACAATTAATCCAGAAAATGTTATGTTTTTATAAACTCTTTGGTTGGAAATGTACTAACATTGCCAATTATGGACGATCCGCCATACAAACGGGTATGACATGGATCAGCCATAATCAGCCCGAAAGTATGAACTGAGAATTCGGAAAATTTACTAATATGCCAAATTCTCAGAATTCATATGTTCCAATGGTGAAGTCATTAGTATTTGACATATTTTAGCAAAATACAGATAAGCATGAAGCGTTGATCAGTAAGATCCATGCTGACTTCTCTCTGTAAACATTAATGAGAATCGCAGTGATGTCCATCATGCATTTCCCATCCCTGTCACTGGGACAAACATCAACCGATAAGGGCTCAACTTAGCCCTGATTGGCAGTAGGCATTTCCATGGAAACATTTTATTGCCCTGCAAGAACTTACTAAATTACCTGATCCTGATTGCTAGGTGATTAAATATGAAACATCAATATTGCTTATAAGATTGCCACCAGGAAAAAGAAGCCAGTGTGGTTTACAAAAGATCAACTAGTGTAAAAACAAAAAAGATGGCATTTAGGACATACAAGCAGACTCAAAATAATAACGACAAAGAAGTGTACCTTGCCAGATGCAAGGAGGCTAAGAAAGTGATCAGGCATGCCAAGGCACAAGCTGAGGAAGAAATGGCTCAGTAAGCAGATGAAGGAAGCAAAACTTTTTTTAAGTATATAAGTGAAAGGAGAAAATCAAATGGAGGAATAATAAGACTTCAGACAGACACTGAGAATTTGGTAGAGGGAGACAAGGCAATTGCAGATCATCTAAATAATTATTTTTTCTCTGTATTCACTATAGAATGAGAAGGGAAGGGACCACAGTTAAGTTGCAAAATCATTCAGAAAAATAAGGTAGATGGAAGTTCATTTACTAAGGAGAAAGTCCTAACAGAACTTTCAAGACTGAAAGTGGATAAATTAATGGGGCCAGACGGAATGCATCCAAGGGTACTAAAAGAACTAACAGATGAGCTGGAAGCGCCATTAACAGATTTATTCAACCAGTCACTAGATACAGGTGCAGTTCCAGAGGATTGGAATAAAGCAAACGTAGTTCCACTGCACAAAAGCGGAAGCAAAGAAGACACAAGTAACTACAGACAAGTGAGCCTTACATTAGTAGTAGGGAAACTAATGGAAACACTATTAAAGAATAGTGGAATATCTTAAATTAAACAATTTAAAGGATTCAAAACACTATGGTTTTACTGCAGGGAGATCATGCCAAACAAATCGTATTGACTATTTTGACTCCGTGACCAACATACTAGATGAAGGGGGGCCGTAGATGTGGCATAACTAGACTTTAGTAAGGCATTTGACACTGTCCCACATCGCAGACGGCTAAATAAACTTGAAATTGTGGGATTGTAATTATAAAACAATTAAATAGAAAAGAACCTGGTTGCAGGATAGGAAACAGACAGTTGTAGTAAATGCAGTGCATTCTATGGAGGGACATGTTACCAGTGGAGTACCCCAGGGATCTGTACTTTGACCAGTTCTCTTTAATATCGTTGTTAGTGACATTGCAAATGGTATTGAAGGTAAAGTATGCCTTTTTTCAGATGACACAAAGATATGCAACAGAGTAGACACACCAGGAGGGGTAAAGCAAATGACTGATGATCTAGGAAAACTTTAGAATTGGTCAAGAGCATGAAACTACAGTTTAATGCTAAAAATGCAAAATGATGCACTTGGAACTCAAAAACCCAAAGGCTCAATATAGTATCTAGAGTACTATAGTGGAAACTACTGAGGAGGAGAGAGATCTAGGAGTCACTATTTCAAGTGACCTAAAGGCAGGAAAGCAATGTAGCAAAGCAATGAGGAAGGCTAGTCAGATGCTTGGTTGCATAGGGAGAGGAATCAGTATCAGAAAAAAAAGTAATAATGCCACTTTATAGGTCATTGGTACAGCCTCATCTGGAATACTGTGTCCAGTTCTGGAGACCATATCTTCAGAAGAATATAAATACAGTAGAGACTGTACAAAGAAGGGCAACTAAAATGGTGCATGGCCTACATCACAAAACTAACCTAAAATATCTTAACATGTATAGTTTGGAGCAGAGAAGGGAAAGGGTGGCCTTGATAGAAATCTTCAAATATATCAAGGGTTTTAACATAGTACAGGAGGGAAATTTTCTTCAAAGGAAAAGAAGTAGTAGACACGAGGATATGCACTGAAACTGGAGGGAGGTTGGTTCAGGGGAAATGTTAGA
Organism: Crinia signifera; assembly: GCF_055691185.1. NCBI lineage: Eukaryota > Metazoa > Chordata > Amphibia > Anura > Myobatrachidae > Crinia > Crinia signifera. The sequence continues at coordinate 127,088,786 of NC_139219.1, read as the reverse complement.
AAAAATTACTTCACAGAAAGGGTAGTGGATAAGTGGAATAGTCTCCCATCAGAGGTGGTAGAGGCTAAGACAGTAGAACAATTTAAACATGCTTGGGATAGGCATATGAATATCCTTACAAAGAAATAAGGATCAAAAAGGGCTGAGATTACCTGAAGGATAAAAAAGTGGCAGACTAGATGTGCCAAATGGTTCTTATCTGCCCTCAAATTCTATGTTTCTATGTTAAATCTCTGTGATCGTTTTTGAAGGCATCTAAGTTTACATGGATTGTGAGGAGTAGCTGGAGCAACTTCATCAAGGGCTGTTTGTAGAGTCTGGCTCAGGTGGGATACAGCTGTCTCCGGACAGGCAAGTGTAGAAATGGGTGAGAGCAGTTGTTGCAGAGAGGTAGAAAGTTGTTGAAAATCAATAGCATTAGTATTTCTGAGGGTTAGAATAGGCTTGCTTGATTTTGGTATTATAGAGTTTGGAAAAATGGAGGAAGTTCAAAAAGTGATAACGTTGTGATCAGAGAGAGGGAACAGAGTGTTAGTGAATTCAGGAACAGAGCAGAGCCTGGTGAATACAAAATCAAGGCAGTTGCACTCCTTGTGAGTAGAGGAATCAGACAATTGGGTGAGGCCAAGAGGGGTGGTTAGAAAGGAGTTCAGAGGCATGAGGAAAAAGTAGGTTATCAATAACAATATTTAAATTACCCATGATGATGGTGGAGATGTCAGAAGATAAGAAGTATGGGAGCCAGGCAGAGAAATCTTCCAGAAATTGTTGTTTGGAAAAGCCCAGGTGGGCAATAGATAGCTGTAACACGCAGAGAGAAAGGGGTGAAAACACTAATAGAGTGAACTTCAAATGATGTGAATGTGAGTGATGGAACCAGTGGTAGGACTGTGTATGTGCGCAACAGGGACAGTATTATATCTACTCCATCTCCTTTACTGTTACTGGGCCACCACAAGGGGGACTCTCCAGCACACACTGATAATGAAGCAGGAAGTGGAGCCTGGCCAAAGCTCTTCTTAGACAAAGTCCCCCCCCCCCCCCACCAAATCATCTTCCTTCCTGGGTCCTGGAGTAGCTCAGACCCCATGGTCCCTCCCTTCTGCTTCCGTGGGATGGAGAAAATTGGATCAACTATGGTGCACAACACAGGGGTATTTGCTACAGTCTCTCTCTCTCTCTCTCTCTCTCTCTCCCATGGTCTCTCTCCCTCTCTTATTTTCCCCTGCTGTAGGTCTCCCTCTCCCCTGCCATTCTTCACTCTCTCCTGTGGTCTCTTTCACTGTCTCCCTCTCCCCTGCAGTCTCTATCTCTCTCCTGCAGTCTCTCTCACTCTCTCCTAGAGTCTCTATCCCTCTCCTGCGATCTCTTTCACTCCCTCCCTCTCCCCTGCAGTCTCTATCCCTCTCCTGCAGTCTCTCTCACTCTCTCCTGCAGTCTCTATCCCTCTCCTGCGGTCTCTTTCACTCTCTCCCTCTCCCCTGCAGTCTTTATTTCTCTCCTGCAGTCTCGTTCACTCTCTCCCTCTCCCCTGCAGTCTCTATCTCTCTCCTGCGGTCTCTTTCAGTCTCTCCCCTGCAGTCTTTATCTCTCTCCTGCGGTCTCTTTCAGTCTCTCCCCTGCGGTCTCTATACCTCTACTGCGGTCTCTTTCACTCTCTCCCTCTTCCCTGCAGTCTTTATCTCTCTCCTGTGGTCTCTTTCACTCTCTCCCTCTCCCCTGCAGTCTTTATTTCTCTCCTATTGTCTCTTTCACTCTCTCCCTCTCCCTGCAATCTCTATCTCCTGTGGGCTCTCTCCTGCAGTTTCTCCCTCACTATCTCCCCTGCAGTCTCTCTCTTACTATCTCCCCTCGGTCTCTCTCACTATCTCCCCGCTGTCTCCAATGCAGTCTATTTTACTATCTTCTCTGCAGACTATCTTTCCCTCTCCCCTGTAATCTGTCACTCCTCAGTGGTCTCTCTTGCTATCTACATTTCCCCTGCAGTCCCTCTCACTGTCTCTAATGTGTCCTTCCTTGCTACCTACCTTGCAGTCTCTCTTGACTCCCTATCTCCCCTGCAGTCTCTATCTCCTGTGGTCTCTCTCCTGCAGTTTTTCTCTCATTTTGGGGCCCATTTTTTAAATCATATTTGCAGCTAAATCCCAGAAAACACCCATTTTTGGGGTTTAGTCGCAATTATTAAGTATCCCCCAAATGTATCAAAGGAGGGCCGCAGCAGGAATCTCCAATCCCTGCTGCGATCCCCCCTGCAGCACCGCCGGCCTCATCCCCCATAGGTTTCTATGGGGGATGTGAAGCTGCCCCATGTATCAACATCGGGCAGCCTGGCTTCGCATCCCTTTGCTATTGACATTCTGGGATGGCGATAGCCCATTGTAGCCTATGGCTACGGGATCACACTGCCGAGCAGGGCAGTGCGGTCAGCAGGGTAAGCGCATAATTGCACATGCACTGAACTCCCGGCTTCTGGGTCAGCGCTTTGCAGGGACGGGCTCCTTTCGGAGCCCTGTCCCTGCACCCTTACATTTGATACATCCCACCGGTGTGATCATATTTCACAATGCGATCCTTGGTGGTAATGTTCTGCCCAGATCGCATTGTAAATGCGATCTTGGTAAACAAAGCCCTTTATCCCCCCTTTGGCCTCCCTCACTATCTTCCCTGCAGTCTCTGTGTACACACGGGCAAGAACCCCTGCAATATGGTCACTGAGCGACCATATTGCCAGTGATTGGAGTGTGCAGGGGGGATAAATCGCCGGGTGCGTGCTCCCATTTTCAGCCCCCTAATGGACGCTGGTCGGAGGAGCATGAAGACTTCACCCGGCCTCTTCTCCCTGCAGTGTGTCATTTTCATCAGCGACCATCTCTGGTCGCTGATGAAAATGGGACACTGAGCAATATGATTGCTGAGCAATATATTGCCAGCGATTATATTGCTCCATATGTACATAGCTTTACTATTTCCCCGCTGTCTCCAATGTAGTCTATAAAAATATCCAATTAATGTATATTAGGGGGTGGGGCACCAGAAATGTTTTTGGCAGGGGGGGCGCAAAATTTCTAGTTACACCACTGACCATGTAATATTGCTGCAGGGGAGGCCCTGTCTGATTGTGTGAGCCAAGTCTCTGTAATAGCCGGCAGATTGCAGTTACCAGCGATGAAAGTTTGTGGACTGATGTTAATTTGTTGCAAACAGAGCGTGCATTCAATAAGGCACATTTTAGTGACTTGGAGCGTGATGGGAGACATGATATTTATGAGGTTAGCTAGATTTCTATACTAAACCACAGTACAAAATACTGGGTACTTGTGTACTAGCACGGCGCCCACGATGTTTGGTCGCACAACTTTTAATCGCATCGCATGGCATACACCCGATGCACTGCGATGCGATTTAAAATTGTATAACCCCCCTAAACGATGTTTAATTGTATAAACACCCTAATAGGGTATGTAGATTAAGCTCAGCTCTCTTATTTCAGATATGACATGCTATAATTTACATGCAAGTGAGTCTAAAATAGACTATTGAGTTACCATAATTGTGAAATGTAAGTATTTCTAAAGAATTCATTTTAGGCAGACAGATTTCTTAACATTACTAAAACTGCATTCCTGGCAGTAGTACGACGGTATTTACAACACCGTTACAGGAACACCGATAGCTGATTAAGTGAGAGGTGACATAAATCACCGAAGGGGCTTTACATGCTGCCTAGAGGAACAGATAGGGGGAAGGGCTGCGTCTGGCAGCCAATGGGTGCAGTGGGGGGAGCTAGGTGGGAGAGAAGGGTCTGCTGACCAGAGAGGGACTTCCTCTCTGGGAATTTTCAGGATCTGGTAAGACCTGTTTCTGACTCTCTCCCGTGCTGCCCTGTTATTTGGTCTACTAATCTTTTTCTCTCCTCTTCTATAGCCCTCTGTTTTCTATCTATCCTATTCTGTCCCTCTATCTCTCTAGGCTGTCCCTGCTCTTAGCTTGGAGGAGAAAGTATGTCCCGGCCATCGCGCGCTTCTAGGCCTTGCGGACGCGCTGGACTTACCCTTGCCCGGTCCTGCCGCCAGGGCCTCCCCAGGCCCGAGACGAGGTGGTCGGGGGATCCGGGCGGGCGTCCAGCGGTCTGCTGCGGGCGCGGCGCGCGGTCGCGGGTCTCGCGGTGATGACGCGGCCCGCCGCGAGTCACACGGCGATGACGCGGCCGGCGGTCCCGGCGCGAGGCGCGCTGCGGGACGCCCGGCCTCCGCCGGGAGAGGGGTGAGAGGCCGCAGGGGGGCTCGCAGCGGTGCTGCGCAGGCAATAACTCCAGCTACTAGAGCTAGGAGGGGTGTCGCTGCGGGCGGTAGGCCCGCGGCGGCGCCTGCAGTAAATATAACGGCTGCAGGACAGGCGCGTGGGGGCTATTACAGTGGGGGCCCTGGCATGGCAGCAGGGCGCCCATCCGGCATACCAATCCTGGCAAGCAGGATGGCTAGAGCCAGTAGCAGGGATGGGGGCTTTGCAACTCCTGTGGCCCGCCCCCCCCCCGTGTGCATTTGTTGGCCAGTCAGATGGCTGGGGGTGGGCGCAGGCCTAGTCAGGCCATAAGCGCACAGGGGAATATTGGGGAGGTGGTGAACCCCCCCCCCATCCCCGGCTAGGGTAGGTATGTCCCCGTTGCATTTGGCGAGAAGGCAGTGGCTGCGCAGGGCCAGGCTACTGCCTAGGCGCGCAAGCGGGGGAGGTGCCACAAGCGCTCCGGGGTCAGAGGTCGCGGCCCCGTTGGCGCAGCAAGCTGGGGGGGGCGGTACAAGCCGAAGACAGGTGGCGGCAGCTGGTGTCAGTGCTGGTCCCACTGCTTAGTCAGCCCCAGTCAGGGGGGCCGCAGCCGGGTAGTCCCTCTGCTCTGCTCCCCAGTGTGTCCCTTTCACAAAGTGTGGTGCCCGCTCCAATGCCGGAGGTTCCTTTGGCGACAACGAATGTGGAGGCGGCGACATCAGGGCTGCCGGTCGGTTCCGGGGGCACGTCCAGCCCAGCGACTCAGACGATGGCGGTTGCTGTGCCAGGAACATCAGGTGGGTCAGCGCGCAAAGCGAAGCGGCGCAGGCGCAGGTCACGCACCTCCTCCTCCTCCGGGTCCAATTCAGTGACGTCAGAGGAGGAGGGCGGGCGTAAGTTGCGGCGGAGACATCGGCATTCTAGGCGGCGCCGTAGGTACTCCCGTTCCACCAGCGGGAGCTCAGGATCACCACTTTTCCCAAAAGGAAATGTGGTGCGCTGCGATTATACAGCGGTATGCAGGGGTTTGCGCAGGAGCGTGCAGGAGCGGATTAATGAAGGAAAGTTTGTGAGTTTCTTCACTATGACTGCGCAGGCTGAGAAGGACTATCGCGCTGCGAAGAAAAAAGGGGGTATAGGAGAAGCAGCGTATTGCACTTATCATAGATGGCAGGCGGGGCTCTTCATGTTCGCCGCATGCTATCTAGAGACCAGGCCGCAAGAGCACATGAATATGGTGCGGTATATGCACATGATTCATGAAATGTTCACGTCAGATGGCGGCACAGCATGGAAATCGTATGATGAGGATTTCCGGCACAAACAGTCGGGGTCAGCCATCATAGATTTTGGATGCAAAGACGTGGAGCTTTGGGTGGGCAAGAAGCCGGCGTCATCCACTGCGCCCCCTGCCCCTCCCTCTCCTGCTCCTCCCGCCCCTATGGCGGCGAGCGCAGTTGCTAGGCGACCACTTCCCCCCTTTCGGAGCGGCGCGGGGGGGACACCCGCGGGTAGATGTTTTGGCTTCAATGGGGTCGGCTGCAACCTGGGAACCCGCTGTAGATTCAAGCATTTCTGCGCTCGGTGTTGGGGACCCCACCCCGTCAGGGATTGCAACCGTGGCAGGCAAGGGGCCGCTCCGCCTAGGCCGGCCGCCGGGGTTGCTCCTCAGTAAGGCCCCCTCCCCGGTTCGGGTGGATCGCATGGTCCAATGGCTGAGCGATTACCCGGACAGACCTTGCGCGACTTTCCTGGCAGACGGATTCCGTTTTGGCTTTCGTCTCCCCATTCAAGGCGTAGTTAACACAAAATCCCCCAGGAACCTCAAGTCAGCCATAGACATGCCCCTCGTAGTGCTGGAAAAAGTTGCTAAGGAAGTGAGTCTGGGGCGAATGGTGGGACCTTTCGGGACCCCTCCGATCGGGGATTTGGTGCTCTCCCCGGTGGGGGTGGTCCCAAAAAAGGAGGCGGGTAAGTTTCGGCTTATTCAGCATTTGTCTCATCCGCCAGGCTCATCGGTGAACGACGCAATTCCCGAGGAGTTGTGCCGGGTCACTTATCAGTCTTTCGAACAAGCTTTGGCTATCGTGCGTAATTTTGGCGCGGGAGCGTTGCTGGCGAAGATTGATGTGGAATCGGCGTTCCGCCTGCTTCCATTGCATCCGGAATCGTTTCGGTTCATGGGCTTTCGGCTACCCACGGGTTTCTACGTGGATAGGTGCTTGCCCATGGGCTGCTCGATATCCTGCGCTTATTTCGAGCGTTTTAGCACTTTCTTGCACTGGTGCGCGCAGAAGGAGTCGGGGGAGTGGGGATTGGCTCATTACCTAGACGACTTTCTGTGCGTGGGCCCGGCTGGGTCCTCACGTTGCGCAGCACTATTGGGCGTAGTTCAGCGGTTGTTTGAGTTTTTTGGGGTGCCCATAGCAGCGGAAAAAACGGAGGGGCCAGTCACCTGCCTCTCATTCCTCGGGATAGAGATAGATACACTAGCCGGCTGCTGTAGGCTTCCCCTTGATAAGCTTGAACGGCTGCAAGGGGTGGTCTCAGTGGCTTTGTGCGCGGGCAAGCTTCAGTTGCGCCAGCTCCAGTCGCTACTTGGCTTGCTGCATTTTGCTTGCAGAGTCATCCCGATGGGTCGGGTTTTCTGCAGAAAACTCGAGCGCGCTATGGCAGGGATCCGGCACCCGTTGCATTTCGTGCGTTTATCGGCCGAACTAAAAAGGGATCTCCAAATATGGAGCGCCTTTTTGGAACATTTCAATGGGGTATTGATATGGCCGGCTCCTCGGCGTAGCAGTGCCCAGTTGGAATTGTTCACTGATGCCGCTGGCGGGATTGGATTTGGGGCCTACTTGCACGGGTCATGGTGCGCGGCACCGTGGCCTGTGGAATGGGTCACAGAGGGCCTTACGCGCAATTTGCTATTGCTGGAGTTATTTCCCATTGTGGTGGCCCTTGAGCTGTGGGGGGATAGATTGAAAAATTCCTGCATAGTTTTTTGGTGCGATAACCTGGGGGTAGTTCAGGCGATAAACCGTCAGGGCTCCTCCTCGATCCCTGTCTTGAGGTTGTTGTCACGTTTAGTCTTGCGGTGCTTGCTTTTAAACATCCAATTCATCGCCAAGCATGTGCCGGGGGTGGAGAATTCGATCGCGGATGCTTTGTCTAGGGGGGACTGGGCCCGGTTTCACACCTTGGCCCCCGATGCAGGCATAGTTGGTGAGTCATGTCCCCCTTATGTTTGGCAGATGATCAGGCCGGCATGGAGGGCTTAGCCATGCGTGCCATCGCACCAAGGACTCTGAGATGCTACCAAGAAGGGTGGCAGGAGTGGGAGCAATTCAGGCTCTCCTCCGAGCAGGCAGGTAAGGCGCCCAGGGCGGCTATGGTGGCTATTGTTTGGCACCTGTATTCGTTGAATTTCTCTGTTGCCGCAGTTAGGCGGGTGTTGTCCGGTGTCTCCTTTTTCTCGTCCTTGTATGGTCGTGCTGACCCATCTAAGTCTTTTATAGTTTCTAGGGCATTGAGGGGTTGGCAACGGGCCACTCCGGCAGTCTCCGACCGAAGGCGGCCTATTGATATTGCACTGCTCCCACCGCTGCTGGGTGCCCTCCGGGACGTTTGCTACCCCCGCTACGAGGTCCTACTGTTCCGGTTGGCTTACGCAATGGCATATCATGGGGCCTTTAGGATTGGGGAGCTGGTGGCGCCGTCCAGGAATGCCCCGTCGCCTTTGGACGTGACCGATGTGGTGGTCCAAAGGGATTCTGTATTGTGTCACATGCGACGGTCCAAGACGGACCAGACTGGGAGGGGGCGGTGGCTGTCTCTGCTTCCAGGTATGGCGGAAGGGGTGTGCCCGGTGGAGATGGCCTTGGCCTTTCAACGGGTACGCCCCGACCGCCCGGGTGCATGGTTGATGCATGAGGACGGGTCACCTCTCACTAGGTACCAGTTCTGCCATGTCCTGGGCCGGGCGCTGGGGGCCTTGGGCCTCGATCCGAAGGAGTTTGGGTCTCATTCCTTTAGGATCGGGGCTGCTACGTCTGCAGCTGCGGGGGGCCGCTCCGACGCAGAGATTCAGTCTCTGGGCCGATGGCGCTCCGCAGTCTTTCGCAGGTACATTCGGCCAACTCTCTCTGTCACTTTGCCGGATCATGGTTCACTGGATGCATAAGCACTCGTCAACCTACTGTGGGGGTCTTGAGGTGTGTTCACATTTCCCCCGGGGGCACAATTTGGCTGATCCCTAATTTGTTATGGCGTAACTGATAGTTTACTCCGGGGGTTTGTGTGTTTTGTGCCTCAAGATCTGGTGCCATGGTCCAAAAAACTTTATCTTTCTCCCCCCCTCTGGTATGCGTGTTTCAGTTTGCATTGTTCGGAACGGTCTTAATGCATGGTACCCTGTTGCAGGTCGGCAGGATGTCAGGAGCGTGTGGGTCATAGGCCATTCTTTCGTGTATTGGGCCTCAAGGTCGCCTGTGGCCTCGGATATGGGCGTTTATCCGGAAGCAAGAATGGTGCGATGGTTGGGTGTGAGAGGCATGCGCTGGTGTGCCTTGCAAGAACAGCTGTTGAGGGCCATGCGAAATTACGGCACTCCCGGGGTGCTGATCATCCATTTAGGCGGCAATGATGTGGGGCAATGCACGACCTTGGAGCTACGGTCCCTCATCATCAGGGATTTTCATATTGTTGCGCAGGCATGGCCGGCTTGTAAACTGGTCTGGTCAAATATGATTCCCAGGCGTGTCTGGAGATCGGCGCGATCTTGCCCGCGGGTGGATAGCTCTCGGAAGAAAGTAAATTCAGCTGTGGAGCGATATGTGTTGGAAAATGGGGGGGGTGTCATCCGACATGATGGCATCGTTTTCCAGAGAGCAGAGCTGTATAGGGAGGATGGCGTGCACCTGAGCACGGAGGGCATGGCGATGTTTTTGGAGGACCTGTTTTTGTTTTTGAGGAGTCAGTGCTGAGCGTTGTTATTGTTGGTGGCGGTGCTGCGGCTTAGGGCCTAGCTTGGCGGTAAAGAACGGTCAACTGTGTTGATGGAATGTGTGTACATTAGTGGGTGCGCTCTCCAGGCATCGATTGTCACGAGCCATACTTCTATGCACGGAAGATGGCTGCCTCCACCGACACCGGTGGTTGGCTGGGAGAGTTGGTCACCAGCGGTGTGTGAATGTTATGGTGACCCTACCCACCCCCTTTTTCTTTGATCTGACCGTTCTTTAGTGCCGCCACCAATTTTATAGTCTTAGTTTGTTGTCAAAATAAATTTGACATTCGTTATTTTGAAACGCCAGCACTTGTGTCCGTGTCGTTATTTTAGATAAGTGTAGTTTAAGTTAAGTGTTAAGGGTTTAAGCATGAAGGTACCGATGGTGAATTTAAGGAACACCGATAGCTGATTAAGTGAGAGGTGACATAAATCACCGAAGGGGCTTTACATGCTGCCTAGAGGAACAGATAGGGGGAAGGGCTGCGTCTGGCAGCCAATGGGTGCAGTGGGGGGAGCTAGGTGGGAGAGAAGGGTCTGCTGACCAGAGAGGGACTTCCTCTCTGGGAATTTTCCCCACCCACCCATCCCTATTTTCTGTCTCTATTTCTTCTTTGGGCGGCGGTAAAGAACGGTCAACTGTGTTGATGGAATGTGTGTACATTAGTGGGTGCGCTCTCCAGGCATCGATTGTCACGAGCCATACTTCTATGCACGGAAGATGGCTGCCTCCACCGACACCGGTGGTTGGCTGGGAGAGTTGGTCACCAGCGGTGTGTGAATGTTATGGTGACCCTACCCACCCCCTTTTTCTTTGATCTGACCGTTCTTTAGTGCCGCCACCAATTTTATAGTCTTAGTTTGTTGTCAAAATAAATTTGACATTCGTTATTTTGAAACGCCAGCACTTGTGTCCGTGTCGTTATTTTAGATAAGTGTAGTTTAAGTTAAGTGTTAAGGGTTTAAGCATGAAGGTACCGATGGTGAATTTATTTACAATGATCTTTATGAAGTGTGTACAATGTATTTATTAACAGTCTTATATAGTACAGCATATTCTGATGAACAACAGTAATAGAGCAAAACTGTGTATTAACGGACAGACTGTGTATTTCCTCATGTCTGTAGAAAGAATCATTTCTTTTGCTTCAACTGTAACATGTCACTTTCCTTTTCCCTCTCATCTAATTCAGTATTTTCATGTTTAGCTACCCCTTTATTTTCTATGTAGCAAATGTTATTTCCAATTTATTGCAGAGCAGACCAGGAGCAGCAATGTTTACAGCTTTCTTGCACTTGTTTGTGCTTATTTCTTACTGTTTATTTTCATGTTCCAAGATGCAATCTAGAGCTTGTTGAAATGTTCTTTATTCCTCACATTTTTGCGTGTGCAGAAAAGATTTTTTTTTATTTAACTTTGCAGCTCATCTGAGAAATGGTGTTACATACTCTCTGCGAAGAGAGGTGTTATTTTTGGTTTCCATTTCATCCGCCTTTGGCTTTGTAAAATAAAGACATAAAGAGAAACCAAGGGAATTTTCTTAGTTGGAATTTACTGGTTGCCAATGGGCTACATTTCATGGAAATCAATGCATGCCCTGCCAGATCAATGAAAGCATTTTATTTTCAGGGAATGCATTTGAAAATGTGAACAATTTGAATACACATAGAAACCAGCCCCATGTATGTTATATGGAAAAACAAGTTGGCATCACACTTACACATACTATATAACAAATTTCACCCCCACATTTTATGTGTCATTGCAATTGTGTGATCTTTGTACAGTATTGTACTTCTAACTAGGGGGTTATTCAGACCTGATTGTAAAGCTTTTTTTAATCATATGGACAAAACCATGCACACTCCCTATGTTCATTTCTACATAAACTGATAAATATGTATATTTGTTAATTAAGATACAGTATAAAAAGACATTATAAATAGAACAGATGGATTGCAGAGATTGAACTCAAATTTGTATCTCAGGAATCCCCTTGGTTTTAAAAATGTTAGGTGGTTTTGGGAGTAACATTTTAAGTAAATGGCTTTATTTCTTGTAACTGTCTTGCAGTAATTATTCCATGTATGTGACTTCATTTTGTCAGCACTACAAGTACCAGCGCTCTGCATATACTCCTATTGAGGTCTTGCAGTAATTATTCCATCACTACAAGTACCAGCGCTCTGCATATATTCCTATTGAGGTCTTGCAGTAATTATTCCATGTATGTGACTTTTAATTTGCCTCTTGAAATCACTGTTAACTGCTAATCTGAATTATGGCAATTGCAGAACCAGTGTTGTATTGTTAAGGATGTTTCTAGCCTTTGCATAACCTGTGTGAAGCTGTTGTCAGTGAGGCCTAATTTATTGGGGTATATATTTTGGGCTAGTGTTTATTTAAAACAAGCTAATTGATGTCCTTTGATTAGCTGGTCATGTGACCTCAGCTGTAGCCTCTTCTAATCAGACCTGGTATATATCTTCACTTATAAGGCAGTCCTCTGCCTGGGCAGTACTCTAAGTTAGAAATATACAAAGTGATAAATTACAAAGTGATATTACTTTTAAAGAACAGTTAAAACAACAGTTGAAAAACATTGAACAACATCAAGCAAGGTAAATACAATACACATTATTACATCATGCTCACCATGTGCCCTATTGAATCTGTTTGCAATAAATTAATATCCATCCATGACTTCTTTATCTCTCACAAATTCAACCTGCTGGCAGTTACAGAAACCTGGCTCACACAATCAGACACGGCCTCGCCTGCAGCACTGTCACATGGTGGCTTCCACTTCACTCACACCTCCAGGCCTGGAAAACTGTAAAGGAGGTGGGGTTGGTATATTACTGTCACAAGACTTCACATACTCAGTTCTACCACCTGTTCCTTCACTCACATTTTCATCATTTGAAGTTCACTCTATTAGGGTTTTTTCCCCTTTCTCTCTGCGTGTTGCTGCTATCTATCGCCCACCTGGGCTTCCCAAAACTCAATTTCTCGAAGATTTCTCTGCCTGGCTCCCCCATTTCCTCTGACATCTCCACTGTCATCCTGGGTGACTTCAAAATTGCTATTGACAGTCCACCATCTTTGCATGCCTCCAAACTTCTCTCTCTAACCACCTCTCTTGGCCTCTCCCAGTAGTCTGACTCCTCTACTCATGAGGAAGGCCACTGCCTCGACCTTGTTTTCACCAGGCTGTGCTCAGTCTCTGATTTTACTAACACTCCCTTCCCTCTCTCTGATCACAATCTCATTACCCTCTCACTCTCCTCCATTACCCCAAGCTCACTGACACTGAAATCATGCAAGCCTACTCTAACCCGCAGAAATACTAATGCAATTAATTTTCCACAACTTACCACCTCCCTGCAACAACAGCTCTCACTAATTTCTACATTTACCTCTCCTGACTCTGCTGTTTCCCACCTCTACCAGACTCTGGAAACAGCCCTTGATGACGTGGCTCCAGCTACCCATTACACCCCACGTAGGCTTAGATGCCAACCGTGGCACACAAAAACAACAAGACAACTACGAAATCAGTCACGTAAAGTAGAACGCCAATGGCGCAAATCTCGTAGTATGACTGATTTCCTCGCATATAAAACTAGCTACCACTCCTACTGCAATGCTTTGGACGCTGCCAAACAAACATACTACCAATCTCTCATCTCTTCTCATGTCACCAACCCTAAGTGACTTTTTAACACCTTTAAGTCTCTTCTGTACCCTCCCCCTCCTCCCCCACCGGCTACCATCAGTGCACAAGAACTTGCCTCCTACTTTAAGGACAAAATTGATAACATCCGAGATTAAATGGTATGCTCCACAACCTCTAACCCTCTTTCTTCCCCACCTGAACCCTCTGGCACTTTCTCTTCATTTGAGCCCACAAATGAAAAGGAAGTATCCGCACTCTTTTTATCCTCTTACTCTACTACCTCTCCTCTCGATCCTATACCTGCGCAAGTCATTAAAAATCTATCTCCTGTGATTATTCCAACCTTAACTAATATCTGCAATCTCTCTCTTACTACTGGTACTTTTCCTTCTCTGCTCAAACATGCAGTGATAACTCCTATTCTGAAAAAAACAGAATTCTGACCCTAACTCTCTCTCTAACTATCGTCCTATATCTCAGCTCCCATGCCTCTCCAAGCTACTGGAGAGACTTGTCTACTCTCACCTCACAAACTTTCTTAACTCTAACACCCTATTAGACCCACTTCAGTCAGGCTTTCGCTCTCAGCACTCCACTGAGACAGCACTGACTAAAGTGGTGAATGATCTGGTAACGGCTAAGTCTAAAGGCCATTACTCACTACTTATTCTTCTTGATCTTTCTGCTGCATTTGACACTGTCGATTACTCTCTTCTCTTACAAACACTACACTCCCTAGGTCTTAATGATACAACCCTTTCCTGGTTCACATCTTACCTATCTGATCGCTCTTTCCGTGTTCGCTTCTCTAACTCTACTTCCTCTTCATTACCTCTGTCAGTTGTAGTTCCACAAGGTTCAGTCTTAGGTCCTCTGCTTTTCTCCATCTATACCTCCTCTCTTGGCAAACTAATCAGCTCTTTCGGATTTCAGTATCACTTGTATGCTGATGATACTCAAATCTATCTATCAACCCCAGATTTGTCACCAGTGGTTTCGGGTCGAGTCTCTGATTGTCTTTCTGCCATCTCATCTTGGATGTCTTGTCGCCAACTCAAACTCAATATTTCCAAAACAGAATTACTTATATTCCCGCCAACTAAGAACAGTTACCATCCTGACATCTCCATTGCTGTTGACAACTCTATAATCTACCCTACCCCACAAGCTCGTTGCTTAGGGGTCATCCTCGACTCTGAACTGTCCTTTCTTCCCCACATTCAATCTGTCTCCAAATCATGTTACATGCATCTAAGAAACATATCCAAAATACGACCCTATCTCACACAAGACACTACCAAATCTCTTATCCATGCACTCATTATATCCCGCATTGATTATTGCAATAGTCTCCTAACTGGTCTTCCCAATAACAGACTCTCACCACTGCAATCAATTTTAAATGCTGCTGCTAGGCTGATCTTCCTTGCAAGATGCTCATCGTCTGCTGATCTGCTCTGCCAGTCCCTCCATTGGTTGCCTGTATATTACCGTATTCAATATAAAACACTTCTACTTGCATATAAAGCTATTAACCATACTGCACCAGCATACATCTCTGCACTTATCACAAAATATCTCCCATCTCGACCACTACGCTTTACACAAGATCTGCGTCTCTCTTCTGCACGGATCACTAGGTCCCATTCACTATTACAGGACTTTCATCGGGCTGCTCCCATCCTATGGAATGCCCTTCCACGCACATTAAGACTCTCCACCAGTCTCCAAACTTTCAAGCGTTCCCTGAAAACTCACCTCTTCAGGCAAGCCTATCATATTTAAGTTCTACATGCATAACCCTCCGAGGCACTTATGTATTATATAGCTTCCCTTCTGGACTTGTAACTGCTATGCTATTACTGATGCCTGTCCTTGTGTTTCCCCCTATATCCCTATAGATTGTAAGCTTACAGCAGGGCCCTCCTACCTCGAAGTCTGTCTGTTGTTACCCAGGTTGTCTTATCACTGTCTACTATTGTAAAGCGCAACGGAATCTGCTGCGCTATATAAGAAACTGTAAATAAATAAATATATTATTCATAGTATTTATATAGCAACACACATTTTTTAAGTGACATATTTCTCAGGCTGTTTCATTCTTTCTAGATACAGGCAAATGAGAAGGTGCTAAAACACACATTAAAATGAACTTTTTCTGATGTTGTTTTGTTGTGTCAACATGTGCATTTTGTTTGGTCAGCGCAATTGTAGTGGGGTTAGCAATAGAAAGCAGAGGAGATGGAGATGACAAGTTCACTGGACACAAAATAATAAGTTAAATGTGAACAACTATAGCACATTCTAACATGTGAAATCAAATTGAATAGAAGAAAATAACGTCCCTTGATTCCAGTTCTGTATGTAAGATTAGTTCTCCAATGTGGGTAGTACTTCCTTTGGATTCCAAAATGATGTACTGTATTAGATGATAAGGTGCTTCTTCAGAATATATTGTATATGAAAGAGTAAAAAAGGTATATATAATATGTAGACCTGATTTATTAAAAAAATTATAAAAAAACATATACCGCTAAACAATATTTGGATATGGCAATTTCACTTTAACTTATACCTAACTCACCACAGAATATTATTGGGAGAAGCACAAAAACATATCTTTTTAGGCAAACCACAATGAGCGTACCCAACTTACTGAAATCAATAATGAAATACTCCCATAATGTTCATTTTCTAAAGCAAATTCTTAAAAGAAAAGGTGCAAATGATGCGTATCCAACTCACAATGTGTAAGGGTTTAGCCAAACGTGTAGTGGTTTTTTTCAATCAACTCTGTGTACAAATTCAGTGCACCTCTCCAGAACAATTTAAGCGTAAATACATGATAAAACACTAACTGATCCTTGCGATGCATCATGGTTGCCGTATTTGGCAGCCAAATACGAATGATCACCATCGGAAAATACAAATCCAGAGCATTTGGCAGCTTAGTATTCTTAGGCTGTATTTTTGGGCCGATCACAGCTGATCCCAGTCATACCCATTTGTACCGAAGATCGGCTGTGAATGGCAAACTTAGTAATTTTCCATTTAAAGAAATTGTGGGGAAAAAACTTTTTCTGCGCAAATGAGCTGCCTATATTCAAGTGAGATTTAGGGTACCACCCTGACACCCTCCAATTCAAAACTATAGAAAAAAGTTTATCTGACTGTGAGAATATGGACGCTTATAAGTAAAACACTGTTACTGCCCTGATTATCTGGTGGATGTCGGTATCTCCTTCCAGGATGTTCTTCCCAGGTAGATATATGCAATGATAAGAAAGGAGAGACAGAGGACAAATATCCTCGTGTAATGCAGCTTGGATGAAATCGTCACCACAGTTGATATAGTGTGGGTGGTGTCAACAGAATTCTCAATGAGTAGTGGGGTATTCACCCCTTTAAGAAACACTCACAAGATATTAAATCAATAAGTGCGTATCCCACCTTCCCAGGTGTATCACGAACCAAAAGTGTATTCAATAGGATATGATGGGGTCAGAACCCAATTACTCACATACAAGTGTGTCATAAACAGCATATCGGGTGGGTATTTATCCTCCCATATATTCCTCAGCATTTTATTTGTTTGTGCTGCCCATATAGGGAAAACCACAAATAATGCAATGGGATACTTTATTATTCTAAAAACAAGTATCCTTTTTGTTTAAAAAAAAAAAAATATAAAAAAGTCGCTGCGTGGTCACTTAACTGGAGGACGTTGAAATGGAACTGGATGTTGTGGTGTTTAAAATGAGTAACAAATGGGGCCCCGTTTCCTAGTCCAAGTTCTGAACCAGACCTCTTCAATCCTCCCGGCAGTGAATCCCTACTGATTACTGGTCCTGTAGAGAGTCCTGGGAAGAATATCCTGGAAGGAGAAACCGACATCCACCAGATAATCAGGGGAGTAACAGTGTTTTACTTATAAGCGCCCGTATTCTCACAGTGAGATAAACTTTTTTCTATAGCTTAGTAATTTTCCAGCCTGTGACTTGGGGGTTTTACAATTTCTACCTTCAAATGAATATCCATTTGTGTTCTGCAGTTTTTTTTATTCTGGAATAAATTTTAGAAATTTAATTAAGAAGTAGGTGGAACCCACATCCTGATTATGTGAGTAAAGGCATATGCACACTCTGACTTATAGTAAAAACCAGAAGGAAAGTTAGCACTGTGTGTATATAGAGCTTGCGGTACTGATGTGCGCTCCCAAGGGAATTGGCTTCACAAGAAAAAAAAACGTGCAGGAAAGCCAATTTTGATGATATTGTGTACAATGTAATGTTCTAGTATAGTCTAAAATTGTCAATTAAATACAATATAGTCAAAATCTCATTGTGTATATGCAGCTTCAGTTTTGCCTGTTTATCTATAGAAAATCATTTGAATCAAAAAGTTATGAGCTGATACTGTGTTTAAAGATAATCGGTTAACATCAGAGCCCACATTCAGCTATTTGGGTGATAGAGTTCCAACATTGTTAATCTGTTTAGGTTTCCTCTCTGTTACTATCATTATTATGTACTGTTTACCTCTCCAGGGGATTTCCACCATTTTTCACCTATTAAACAACAAGTTTGAAAGGTCACTAGTATGATCTATTTTGAAGTGTTCATATACTGTACACGCAAATGGTCCATAAAACAATAAAAAAAGAACAGATGAAAATATATTTTGGAGTGAGAAGCAACGGGCTGACAAACTCATATATATATATATATATATATATATATATATATATATATATATATATCATTCTACAGAAAAAAGTATAATTGAGGACTAAGTAAATCATTGTATGGATTGTTTTTTAGATCTGACCTTCTAACACAAAGTACCTCTGGTAATTTGAAGAATACAGACAACCGATCAAGAACAAAGCAAGGACGATGAATAGAGAGAAGTATAGAAAGCAAGAGAAAAAATTTAAATAAAACAGAGAAGTGTTTTCAATTGAAGCAATATAGAACTCCTAAATACACTACCCACATTCCTTCTCCACAGAGGTCTGATGTTTCCCAATAAAACAGTTGCAGAAGCCCTGCTGAACAATATTACATAAAAGGAAAAGAGAAGTCTCAAAAAGACTGGGAACAAGACATGTTCAATCACATGTACATTTTATCAAAATCAAGTAAACAGAAATTTTATAACCACTTGCAAAAGACTGGCTGATAAAAGTTATGGAAAGCTATGGGAGGCCTTAATATTCCTGACCTAAACCTCTACTCCAAATCATTATTGTGCAGATTTGCAATGGGCTGGTTGACTGAACTCGGGACTTACTCAGACTATGATCTAGACTGTGCTATCCTTGCCCCATACTCCCCAAGCGCTTTACTCCACACCCCAAAAACCAAACTCCCCAAACACATAGCCCAAAATAGACTTTTCATCGAGATCCACGCGGCATGGTGGTCGGTATCGAAGGCACTAGGTTACACCCCCCAAATATCCCCCTGGCTGTCCATTTGGGGCAATCCCTTACTACCCCCCAGTATAGACTGTGCAGGCTTCAGACGCCTTTTCCACAAGGGACTAAAACGCATCTCCCTGGTCTTCGACCCGGGAGGGCGCCTTTATACTATCCCTGAATTACAGCAGTTATTTAATTTACCCCACGCATCATACTTCCCTCTCCTCCAACTGAGCCACATCACCCGCTCCCTACCCCCACTCAACCCCAATGAGCCTGCCACGTTGATGATATCCGGAGCTCTGGCTAAGTTTCAAAAGGGTAAGTTTAAGTCAAAAATATTATATGATCCCATAGCAGCGCTTCCAGGAGCCAAACACCAGAAACAGGTCGCTGAGTCATGGTCAAGAGACCTGACAAGTTTACTTGATCCCAACACACTATTCAAATACCACCTTAGAACATTAAAAATTCTAAAATCATCAGTGCTACAGGAGGTTCATGTGAAATGCCTCCATAAAGCGTATATATCCCAACACCAGCGTAGCTTCTTTGTGCCAGACGAAGATGGCAAATGCTTGAAATGCCATTCCCCCAAGGCCTCATTGGTCCACAACTTCTGGTCCTGCAGGCACATAATGAGATTCTGGAATAAGATTGTGACATATATCAGACTCCACTTCCACTTCCAAGCAACCCTTGATCCACTACCCCTATTATTCGCCAACTTCGATTCTTGGCCCATCCCCCCTCCATCTTCTAAGCTCATCCCAACCCTCACCCTTATCGTTACAGTGGCAAAGAAAATGATCCTTAATGCCTGGATAAAACCTCACCTGCCCACGATACTGGAAGTGGAGTCCCTCCTGTTAAAATATCTTCATTATGATAGATATGATCTCCTGAAACACCCCTCTCCCTCCTCAACCAGAAGGTTCTGCTCCACATGGGGCCCCTTCATAAACAGCCGCCCGCCTCTGCAGAAAACTGAGATTTGCAGACTCCTTGAACTATCAGAAAATTTGTTATAATCATTCTATCGATGTTGTACTGATCTATTATTGATTGAGGTAACTGCACCTCCCCCCCCCCTCCCCCCCTCTCTCTCCCCCCCTTTTTTCTCCCCCCCCTTGTCTTCTCTCTATTCTTTTCCACCATTCTGATAAAAATTTAGAAAAATGTAGGATAAGAAATGTTATTGGTTTATTTCATGTTCAATGGGATGTATGACAGGTGCTACCATTTCATAATACCGACAGTTGAGCTGGGATTTCATTAATACCTGCTGAACAAATATGTTTAAATGCTCCGATTGTAATCTCATTTTTGTCCTCAATAAACATATTTGAAAAAAAAAAAAAGTTATGGAAAGTCTCAAAAATAATTTTTCCATAGCGAATGGCAATATCGTCTAGTGTACACCAGTCGATAGTGATAGTGAGCCTCCCTACTTTCAAATATGGTGGTCTCTTGATTGTCTCGCCCATTGCCTGTAGTGTGGGTTAAAACAACCTGGTGCCCATAATAATTTGCCACCACGTTGAAGGAGATCTTCCTCCATACCTCAGCTACATTATTTTTCTGCAGTATACAGTAGGTGGTTATTGTCTGGTGCTCAGTGTTAATGGATTCCAGAAGTTGGTAAATTTGGCAGCATCTCATCCGTAATAGAAACCTGTGGTCTCTTGCAGGTATGGCTGTATATCAGCAGGATTTGGACATATCTGCTGTGGTCCCTCAGTTTTACATTTAAAGGATACTTTTTTGTTGGGGGGGGGGGTAAATGGGTTAATGTGACAAGCAAAGAAAATATTCAAGAAATTGCTTATAGCAACCTATCAGCTGGTCCACTTCTCCATTATTTTCTCTGCTTTATACAGTACATCAACACCTAAGCCGCAAATATTCAGTTATAAATCGGCCCCATAATACCTTTATCATAGGATGTAGGAATTTTTCAGTGTGTTGTTATTTCAATCTGTAAATCCCCTTTAATGGGTTAGAAGTATATAAATATAATACCATAGATAAATGTTTGCAACTACAGTACCTCCATGATGTCAATAATTCCAAAAAGATCAATAATTCTAGCTGGAAAAGTTAGCATCCCTACAGTATATAACAAGGCATGAGGCAGAAGTTGGCAACAAATATCTTAGCAACACTTATGCTTTACCTTCCTCGAGAAACATAATAAAGTTACCTTTAATTACCCAGTTTATTGGAAAATATTACTTAAATGAATATAGATCTCTAAATTGTGCTATAAGGATATACATAAACCTGTATATGTAAAATGCTTTTATTCAATCTACAAACTCTTGTGCAATTTAGAAAGGAAGCATATCTATTAAACACATTAAATACATTGCATTTTATGTAATGTCCTCCAATTGATAGTAATTTTATCTAGAAATAGTGTTATTCATGTGTTTTCTGTAATGGTAAAAAACAACCTTTAAACCTCTGCAGAACTAAGTGAAGGAACAGACCGACATTAAAAAAGTGACTAATAAAAACAAGACAATACGTCCTCCCTATAACAGAGCATTGTGTATTTACTATGTACTCATAGAACATTTACTGCAGTATTGCAGTATTGTGCAAATGGAGGTTAAAGAAGAAGCCAATTGTTAGTCCCATTACATGTAATAATGTACCTACTTAAAAATGTTAAGTTGCATTTGCATATTGATTGATTGGGTGGAAGCAGATACTGAAAGCAGATATAATATTTAGTATTGCTTCTAACGCAGTGACTTTTTATAGTAAGTGTGGAATTTGCACCCTTGTCTTGTGCCTAGGATAAAAGGAAACCCAAATCTGCATTTCTTCATAGAAAAAGTGGAGGTTTCTACCTTATCAATATGGTAGTTTGTGGGATTGAGCCCAAGACTGACCTAGTAAAAAAAAAAAAAAAGTAATACCAAAAATATTGAATGATGAAAAACACTTCCCAAATTGCATTGGATGGTAGCCACATACAAATACTGAAATTAAGAAGTTTATCAAACTATAGCAATTGTGTAGGTGATTGTTAAGGGTTCTTTGAATACTATCACCATTTATGTATTAGCATATGGCAAATCAGGCAATTCTAAAAAAAATATATAATGGAAGAAATGTTCAGTATTTAACACAAAAGTCACTAGTGGATGCATAATTGTTTCCACAAGAGCTGGTGACTGAGAAGGCTTTTTCTAATACTGTTTATAACAAAAATTAACAATGAAATCAAAAGTATCCTATTTACAATGATTTAGATCTTAAAGATTGTTGGACTGTACCTGACTAATGCTGTGTAAACACGGTGCAATTTGCACCGTTTAAGGTGGAATTTTGCCTTCATAAGGTGGAATTTTGCAGGGCAGGGGCCGACGTTTACCGGCTCGTCTGAATCATGAACAATATCCTATTTTACTGCACATTCATGTGCAATATTTAGGGCAGTGTAAAAGCAGTATTAGGCAGAACTTTTCTTAGGGCATTTATAAAACATTTGTAGACAATAGAAAACCCAGTCATAAGGGTTATCGGAAGGGTTAAGGACTAAAGGCCAGATGTACTAAGCCTTGAAAAGTGATAACTGTCATGTTACAGGCTGCATTTGAAAAATGACAGTTAGGAACTGGTTGGTTTATCATCTTTAAGGCATAGTACATCGGGCCCTAAAAGTGAGTAAAACCTATGTCAATATTGTAACAATGTCATCATAGCATCCATTTCACCATGTGTAAGATCAACATGGTGACTGTCAATATTGTGACAATACAACTTATGTGCTAATTGCATATTCTTGAACCATTGAAGAGTTTTTGCCATCTGTACAATTGTGAGCAGGTTTGAGGCTTCCACTATTCTGGGACTGAGACAGGGTGGAAGTGGTCATCACTGACATCGCAGACCCTCCTCAAAAACACCTTGACATGCCTGCTTTTTTTCAAACACACCCAGAAAATGGACGGTTTCTACCCCAAACACCGGCTTTCTGTCAGTCAAACTCCGCCCACATTGCATTTATGATCCATACAAGTTTTCATGCACAATGCATATGGGGTTCGATTCTGGTTCACAAGTTCCTCAGCTTACTGAGTCATCTAGACTCACCCCCATGGTACGCTTTCTCAATTTTTGATAATAGCTCAATTTGCAAATTCAGTGATTAACGAGCCATACTGAATTAACCATTAATATACTTATTACTTGTATATACTGTACACTTATTACATTTAAATTTTTGCTATTAGTAATACTATATGTTATTTTAATTTTCTCATACATACAGAAATATACAGCTTTCCATTCTATGTATTTGTAATATTGTGAATTATTCATAACTTCTTTCTCTATGACAGGTAATTTTCATGGTTTCGCACTGCAGCATTCACCAGAAATAACTTCACATTCTTCTCTAGTAGGTGTCGTTTTTCACAGATATAATAGTATATTTAGTTAAGATATTAAAATACCTAGCTCTTTATTTTACATTAGTTACCTATTTGTTTAGGTCTATCAACATTGGGGACACAAACATACGTCATTTTATCAAAATTTATGTTTTATGTTAATATAGGAGGGTACATTTTTAGTTTACTTTTTTACAGTTTAATTTTTACCCAATTTTAAGTGAGCCTAGTAAATATCTCCATACCATAATGAGGTACAGTACAGTATCTTGGGGATGGGACCCAAGCCTATGCACAAATGTAATGTATATTTATATATACACTTTATACACACAGTATGAAGGTACATTTATACAATACATGTAATAATTTTGTGTATCAAACAAAGTTTGTGATCAGTCGCACTCAAAAAGTAAACATGCTCTCTCTAAATGCTTATCTGTTGCTGCACAAATACTCTTAGAATGTTTATACATGTTTAAGTGCAAATACAATTTGTGACATTTCTTAAGTGAAAAAATTGTGCAGTTCCACATAGTGGGTCTGAGTTGGAGGTGGCCATTGAAGAGCAGGTAGCAGCATCTATTGCCGGGCAACCATCTGCAACCCTATGCAAATACTACAAATACTTTCCATTGTGCACATCCATGTGACCGAGTGTACAAGGACAATGGTGCCTACTTTTAGCATCAGTACACACCATTGGTAGCCCCATTGATTGATGCACAAGCCATATGGCAGATGAAGTTCTTCTGACTATGGCCTCCTTTGCCCACAGTTGTGCATTTCTACATGCAGCCACTTGTACTGATTAACACTCACACTGAATGGACCATTTTTGATCCATTTTTATCGAATGTCTATGAAAATCCACCACTAAGGATATAAAATAAACAAACAGCTTGGTAAAGTCAAATATCAGCTTTTACTATTCCGAAGCAATAACAATGAATGACAATACATATCATTATAAAAATTGTTTAACAAACATACTGGGGGAGATTTACTAAGAAGGCCGAATATGGTCGAACCCATGTAGAAACGGGTATGACCAGAAACATCCTTAAACGGCCAAAAATACGAATGGAGAATACAGCACATTTACTAAATTGGCATATTCTCCAGATTTATATTTACAGATGGTGAAGCCGTTCCTATTTGGCTGCCAAATATGTATAAGCCGCCAGCATCACATGGATCAGTAAAAATGTTTTTAAATCATTTAAAAAAATGGCATGTGGTCCCCATGCTTGGCTATAACCAGCCACAGGCAAATTTAGCCGGTCCTGGTTGCAGAAATATAGGGGGATGGGGAAAACTGGGGTCTCTTTGTATGTCTATAACCAGCACTAGGCTCTTGGCCTGGTAATGGTTCCCAAAATACAGGGGACAAAAGATATATTTTGGCAACCACAACCAGGCTCAAACAGCTAGCAATGTCACGCCACAGCCTGGGGACACTTCCTGCCTAAAACATAATCACCAGTCAGCCCTGCCCAGGTCCCTGGTGGAGTGGGAACCCCCAATAAAGCCCCCCCCCCCTGCAAAGGAATCCTGGATGTCCCCACCACCCCTGGGCTGTGAGTGGTGGGCTGATGGCAGTTACAAGGTAAAACAATAGAAAAGTATTGGATTGTGTTGTGGAACTACAAGAGCCAGCAAAGCCTCTCCCACATGCAAGGACTCGGAGAACTATAAGTTCCAGCATGCAGGGCATTAATGGGCCCATTGGTTCTTGTTGTTCTATAACGCAACCAATACTGATATAAAACACACACACACTGAGTAAAGTAAAACTTTAATACATACTACATACACACATACACACTCACTTATAGGGTCCCCCATAGGCCTGTCATCTTCTCCAGTAGAAATACCCAATGGGTACCTGTGAAAATAAATTATACTCACCATCCCCTCCTGTGTAGATCACTTCTTCTTTGTTCCATATATCATTCAGGGTATAGAAAAATAAATAATCTGACACTTGCAGCTCCTCCCTGAGAATGAGGCAATTCCCGGTGATGTCAACTCAGCCAATAAGGAGCAGGCTCCGGGGGAGCTCCATGCCTAATTGGCTCTACGGGGAGCCAAATGTGATAGGGGCAGTGGAATCACAAGGGGGTGCAGGTCACACCTGGGTGTCACTACAGTCCGTCTCCTGCTTAATAACAGAAGATGGGTGCTGCACTGTAATATTACGTGCAGCACCCAGCTTCTGCACTGTTCTGTTCGCATCTCCCAGAATTCCGGAGTGGTAAAAACAGGGGTCAGGATGCTTAGGCATACTGCCCCACTATGTGTCTAGTGGGTAGGTTATGCTACTGGATAGGAAGACATCAAATGGTCATTGTAAAAAAGAAAAGAGTCAGTCTATTATTGTGCATACATGGTGGTTATCCAGATATACTGTAAGACAGCGATTAGGATAACATATTACCAGTTATAGAAAATAAGGTCATAGAAACATAAAAACACAGAATTTGATGGCAGATAAGAGCCACTTGGCCCATCTAGTCTGCCCCTGTTTTAAACATGTTACCTCAAACCATATTTGATTCTTTTTTTTTTTTTTTGTAAGGTCCATACAGGAGGTGTTTTAGCTAGAAATCTCAGAGGTAGGTACAATGGCTGATGGTGAATGCAGGCTGGAACAGGGCATTCACAGATGAAACTCATTCAGATATGAGGTGCAAGTGGTCCCAAGATGCCCATTAAATTGTCTTTTGCTTATAGTTATTATTTTACTTAACCGAGCCATTAAAATTTACATTATATTGTTATTTATTTTTTAATTATCTTTACAATTTAATTAATAGTTTAGTTAAATTATTATAACCTCAGCACTGCTGCTATATATCATATTATATGTTTTCACATATTGGGGAGTGAAACCCTCCATCCAAATAGCTGGTTAGGTTCACAGCACTGTTCTTATCATCAGTTTTGTATCAAAGGCAAGAATTAGGATACTCATTTTTAAATGGTTCCATAATAGATATATTGTTCAGTAGGACTTTACACTTCTACTGTAGTATACCTACAGTAAAGCGTAATACAAAAGCATAGTGTTTGACCATACTGTGTGTAGGATTGTGGACAGTCTTGCCTCTGATATTATATTATGCTACAATATATCAAGTAAAACCACCACAGATCAGTAATTGTCTATTCTAAAAAGAAATATATTTGTGTACTGTCAAATGCATTAATTCTTCAAATGTATTCATAGTTCTAACCAATATTATCTTGTAGTTCTTAAGAGACATTTGTTTGTATTGTGCCCACACCACCTACAGAAAGTCAGCACATTCCTTCTTGTCAATAGACCATTTTGTGGATTGTTGTAAACCCACATAGAAACTGATAGATACCATCACAGACAATTATTGCACACATTGCTTCAGACTGTACAAACATGGAGGATGGAATTTCTGATAACATTGAGGCTAATTACCATATGATTATCAGTTAGGAGCAAAGCTAAACAGCAAGTAAATTTGTATCTTTGCAAAACTATTTTGCATTGCAGGTGGGTGATATATAAAATGTGCAGCGAAATTTAAGGGGAGATTCACTAAATCTCGGAGAGAGACAGAGGGTTATTCAATGCCCTCCGCTATTTCCGATAGGGAAAATAGCAGCATGTGCCTATTCAATGCCGACACCATTGAAGAGGTAAATCAACAAAATGGGCCTGACGTTAAAAGCTGTCGGGCATGCCCCCTTTTGACGATCACCAAGTGGGACATTGAATCCCATCTGGCAATATGCACATTATAAATGCTAGCCAGAAGTTGATTGGTTGCTATGGCCAACTTAACCACACAATGGCATTGTATCTCTACATCCATATAATATGGATATGCCCTCTTACGTGTTTTATTATAACAGCTTGTGTTATTATTGCATTATATCTTTTATTTTTATTCTATTTTATATTTCCATTGGAGTAATTACACCATCACATGCCCAGTTCTAGAGCAGATGATGTAAAGAAACCTTTATCAGATTACCACTACTTTTTACCACTGCGACTTATGGCATGTTAACTTTCTCTTACAGTATCACACTATTGTGTGCTGTGATAGTATGAAACAAACTGTCAGACAGGACCAAGTGAGAATTCTGAGCACTGGTGATAAGAATATTACCAGCTGGAACAATCCTTAGTACAAGTGAAGTCACTGCATCTATTTATAACCATGTGTCTACTTCTCCAATCATTACAAGCTTTGACACATGTTTCCCTTAGGCAGTAAGGTCAAATGGGGCAGGGGCTGATATGAATAAAAATATTCCCTGAAACAAGATACATACATTTTTGGTGCTATATTAGGGTATTATGAACTGGGGTATCTTGTGTGCAGTGGGACTCTCTCCATGAATCCACCCTTCCCCTTACCTGTTTGATTGTGACTTCCACAAAGACTTTGCTAGGTCCTGTACAGTGTCATCTTTCTAATTCTTTACTAAAATGTTGGTACTGTGGGAGAACAATGAGCAGATGATGCTTTGCACAAAAGGCACACTGCTCCATGTGGTGGACACGGATAGGCCAGCACATTTTCATGTACATCATACATTGCAATGTTTTATAACTGTAATGCTCTCTTGTAATGTTTGCATAACAATAGTGTTGGTGTGGAACTACATATACCAGCAAGGTTAACATATGTAATGGTCATAGTTTGCAATTTTTGGTGATGCTGGGTTATGTAGTTCCACACCTGCTGGTATTGGTCAAATGGCTACCACATTATATTACAGGTTTAAATTGCTCTGGCCCCAAACATACTTGTAATGTTGTAATACTTTAAAGGCCTCCATACAGCATTATTACAGGCATTTTTTACAAATATAATTGTTTTTAATGGTTTCAATATTTTAAAAAACAACAAGATATTGGCCACAAATATTTGGTCACCATGACCCATGTATGGCCCAGGAGTAAAAACACAAAAAAATGTTATGATGCATGCTGGTAAGAAATGCTGTCCATGCAATATATGTAATGGCTGTCCACCATTTTGTTTGCAGATCATCAATCCCGAAGTGCTCACGCACTACACTCAGGGGTAGAATTATTAAGCTTGGTGAAGTGAAGTGATAAAGTGTCTGTTCTTTATCACCGGCCAATCAGCTCCTACCTGTTATTTTTCAAACCAAGCCTGTAACTTTACAGTTAGGAGCTGATTGGCCGGTGATAAAGCACCAGGCACATTATCACTTCATCGAGCTTAATAAATCTGCCCCTCAGGACTATGTGTATGTCCGGATGCAGAGGCTGCAGGTAAGCAAAGGGAATGCAAAACCATTACACATACAGTACACACACCCATGTACCATGCACAATCTACTCCTGCACCCTACTGTAAACCAAATATAGGTTAAATGTCAACAACATTGTTTAAAGACCTTTATGCAGCACATTTAAATATTAATACATGCTCATTGCACCAATGTCATATTGGGTAATGGCAAACTAAATAGCACAGTAAAGTGCTGACAGATATGCTGGCCATGGCATGGAGTGATTTAGACCCACTACATACCAACGGATAATAATGTAATGTGAAGCACCCATCAGACAAATTATAAATCATAGCATTACATTTTTTACAGGGGTACATGTGTTACTGAACAGTACCCATTGTTATGTGGCATAACCCACAAGACACCTTAAAAGCAAAAGGACACATACTGCACAATTATGGTGGAATACTTACCCATTTCTTTTTTTACACAGGATCATCACAACTACTTGTGCAACCAAAGGAATCAGCAGAAATGATGGAAGAAGATACAGATACACTTCTTTACCCAGTGGAAGCCTTCACACCTGAGGAAGAAAACACAGCGACAAAGGGGGGATGTGCATGTACATACAGATGGGGCAGGCCTCTTCCTTGCTGGCGAATCGCCAGAACATCACCGCTGGCGATCCGCCAGCAGCCTGGCCGGCCATCTGACTGAGACGCACGTGTGTCTCGCGCGTACGCGCATCTCAAACTCTGTCGGCAGGGCAATGGGAACCCTGTCCGTCTCCACCTCAGGGAGACGGACAGGGTTGGGGGGGGGTGCGGGCAGGCAACGGGGACCCCCGGTTACCGCCGACAAGCCGGCGGTGACCCGGGGGAGCGGCTGGAAGCGCCGTCGGAAGGGGACGTGCGCGCCTCTCGTACGCGCATATCCCCTTCTCACTATGGATATGGCGCTGGTGGGGGATGGCGGCTGGCATCGCCATCGCCATCCCCTGCCAAGATGGGACCTGCCCCATCTGTAGGTTGACAAAAAATTAGTGTACGAGTTGTATTTCTGTTATTCTACAGATATGTCAAGCAGATTTTTTTTTAAATGTTTGGGACAGTAATTGCACCCAAAAAGTTACGTTTTCATTAGTAAAGACATTCCTTTACAGCAAAATGTGTCTGTGGTTATTTAAATACTAATTATTTGGGTAATTAAGCTAAAATGCTCTCATCCACTATGGTGCTGTCCAGTGCAGGTGTTGAACTAATTTGGTGTTTTAGGTATTTCCAATACAGCATTGTAAAAATGTACTTACCCGCATGTCATCACCAAGGGATGCCTCAGGTTAAGCAGATTATTTCACTGGGCTCTGACTACTCCCCTAAATATTGGTGATAATGTATGGCAAATGGTTTATGTTATGCAAACACACTTTCACCAAAGGTACGTGGTATGATAGTTTACAAATGCAATTACCTGAGAAATAGCGCCTTATGATCTCCCTATGCATCAGATCCCCCCTCCGCGTACCCCTAACTACCGTAGGTTGGGTAGTTTCAGCTTCCTGCATGACTGCTGCATTGCCATCCTCCACATAATGTAGTTGGGAAAGGGCAATGTTGTGTAACATGCAGCAAGCCTGGACAATCATCACTACTTTTGCTGGGTGGTAAAGCAGTATACCTGATGACCTGTCCAAACACCTGAAACGACTTTTCAGCACCCTGAAGGTGCGTTCCACAACATTGTGGGTGGCAACGTGTGCTTTGTTATAGCAGTGCTGTGCAGGGCCTTCCGGGGAACGCAGAGGTGTCATGAGCCATAGAAGACAACCATATCCTGAGTCACCTTTAAAGAAAAGGGCCCTTATTTTGATCTGGGCGGTACGGCCCGCGTGCGGCCGTACCGCCGATGTTTACACTCTGCACATGCGCAGAGGTCACTCTGCGCATGTGCAGGGGAATTCGCCGACCAAAAAATTTAGACGCCGCAAAGGGGGCGTATAGGGGCGTGAGGGGCTTAATAGCCTCATTACCCTATGTATACGCCCAGCGTTTCATGGGCGTTCCCATGCAAACGCGGGGCGTATGCATGGTAATGAGGCTATGACGCCACTGATGGGGGCGGAAAGCTGACGTCGCCGGATGTCAGCTCTCAGCCCCCATACAAGCTAACACACGGACGATTGTCCGTGTGGTCTCAGCTTGCGGGAGCTGCTGTGGCGTGCGGCCCTGCCTTCGATGGTCGACGACCATCGAATGCAGGGGGCAGCTCCCACCATGGTGGAGGCGTACGCCCCACCATTTTTATGCGGATCGCCAGCCGTCCGTGTACGGACGGCCGTGGCGATCCGTCTCGTGGGCGGGGATTGGTTTGTGCGGCCAGAGCACCGTGTGCGGCTCTGGCCGCACCAACCAGAATAAGGGCCAAGATGAGGTCAGTACAGTATATGGTAACATATGTGCATTGGTTTTACATGAGCAAGGGGGACAACACCAACATTCAAAGAAATCTGGTAAAGGAGAGGGACTGATTCTGCTTATATATTGGACATATCAGAAGAGACTACACACTAAAGTGCCACTTTAGAGTTTAAAAAACATGCACTATACTACAGAGTACACTTACTGCGGCAAATGGTGGGTTTACAAACAAGCATACCCATATTTTAGCCAGACTGACATCAGCTTTAAAAGGGATTGAGGGTTAGATACATTTGTGGCTATAGTTTACACACTATTGGGACACTACACGGGAGTGGAATAATCGTTTAGTATGTAAATGAACACATTGTGGCACTATAAATAGTGGGCAAACATTTATATATAATAAAATGTACTTACCAAGTAGCCCGCCGTCCGGCATTTGGTGGTCCTGGAATCAGTCCCAGAGGGCTGAGTGACACAGAATATAGGCATCATGGCAGTTCCCTGGGTAGCCTGCAACCACACTGAGTATTTTGAGGTTGGCATCACATACCACCTGCACGTTCAGAGAGTGACGCCCACGCCGATTGACGTAGACGTGTCCTCTCACGTGCGGTGCCCGAAGCCCAATGTGGACTCACAATGTGGGAATCTGATATATGTGTGCCACAACTTCTTGAAAGCAAGTAACACTTGAGTGAAAAGCTTAGAGAAAGTGGCTTGTGAGACCCCCAATGACCATGAGGTTACAGACTGAGTGGTGCCTGTGGCCAATAAGTAGAGGGCACACATTAATTTCTACAGCCCAGACACTGAAAGTTGCCACCCCTAATGGTCCAAATCAGAGGCAGAACTCTGGGAGGCAATGGAGTCATCTGCTACCGGGCTCCTGCACCCATGGGGGCACCTCTCCTCCCCTTGGAAGTTTAAATTACTCATTTAAAAGCCCACAATATTGCTTCTGTGCAGAGCCGGCCCTAGCCTAAATGATGCCCTAGGCAAGATTTTGGCTGGTGCCCCTTAGCACTGCCACTAGTTCCGCCTCTGACCCTGCTCCCCTTTCCCAGCACCATCAACCCTTATCATAGCAGTCATCATTTTGGTGCTCCTACCCGCAATATTTTAAATAGAAACAGTGCACACATTTGGTGCGGAGACCAAACAGAGGTGTGTGGGAAGGGGCTTGGCCACACAATTTTACCCCCAATTCAAATGATGCCACACAGTAGTGCAACTTTATTCACATTATATCATTTGATGGTGTCACTTATTTACTGTAATACCACTTTACCTTATATACATTACTCCCCACATTATTCACATTATACCCTTAGAAAAAAATCCTGAGAAAATATTGTATTTTAACCACCTCCATGGCCACACTGCAACCCAGCACAAAGCAGTGTGTGCTGGGCAAAGGAGAAGAGCTGCAGCTGCTGCTGTCACTTAAGGATAGGGGGCCCGGGGCCCCCACTGGGCCCTCCCATCAGACTTTGGCCTGGGTAATTTGTACCCCCTACCCCTTTCTCTCGGCACCCCTGATATTACCACACAGTAATGCCCCTTACACATGACACACATTATTAATGTCCTTATAACTATAATGCCCCTTACACATTATGCCAACTTTTATTAATGCCCTACATACACATAATGACACACATAATGCCCCTTACACATATGTTGCACATTATTAATGCCCTTATACACATGACACACATAATGCCCATTACACATATTTTGCACATTATTAATGCCCTTAAATACGACACACATAATGCCTGTTACACATATGTCGCACATTATTAATGCATTTATACATGACACACATAATGCCCCTTACACATATGCCGAACACTATTGCACAACCAACCCCAGACAGCATTCGCACAGCCGCTAACACTGAGACCTCTGTCTCTGCTTGGATACAGATGTTTCCTCATACATCTTGTCTCAATAGGCCATGCAGCTCCTGGCCAGTTCTGTTAACGTTGGGTGCCTTTTTTGCTGAAAATTCATCTTATTTGTATTGTTATGACCAGCACACTCAAGGAGCTTCCGCTGATTAAAATGATATGCGGCATGCCTATATTTTGTATGCGACTGTGGCTGTACCTGCATACAGAATGCTATGTTACAGTGATTTCCATGAATACACTATTTCATATGCAGATACAACCTCACTCACAAACAGAATATAGGCATGCTGCATATCATTTTAATCAGCAGAAGCTGCTGATGCCCCGAGGCATTCCAAATGCCTGTGGCAATTGCCTAGTTTGCCTATGCCTAAGGCTGGCCCTGCTTCTGTGGCTGAGTTCTGAAATATATATGTTATCTCTATCTATCTATATTTCTGAACAGAAATATATATATATTTTATATAAGGTTATATAGGATTGTGTGTGTGTGTGTGGGGGGGGGGGGGGGGGGGGCGCCAATATATATTTTGCCTCCGGGCAACTGGAACGAAAATTGATGTTTGGGTAAATGTAGGGGAGTTTATGAATAAAATTGGGTCAATTCACCCATCAGGACCTGGTCTGCATCAGGGGCGAATTTTAGATACTTTAGAAATGCGAATTCCGTTTGCGCATTCCATTGAATAAGCGATTTGTATACTTTTCTATGGGAAAACATCTGGATGCTATAAAAATGGGAATTGAAACCGGCAAGTGAGAAAATTTGAGTTATTGCACAAAGTGTGCGAATTACGGGACTTTGTGCACCCTATTTAGTAAGCGATTTCGCGAAAAAGTGTGAAAACGCCATTTTGTTGCCTAAAAATCGCAAAAAAAATCAACAAGTGCATGCTATTAAATGTCACCCAGTATCTTTCTAGTGTGTACCCAGCCTTAAAGGATACATGTATTGTGCTAGTTCAAGGTACCAGGTTGTTGGTAACCATATTCAGAGACACAGTTCACTGCATATGGAAATGACAGGTACTGTATAGTGCTAGTTACTAGCTCCAGGCAGTTGGTGGTCAGAGGCACAGTGCTACATTCTAGATTCAGGCAATAGGTAATTGCAGACTTATTATGCAAATGTAGAGAATATAAAATGAAACAATATATAATAAAATGTAGCAGCTATGTATAGATCCTACCCATACCCTTTGACATTATTTTGGCAGGGCCTGCAGTCAGCTCAGTAATACTTCACAATATTTAAATACATTATTCAAATTAATAAATTATTTTGATGACATTATCTACATTGTATGTTGTATTTTCATTATTTTTTATAATCTTTTTGTAGAAAAGAAACATATAAGTTGCATAAAAACACATTGTGATGGAACATAACAAAGAAAAAGAATCGGATTAATTCTAAGAAATCTTGAACAGTTACTAGGACTGCTTAAGCCGTCAGCGAAAAAAAAGCACAACAGAAAAATGAAAGGAATTCTTTATACTGGACTTATTTCAAGGGCTCGGTTTTGTGTGCTTTTAAGCTACTATTTCAGAGAGACAAAAGTCTGAGGATGAGAAGCAAAACCATGCAAATAATTTAGAGAATAAGTGTCTGAGCACAATGTTTCTTTCTTGAGCATAAGAAGAATATAGGGAAATATATCAAAGATGCTATATATGAAAATTGTTTCTTGAGTCTTTCAGTTCCTAGTTGGGCTCTAATGAAATTCAAACCAACTACATCTGTCGTACTGCACTGTTAATTAGTTTTCTATTTATTTAGTAGATCTTGAAGTGAAAAGCAATCTATTGCCACTGGATTGTTTGACTTTCATACTAAATAGAATGCATTCCAATCCTCTGATGTTGAAACTAGCATGAGTCCAGCTCTCACCTCATTGCCATGTTAAATGAGTACCCAGCTGAATCTAAATATGGGGACTTTTTTAACCAGTTTGGAAATATCAGTGTATATCCTGTAAACAAGATAAGATTTTTTCTTTCCAGAGCTACTGTATATTTTAATTAGCTGTTTTACGTTACAGAATAATATAATGTTTATATAATTCATTAGATCATGTGTAATGGCGTTTTTATTTCTTTAAACAAATATGAAGAAAAATAAACTTGATTATCTGCAGTTATTGAATTCAGCTGAAAGCTGGAATATACCGGTAGTTGACAATTGGACTGTGAAAAAATGTTTTATAATTTTCTTAAAATATAGTAAATAAGTAAATAGTAAGTAAATATAGTAAATTGTTAGAAATAAATAGCAAAACAGGCATGGAACGTAACATTGGAAAACATCAGAAAAGGCTCAAAAAGCTTTAATATCAAACTTATTCCAGGAAGTAAGTTCATACCAGTTTGACGCAACAGAGCCAGTTTGCCTATTGATAAGTATTGTAACAGTCCAGTGCATTTTACTTAGTAAAGTGTTTAGTTTCGTAGTGATTAGGTGCTCAAATCAAGGTGGACTTTACCTATGGGCTGCAGGACAGCAGCCCCCCAGATAAAATCCACCACTGTTCTCAGCCTTAATGAACCCAGATGTAGTCCGTGAGACTACACTGGCTTTACTGTGACTGGCAGTCACTTCCTATCACCTGCAGTAAAGCAGTCCCAGTGTTCCATTCCTCCGGGATTGCCAGTCCGAGCTGCTATAGGCAGAGAGCTGGCTTCCTGTATTAAGCCACTCCATTCCTTGCAGTGCAGCTCAATTTAGCTTCTATGGGTTGCCACTAATGCAATTCATAGAAGCTAGAGGTATGTGCAAGCGCAGTACCGTCACCAATACTGACCATGCACCAGTCCCGGAGCTTGTCATTATTTTATATATGTAGCAGCATTTTATTTGTGTAGCAGCCACAGTATAATAAATTAAACAGGCATATAAAAACTAAAAGTTTTCTCATTTAGAATGTTTGACAAATTTGTGACTTGACAGGAAGGGTTTTGGGAGCAAGTAAGAACACTTTATCAAAAAACAGTCAGAGCATCAGTTCTTTAAGGTACAACCACTGAGCCTTAAATCTTGCAGCTACATAGCTCAAATGTAGGCTCTTTGGGCAAGCCACAGGCTATTACATTTCACAAAATATGTTGATCATATTGTACAATAATCCACTTGCCATAGAAATTTCCTAACATCCAACCTGAGATAAAGTGTTAAGATTGCATAGTTACAGCCAAGTGTGTAAGAACAACATTGCATTTTGTTAATCTTGCTATAAGCATTCAGTCTGTTTATGCTCTACATGCAGGGGTTAAAGTGGGCCGGAACGCACCGGAACTGAGTTCCGGCAGTTCAAATTGAAGCCGGAACTCAGTTCCGCCTCCTTCGCCCACCCAGCCTGCTGCTGCTGCCGCCCTGCCGAGAATCCATATGGATCTCTCAATGCGCGGGGACGGGACACGCCGATGTGGGTGCTAGTGCTACTGCTGCGGCTGCCGTGACTGTGTCTATGTGCACCGCTTGGCGCTCACAGTCACAGCCGCCTGTCACAATAGAGACTCTATTGAGTGACAGGCGGCTGTGACTATGAGCGCCGAGCGGTACACAGCGCCGGGCGGGGACTGACCTGACTGCCTCCCCCTCCTGCTGTTCGGATTGGCCACCAAGGGGGGACAGAGGAGGGACCTGCGCTTATGCGCAGGCTGTCACGGCTGCAAGCTCGAGCGTAGTGGACGCTGTGTAGCCTCGGTTCCAGCGCTTACCACACGCTGCCTCCGCTACTAGTAGCCCCCGCCAGGAGACATCATACATGTTGGACAAGTTGTTCAACTATATTACCCCCCCAACAAGTAAGTCTGTGCTTTTGGCTTCTGTGGGGAGGTGGGTGGGGGACGCGGAGGGATTGAGTTAGGGAGGGGGGGGGGGGTGGCGTTGGCGGGCCTTTTCTCTGGCCTCGGCGCCATTTTCTATTTTACTGCGCAGTGCGCACTCAGTCTGCTTCTCCTCCACCTCCTGCTCCAGCCTCAGGCTCTGTGACCATTACCATTTTGTTGGTGAGTTAGTGTACAGTACACTAACTCACCAACAAAATGGTAATGGTCACAGAGCCTGAGGCTGTGTACACTGTGTACTACTGACTGCACAGCTGTTATCTCAATGATGTGGGGCCTGGGGGAGCAGCAGTATGTTGTGTCATTGGTGCCAGGGGCTGGGCTGGGGGACTAGTCTAAAACTTGTCATTTTTTGTCCAATTTTTTGGCATGTTACTGATGCTGGCTGGGAGTGAGATTACCTAGATGGGGCTGGAAGTAGTGTCTATCAATCCAGGGGTGCCGCCATGTGTGCGTTATCAATCCAGGGGTGCCGCCATGTGTGCCTTATCAATCCAGGGGTGCCGCCATGTGTGCCTTATCAGTCCAGGAGTGCCGCCATGTGTGTCTTCTCAGTCCAGGGCAGCTGGCTTTTTTTTTTTTTATTAAAATCATTTTATTTTTTTCTTACTGCAAGTTTGCTGTTAAGTGTGCCATATCTAGTGTTCAATCTAGCACCCGCCATATTGGAAAACCCATGCAGTTCCTCTTACCTGCCTGGGGTGTTGCTGTTTGCTGTAGTGCTTCTAGCACAGTGTGGTCTGTATATCAGCACTGATATGCAAACATGTCCTGTGCTAGAAACACCACAGCAGACAGCGACACCCCAGACAGGGAAGAGGAACTGCATGGGTTTTCAAATATGGCGGGTGCTAGAATAAACACTACATATCATTTAAGGGGTGCTGCCATGTGTGTTGTACAATTTCATGGGTGCTGCAATGTGTGCTATATAATTTCAGGGGTGCTGCTAGGTGTGCTATATAATTCCAGGGATGCTCCATGTATGCCGTATCAGTCCAGGGGCACCGCCATGTATGCCGTATCAGTCCAGGGGAGCTGGCATTTCTTTTATTTTTTAATTGAAAGAAAAATATATATATTTCTTTCTTACTGCAAGGGTGCTGTTAAGTGTGCCAAATCATTCAAGGGGTGCTTCCCCACGCATGCGCAGAGCAATGGGACGGTCCGCTGCGGGCGACCTGGCTGCATGGGATGCGCACACGTCTTGGGAACATCGATAGTCGATGGCTACCCCTATCTCTCTCTCTGTTGTCTCTGTGAGCTGCAAACACCACAGCTTACTGAGCGCCTTATAAACTGCCCTGAACACATACCCTCACATGCATCCACTAGCAGGGGAAATTATTTAATGATCATGGACTATTATATGATTTCTCCTGCCTTTGCATATAGAAGTCAGGGCCTGCGTTCACATGGGAATGCCTAGCGTTTTCATGGGGATGCCCATAAAACGCAGGGCATTCCCATAGGTGAGCCCTGTTGGCGCTGCCCTGTTTGGCCCTCCCTCCTCGCAGCAAACATCTGAAACGCACCAAATTTACCTCATTCTGAGTGAACCTTAATTAGGCCCTTAGTGTGTTTTAAATGGGTGATGTGTATTTTATTTATTTGTGGGTAACTGCTAGTGTTTTAAAAGCTATATTGGGTGTGTAATGCCTATGCACACCCAGACAAAGTCCGAGTTTTGTGGCAGTGTGGGATACTGGGTGATATCAGATTTTTTTAAGAGAAAATAATTTGCAAGACAAAGTCCACACTGCCACCAAACTCTGACCTGACCCCTGCCACACACGTTGGCCTGCTTACATCCTGCCACCTGCTAGCACCTCATGTAATCTGTCTGTTGCCCCTACTAGATTGTAAGCTCTTCAGAGCAGGGCCCTCTTCCCTCCAGTTGTCTAAGCCTTCTTCTCTACACATTTCACTCATAGCTCTCCTATACTAAAAGACCAAGTGTCCTTCATTGGACACCAGCCCCTAGTAGTACAGTACATTGATCAATGTGGTCGGGCCCCGTACAAGTGTCCCCCTTGAACCCCCCCCCCCAAACACCCTGTCGCCTGCCCTGACTGTAATGTTAAGCTTGTCTCCCTGTACTGTTCCTTTGTACTGCGCTACGATACACTTGTGGAGCCTTATAAATAAAATATTAAATCTGTAATAGATCTGTTTACAGACCAGCACAAGCCACTAAAAGAACTCTCTCTGCACATGTTACATCTGCCCCACCTGCAGTGCACATGGGGGGTTATTTTGGTAATTTTCATGTACAGTGTTACTAAGACTATATATTTTTGTCCTAGGCCAGGACGTGTGTACTGAAAAGGCAGTCTTCAGTGGACAAGGTATCCAAGACCTCGCACCCGACTTGTGTCACCTTACCATACAGTTGGACAGACATCCCACTGACTGTGCTTCAGCTCTTGATAGGCAGGTAAGTCAGGGTTCTACTGGGTTTTTTTTGGGGGTAATTTTCATGTACAGTGTTACTAAGACTATATATTTTTGTCCTAGGCCAGGGCCTGTGTACTGAAAAGGCAGTCTTCAGTGGACAAGGTATCCAAGACCTCGCACCCGACTTGTGTCACCTCACCATACAGTTGGACAGACATCCCACTGACTGTGCTTCAGCTCTTGATAGGCCGGTAAGTCAGGGTTCTACTGGGTTTTTTTTGGTAATTTTCATGTACAGTGTTACTAAGACTATATATTTTTGTCCTAGGCCAGGACCTGTGTACTGAAAAGGCAGTCTTCAGTGGACAAGGTATCCAAGACCTCGCACCCGACTTGTGTCACCTCACCATACAGTTGGACAGACATCCCACTGACTGTGCTTCAGCTCTTGATAGGCAGGTAAGTCAGGGTTCTACTGGGGTTTTTTTGGTAATTTTCATGTACAGTGTTACTAAGACTATATATTTTTGTCCTAGGCCAGGACCTGTGTACTGAAAAGGCAGTCTTCAGTGGACAAGGTATCCAAGACCTCGCACCCGACTTGTGTCACCTCACCATACAGTTGGACAGACATCCCACTGACTGTGCTTCAGCTCTTGATAGGCCGGTAAGTCAGGGTTCTACTGGGTTTTTTTTGGTAATTTTCATGTACAGTGTTACTAAGACTATATATTTTTGTCCTAGGCCAGGACCTGTGTACTGAAAAGGCAGTCTTCAGTGGACAAGGTATCCAAGACCTCGCACCCGACTTGTGTCACCTCACCATACAGTTGGACAGACATCCCACTGACTGTGCTTTAGCTCTTGATAGGCAGGTAAGTCAGGGTTCTACTGGGGTTTTTTTGGTAATTTTCATGTACAGTGTTACTAAGACTATATATTTTTGTCCTAGGCCAGGACCTGTGTACTGAAAAGGCAGTCTTCAGTGGACAAGGTATCCAAGACCTCGCACCCGACTTGTGTCACCTCACCATACAGTTGGACAGACATCCCACTGACTGTGCTTCAGCTCTTGATAGGCCGGTAAGTCAGGGTTCTACTGGGTTTTTTTTGGTAATTTTCATGTACAGTGTTACTAAGACTATATATTTTTGTCCTAGGCCAGGACCTGTGTACTGAAAAGGCAGTCTTCAGTGGACAAGGTATCCAAGACCTCGCACCCGACTTGTGTCACCTCACCATACAGTTGGACAGACATCCCACTGACTGTGCTTCAGCTCTTGATAGGCAGGTAAGTCAGGGTTCTACTGGTTTTTTTTTGGTAATTTTCATGTACAGTGTTACTAAGACTATATATTTTTGTCCTAGGCCAGGACCTGTGTAGACTAAAGACAGTAATTTGAAGAAATTATTTATCTCAAGCTATTTAATCAGAAACTACTAATGAAAAGAAACTTACTTAGTTACTTCAAACCCGTGAATAAGGAAGTGAAAGAGCTAGAAAGCGTTCAAATTAGTGACAGTGAAGATGAGATCGATGGTGCTTCAGCAGCTGCGAGTGGAAGTAACATAGACTCCAGTGTTGAATTTATAACGATTGCAGATGTTGAACATCATACTAAAAAAGTTAGAGGTGAAGGTGATGGCTGCATACCCGATTGCTGGACAGATGAGCAAGCATCACTATTTAAAAAAAAATATTCCTGGCTAAGAATTGCAAATGGAAAAATGGGATGCGAAATTTGTGCAAAAGTTCAGACACTAGGAGCTGGAGCTGAAACATTCAGGGGATTTAGTAAAAGCCTTTCCACAGAATGGGCAACAAGCTGCGTTGGTCCATATGGTTTCACAAAAGCAAAACAACAGTTATCTCTTAGAAAAAAGATTCATGACCATCGTCTTTCAAAAGCACATGAGGCAGCAGTTAAAATCTTAAATGAACAAGCTGATAATATTTTACCAGAGTTAGTTGCAAAACAATACAATGAGCACATTGAAACAACTGTTAGAGTCTTCAGAACAGCTTATCATGTTGCCAAAAATAACCGTCCATACACAGATCATCCACAGTTAATTGATCTACAGGAAGCCAATGGATGTGATCTTGGAAAAATATTGCAGAGCAATGTTGTATGCACAGATATAGTTAGCCATATTTCATGTGAAATGAGAAAGCGACTCATTCAGAATATAGTAACCCTAAAACCAAAAGTAAGCATTCAGATTGATGAAAGTACAAGTGTGTCTAAAAAAACCACAATGATTATATATGTGCGTGCAATGATGGCAGCAATGTCAGGTGATAGTTCAGAAGCTTGCCAACCTACAACTTTTTTCCTAGATTTGGTTGAGCTTGATAGTACTACAGCCCAGGGCATTTGTGATTCCTTATTAACCACGCTGAGCAAGCATGGCTTATCTAAAAACCTTTTGTCAGAACTTCTTGTTGGTTAAGGGAGTGATGGAGCAGCAGTAATGCTTGGTTGTAAGTCTGGAGTTGCCACAATTCTACGTAAGGAATTTCCCAAACTCATCAGTTGGCACTGCATAAACCACCGCATAGAGTTAGCTGTTGCAGATACAGTGAAGGATCTTACCGAGATATACCACTTTCAGTCTTTTGTAGATAGTCTGTATGCACTATACAGTCGTTCTCCAAAGAATTTAAGAGAATTAAAAAGGTGTTCAGCAGAGCTCCATGATATTCTTATGAGCATAGGTCGTGTGCTTGATACTAGATGGGTTGCCTCAAGCTTTAGAACAGTTTATGCTATATGGAGATCATATGCTGCCTTATTCAAGCATTTTCAAGAACAGGTGCAAAGCAAAACTAAAGAAAGCACAAAGTTTGGCTCTTTGAGTAGGCAATTGCAAAGTGAGGAGTTCCTTATGAATTTGGCCTTAATGTGTGATGCTCTGTCAGAGCTTCGTGACCTTTCACTTGCTTTACAAGACCGAAACATTCACTTGGTAAAAGCTCAAAGGCTATTAGTAAGGCAGGTTCATGTTTTTGAATCACGCATTGAAAATGTATCTGGAATTTTCTCAAATGAGGCTTCTGAAGCTATCGCAAGAGGATATTTCAAAGAAGTAGAACTTATTAAGAATGCTAAAGTCAAAACCATCAGACGAGGGCAGTTTTATGCTAGCCTAAAAGCAAATATTGAAAATCGCTGTTTGTCATCAGAAGACATGAATTTTTACAAACTTGTAAAAGTTCTTTACAATGACTTCTGGCCTGATGTCTTGCCAGTAGAGTTTGGTGAAAAAGAGTTGAAAACCTTATGTGACCGTTTCCAAATTAACTTTGGAAAAACAAAGATGGCTTTTCGAGACTTCAAAGACAATGGAGGCAAAAGTGTACCATCAGATTTATTGCCAATTTTGCAATGTGTACAAACTTTGCCAGTTAGTAATGCAGAATGTGAAAGAGGATTCAGTGTAATGAACATAATCGCTACGAAGATAAGGAGTTCTCTTTCCATTTCTCACCTAGCAGAACTTATGATGATTAGCATATGT
Organism: Crinia signifera; assembly: GCF_055691185.1. Lineage (NCBI taxonomy): Eukaryota > Metazoa > Chordata > Amphibia > Anura > Myobatrachidae > Crinia > Crinia signifera. The sequence goes on along the minus strand of NC_139219.1, from coordinate 127,046,647 downwards.
GGTCCTCCTCTTCACTTATGGAATCCAGTGCCTTATGTAAAATCTTGGTTAGCTAAAGGCAGACGAAGTGCACTTCAAAACACTTGCATGGCAAGACAGAGGAAAGAGGATCACTCCAGTTTCCAGCACTTGTGGCGTTTGTTATAGGTCAGTTGAGAATTATTTAGCATTTTTGCTTTATGTACTTTGATTTCACTTGCTAAAGTGCATCTTTTGCATGCTATATTGTACACTCACCTCCTGCCTCTTTGGCATGATATTTCAATGATAGGACTCTGTCACCTGGAAATGGCAATAACCAACCACCATCAAAAGAGACAATCAACTGAAAATGGCAATTACCACAATGAAAATACACCACACCTGCTAATGGCGATGACCGACCAACATCAAAAGACACATTCACCAGGAAATGGCAACTACCACAATCATAACTAAAGTCACCTGATATTCAAAGAATCATTATGGGTAAGTATCTGTATTTGTGTTGTCCATGTAAATTCCTCTAAAGCCATACAGGTTAACTAACATACACTGTTCTCTTTATTTTCAGCTTCTTCAACATCTTACTAAACAGCTTGACCACTCCTCATCTCCTTCCTCTGGCGGCTGAAATCTCCAAAGAACACCATGTTAGGACTCGGTCACCAGGAAATGGCAACCACCATCAAAAGACCTTCACACATTAAGGCCAACTGTATTACGACCTCCTCACTTTGCAAATGACCAAGCACCATCAAAAGACTCTATCATCTGGGACTCATAGAATCATTATGGGTAAGTATCTGTATTTGTGTTGTCCATGTAAATTCCTCTAAAGCCATACAGGTTAACTAACATACACTGTTCTCTTTATTTTCAGCTTCTTCAACATCTTTACTAAACAGCTTGACCACTCCTCATCTCCTTCCTCTGGCGGCTGAAATCTCCAAAGAACACCATGTTAGGACTCGGTCACCAGGAAATGGCAACCACCATCAAAAGACCTTCACACATTAAGGCCAACTGTACTACGACCTCCTCACTTTGCAAATGACCAAGCACCATCAAAAGACTCTATCATCTGGGACTCATAGAATCATTATGGGTAAGTATCTGTATTTGTGTTGTCCATGTAAATTCCTCTAAAGCCATACAGGTTAACTAACATACACTGTTCTCTTTATTTTCAGCTTCTTCAACATCTTTACTAAACAGCTTGACCACTCCTCATCTCCTTCCTCTGGCGGCTGAAATCTCCAAAGAACACCATGTTAGGACTCGGTCACCAGGAAATGGCAACCACCATCAAAAGACCTTCACACATTAAGGCCAACTGTACTACTACGACCTCCTCACTTTGCAAATGACCAAGCACCATCAAAAGACTCTATCATCTGGGACTCATAGAATCATTATGGGTAAGTATCTGTATTTGTGTTGTCCATGTAAATTCCTCTAAAGCCATACAGGTTAACTAACATACACTGTTCTCTTTATTTTCAGCTTCTTCAACATCTTTACTAAACAGCTTGACCACTCCTCATCTCCTTCCTCTGGCGGCTGAAATCTCCAAAGAACACCATGTTAGGACTCGGTCACCAGGAAATGGCAACCACCATCAAAAGACCTTCACACATTAAGGCCAACTGTACTACTACGACCTCCTCACTTTGCAAATGACCAAGCACCATCAAAAGACTCTATCATCTGGGACTCATAGAATCATTATGGGTAAGTATCTGTATTTGTGTTGTCCATGTAAATTCCTCTAAAGCCATACAGGTTAACTAACATACACTGTTCTCTTTATTTTGAGCTTCTTCAACATCTTTACTAAACAGCTTGACCACTCCTCATCTCCTTCCTCTGGCGGCTGAAATCTCCAAAGAACACCATGTTAGGACTCGGTCACCAGGAAATGGCAACCACCATCAAAAGACCTTCACACATTAAGGCCAACTGTACTACGACCTCCTCACTTTGCAAATGACCAAGCACCATCAAAAGACTCTATCATCTGGGACTCATAGAATCATTATGGGTAAGTATCTGTATTTGTGTTGTCCATGTAAATTCCTCTAAAGCCATACAGGTTAACTAACATACACTGTTCTCTTTATTTTCAGCTTCTTCAACATCTTTACTAAACAGCTTGACCACTCCTCATCTCCTTCCTCTGGCGGCTGAAATCTCCAAAGAACACCATGTTAGGACTCGGTCACCAGGAAATGGCAACCACCATCAAAAGACCTTCACACATTAAGGCCAACTGTACTACTACGACCTCCTCACTTTGCAAATGACCAAGCACCATCAAAAGACTCTATCATCTGGGACTCATAGAATCATTATGGGTAAGTATCTGTATTTGTGTTGTCCATGTAAATTCCTCTAAAGCCATACAGGTTAACTAACATACACTGTTCTCTTTATTTTCAGCTTCTTCAACATCTTTACTAAACAGCTTGACCACTCCTCATCTCCTTCCTCTGGCGGCTGAAATCTCCAAAGAACACCATGTTAGGACTCGGTCACCAGGAAATGGCAACCACCATCAAAAGACCTTCACACATTAAGGCCAACTGTACTACTACGACCTCCTCAATTTGCAAATGACCAAGCACCATCAAAAGACTCTATCATCTGGGACTCATAGAATCATTATGGGTAAGTATCTGTATTTGTGTTGTCCATGTAAATTCCTCTAAAGCCATACAGGTTAACTAACATACACTGTTCTCTTTATTTTCAGCTTCTTCAACATCTTTACTAAACAGCTTGACCACTCCTCATCTCCTTCCTCTGGCGGCTGAAATCTCCAAAGAACACCATGTTAGGACTCGGTCACCAGGAAATGGCAACCACCATCAAAAGACCTTCACACATTAAGGCCAACTGTACTACTACGACCTCCTCACTTTGCAAATGACCAAGCACCATCAAAAGACTCTATCATCTGGGACTCATAGAATCATTATGGGTAAGTATCTGTATTTGTGTTGTCCATGTAAATTCCTCTAAAGCCATACAGGTTAACTAACATACACTGTTCTCTTTATTTTCAGCTTCTTCAACATCTTTACTAAACAGCTTGACCACTCCTCATCTCCTTCCTCTGGCGGCTGAAATCTCCAAAGAACACCATGTTAGGACTCGGTCACCAGGAAATGGCAACCACCATCAAAAGACCTTCACACATTAAGGCCAACTGTACTACTACGACCTCCTCACTTTGCAAATGACCAAGCACCATCAAAAGACTCTATCATCTGGGACTCATAGAATCATTATGGGTAAGTATCTGTATTTGTGTTGTCCATGTAAATTCCTCTAAAGCCATACAGGTTAACTAACATACACTGTTCTCTTTATTTTCAGCTTCTTCAACATCTTTACTAAACAGCTTGACCACTCCTCATCTCCTTCCTCTGGCGGCTGAAATCTCCAAAGAACACCATGTTAGGACTCGGTCACCAGGAAATGGCAACCACCATCAAAAGACCTTCACACATTAAGGCCAACTGTACTACGACCTCCTCACTTTGCAAATGACCAAGCACCATCAAAAGACTCTATCATCTGGGACTCATAGAATCATTATGGGTAAGTATCTGTATTTGTGTTGTCCATGTAAATTCCTCTAAAGCCATACAGGTTAACTAACATACACTGTTCTCTTTATTTTCAGCTTCTTCAACATCTTTACTAAACAGCTTGACCACTCCTCATCTCCTTCCTCTGGCGGCTGAAATCTCCAAAGAACACCATGTTAGGACTCGGTCACCAGGAAATGGCAACCACCATCAAAAGACCTTCACACATTAAGGCCAACTGTATTACGACCTCCTCACTTTGCAAATGACCAAGCACCATCAAAAGACTCTATCATCTGGGACTCATAGAATCATTATGGGTAAGTATCTGTATTTGTGTTGTCCATGTAAATTCCTCTAAAGCCATACAGGTTAACTAACATACACTGTTCTCTTTATTTTCAGCTTCTTCAACATCTTTACTAAACAGCTTGACCACTCCTCATCTCCTTCCTCTGGCGGCTGAAATCTCCAAAGAACACCATGTTAGGACTCGGTCACCAGGAAATGGCAACCACCATCAAAAGACCTTCACACATTAAGGCCAACTGTACTACTACGACCTCCTCACTTTGCAAATGACCAAGCACCATCAAAAGACTCTATCATCTGGGACTCATAGAATCATTATGGGTAAGTATCTGTATTTGTGTTGTCCATGTAAATTCCTCTAAAGCCATACAGGTTAACTAACATACACTGTTCTCTTTATTTTCAGCTTCTTCAACATCTTACTAAACAGCTTGACCACTCCTCATCTCCTTCCTCTGGCGGCTGAAATCTCCAAAGAACACCATGTTAGGACTCGGTCACCAGGAAATGGCAACCACCATCAAAAGACCTTCACACATTAAGGCCAACTGTACTACTACGACCTCCTCACTTTGCAAATGACCAAGCACCATCAAAAGACTCTATCATCTGGGACTCATAGAATCATTATGGGTAAGTATCTGTATTTGTGTTGTCCATGTAAATTCCTCTAAAGCCATACAGGTTAACTAACATACACTGTTCTCTTTATTTTCAGCTTCTTCAACATCTTTACTAAACAGCTTGACCACTCCTCATCTCCTTCCTCTGGCGGCTGAAATCTCCAAAGAACACCATGTTAGGACTCGGTCACCAGGAAATGGCAACCACCATCAAAAGACCTTCACACATTAAGGCCAACTGTACTACTACGACCTCCTCACTTTGCAAATGACCAAGCACCATCAAAAGACTCTATCATCTGGGACTCATAGAATCATTATGGGTAAGTATCTGTATTTGTGTTGTCCATGTAAATTCCTCTAAAGCCATACAGGTTAACTAACATACACTGTTCTCTTTATTTTCAGCTTCTTCAACATCTTTACTAAACAGCTTGACCACTCCTCATCTCCTTCCTCTGGCGGCTGAAATCTCCAAAGAACACCATGTTAGGACTCGGTCACCAGGAAATGGCAACCACCATCAAAAGACCTTCACACATTAAGGCCAACTGTACTACGACCTCCTCACTTTGCAAATGACCAAGCACCATCAAAAGACTCTATCATCTGGGACTCATAGAATCATTATGGGTAAGTATCTGTATTTGTGTTGTCCATGTAAATTCCTCTAAAGCCATACAGGTTAACTAACATACACTGTTCTCTTTATTTTCAGCTTCTTCAACATCTTTACTAAACAGCTTGACCACTCCTCATCTCCTTCCTCTGGCGGCTGAAATCTCCAAAGAACACCATGTTAGGACTCGGTCACCAGGAAATGGCAACCACCATCAAAAGACCTTCACACATTAAGGCCAACTGTATTACGACCTCCTCACTTTGCAAATGACCAAGCACCATCAAAAGACTCTATCATCTGGGACTCATAGAATCATTATGGGTAAGTATCTGTATTTGTGTTGTCCATGTAAATTCCTCTAAAGCCATACAGGTTAACTAACATACACTGTTCTCTTTATTTTCAGCTTCTTCAACATCTTTACTAAACAGCTTGACCACTCCTCATCTCCTTCCTCTGGCGGCTGAAATCTCCAAAGAACACCATGTCACCAGGGATTGGCTACTACCACCACAAATGGACTATGTCACCTGGAAATCAGAGACTCATTGTGGTTAGTCTTAAATCTGGTATGAGTGCATTGAAAATATACAATAATGACCTTGTAAGATCCTGTTTAGCACATACAATATGATTAATTTGTATTCACCAATGAGAAACCTATTAATAGCACTAATTGGAGTGTTATGTAAAGCAAAGTTTCAGGGTATTTCAAGTACAATTTTCTCTATTGTATCTTAAATGGTTAAAAACTTATGTTATTTGTAAAAATAAAAGAACAGCTGATCCTCCTTCTGCGTGGATATAATTTAAAGTCCAATAGCAAATGGGTAAACAATGAATATACTTAAAGGGGCGTGTATATGGGCGTGGCTTCTGCCAGGTGGGAGGTGCTAGGGGTGTGGCCCACAAGGGTGGGTCTAGAGGGGTGAGTTCCACCACCTCCCTTGGACCACTTTAAGCACTGTCTACATGAAATATGTTTAGAATGCATTAGAACCAGCTCACACATGCATATCACAATCCTATGTGTAAGCCTTATAGGGGGAGCTGACTGAGGAGTGTTGGTTAAGAATTTTAACCTCATTTGTTATATTGTAATTACTTTAAAAGTTAGTACAGCAAATGCCAAATGAATGTGAAAAGCAGCACAAAGGTATTTTGTTTACTTATCCAAATAAATTTGTTTAAAACAGTAATTATATAAAACAGTTCCCAATTTCAGATTTTATTTTTTGAATACTAAGGGGGATATTTAATCTCTGCCAATATTTCTGACAGTGGAAATATCGGCAGTTCAGTATTCAATGGCGATGGCGGATCCCAGCCAGGACTCGCCTGCTTACAGATAAGGACCACAACCGTTTTATTTATTTTTTAAGGCAGTGCTTTCACTGATCCACGGACTTTCCAACACTCGACAGGAGGAAAATTGCATTCCAGGCTGTCGAGTTACTGTCCCGATTGTCGGAATCCAGAAATAAATACCCCCTTAAGTGTAATTGTACATCTGAATACATAGTGGTGAATTTACTAAGATGGGAGTTCTATTGAAGATGGGATGTTGCCCATAGCAACCAATCAGATTCTACTTCTTAATTATTTAGCACCTTCTAGAAGACAATATATAGAATCTGATTGGTTGCTGTGGGCAACATCCCATCTTCAATAGAACTCCCATCTTAGTAAATTTGCTCCGTAGTGCTAATATGGTGTTTTTGTTTTTTTAAAGCCCCAAAATTAAACACATACGTGAAAATAGCTTAATTACTGTACAGCCATATGCTCTGCCCTAGTTTGTCCGATGCATATCAGATACACTTCCACCCAACCAGGTTATAAGCACAAGAATAGTCTTAATATAAAGCAACCATTAGTTAGGCCACAGGTGTATTGGTATATTGGTTTATTATTAATCAGTGTTTAAATTAAGATCCAAGTTTAGCAGCAAATAATTACTAGTATCTGAGTCTTGTATGCCCAACCAAATACTGTATGCAGATAAATGGGCTGAAAGTATGTCAACCTGGTATCCAAAACGCTGTGGGGCGTGGGCTATGGTCACCAAGCTTCCTTAGGAGCTCCTGAGGAAGCTAGGTCACCATGGGTTTAATTCAGTATGGATCGCTAAAACATGGATTGTGAAAACGCAATTCGGTCAATTATAAAATGCTTTTGCATTGCACATGCGCGCCGTAAAATTATGAATTAGTCTGCATACGCATTTCTTGGTTTTCTTTGTTTACTTCATACACCTATGGTATATACCTATAACAAGGAGATATATGTAGAAGATTAGATACATATTTGAACTTTTCAGGTGCCAGGAAGTTGTCAATCAAGGTTTAGAACATATTCAAGGGGAGGAGGCCTGGACTGCTTATCCTAGCTCCTCGTCAGAATGGGATGTGCCACCTAGCTGAGAATTAGTATTACAACATAGAAACAGGATAGCAGGCACACCATATACCATTAAAAAAATACTTTGGGTTTAGAACATTATTGCTGTCAATTTAAGTCAAACAATGGGGTTTATTCAACCTTGATCACTGTTGATCAAATTCGCAAACCAATTATTATTGAAGTGTGTGCTTCTGGATCACACCAAGCAGCAACAAAATACAGCAATGCAGCAATCTATTCACAATCATCCAGCAGTTTTATTGACAGGAAGTCACCATTTGGGAGTGGTAACTGGACTTCTGTGTGTCCAGGGGTTTTCAGGGAGGGTGTGTGATGTCTGCTCGATCAGCCTGTCTCTGTCGCAGACTTGTGGAAGAATGGGAAAATCAATTGATGGTGACTGAGTTGTGAATTGATTTGTAGCTCAGTGACCCATTAGCAAGTCCTTTGTAGAGTTTCACATGGCAGGATTTCACTCTGTTTGGGTGGTGGCTATCTGATCGCAGAACTCTGCAAATTCGCACAGCAGAGATCAAAGGATGTGTCCGGAATACAAAGCTCAAGCAGAAAATGGGATTGTTCAAATTAGGTTTGCAGAGAAAAAACGATGTAATGATTTAAAATAAATTATTAAGTAATTAAACGATTAATTAAATATTATTTCAAATAGAATAACATTTGATTCCACTGAGAAAGCTATTGTTGAAATAATTTCTGAACCATAACTGAATAACAGAAAGGTTGAAAAAATTATTTTAAAGAAGAAAAAAATTAAGAAATATTGAAGAAATAATATGTATATTGATTATTGTTTAACATTAATATGAACAGTTACATTTTACATTTGAAAAGAAAGAAGATAACTAACATATCTAAGGGAGGCGCAGAAGATTGACTAACAAAGAAAGAAAGAAGATAACTAACATATCTAAGGGAGGCGCAGAAGATTGACTAACAAAGAAAGAAAGAAGATAACTAACATATCTAAGGGAGGCGCAGAAGATTGAGCTGTGTGGTCAAGCAGCAGTACAATAAGTGGGGGTGTCACTCCCCAATATATAGATAAGCAAAAAAGGTGAAGGGGTGACTGCGCTAATAGACAAATTATAACATGTTGTTTGTAGCAATGTAAAAATATTTAATAAACAAAATAAAAACACATAAACTGTACAGTAAAAATATACCAATATTGGCTTAAGAAAATAGTAGGGATAAAATTAGGGGTAAAGGGCATCAGGGGGTGATGTGATTGATTTGAAAGTCCAAACGATACCGTATTTATGAACCAGCTGATTAGGTTGTGGTGCTTTTCCTTTTTTAATCTCGCCTCACTGTTGTATAATTGTATTGGTGGCTCCAAGTGACCCCATGGACAGCTTCGGTGGAGGATGCGAAATCTCCTGCAGTTCTATAGCCCAATAGATCAAAGGGGGTACCTCTCGGTTGATGTAGATCCCAGGAAAGTTTAGTCCAGCAAAGGGAAGTTCTTCAGAGGCTAAACGGTCATTTAGCAAAGTTTTGGATGGTCTAAGGGGATATAGTCAGTCAACCCCAGGTGATTGCCAACGCATTTCACTCCACTAGGGAGCTTTTTCAAGGCTTATGGGCCTGAATCTGGTTGGCTCTGGCTCTCTGGTAGCTTACCAAGCGCCAAAGAGCCGGCCCAACCGAATACCCGCCCCCCAGCTGCCGTTTCCCCTAGCAACCCTACGAAAACACATCCCTTTGCATGCCACTTCTGCCCGAGAAATCATTCATTGGTCGCTGACCATCAAATGATTTCTCCTGGCTTCGCAAATAAAAGTCAGTGGCTATTTCATACACTCTGGTTTTAAATGGACTGCAAAAAGCCACAAAAGTTGTCCATTATGATTAACATGTCCAGCATTTGGCGATTTGCTGCCTAGCCTTAGCCGTAGCATGTGAAATAGCCCTTACCCTGCAACTGGGCCATGGCTAGACTGTGTGAAAGGACCCTGCACTCCATATTATACATTAAAAGCCTGGAATGGCTTTTGTGCTGTCTGACTTTTTGCCATCTGGTCAAAGCTGGATAGTGTGAAATAGCCCTTAGGATATAAATACCATTAGTGTGCCCCACCTACACAGTAAATACAAAAGACATTGAAAGCAGTTTGCCTACAGGTGCCAGCCCTGAAAATTTTAGCTTTATGCATCACAGAACAGATATAAGCAGGGAGCCCAGGGCATACCTCCCAACTTTGTTGATCTCTGAATCAGGACCTGCCGTGATGAAGGCGTGGCCAGCCCAAAAAGGGTGCAGGGTTAAGGGGCAAGTGGAGGGGGCCTTATGTAAAGGGGGCATGGCATAGTACTGCAACTTTCTGGTAGCGCATTTTAGTCCTGCAATGTGGCTGTATCAGGACTGATCTAACACTACTCACAGAAGTGTCCTCCTTACACTTATCTACTTTTCTGTCAGTGTGTCAACTTCTTCTCTCACCCTCCGTCCGCTCATAAATTATTTGATTATGTTGGGCAGCAGAAATAATTGAATCTAACTCACTGTATTTTCCTTTTCCCCATCTCCCTAAGGATACCTGCTATGTTATAACACTTATATTAGCGGTTATTTAAATAATCAACAGCACATTACCACCAATGGGTATTATTTCGTTCATTGTGTATGCTCTTCATCTTTAATATAATTATGAATTAAACTACACACGTTTATCACACATACTGGAAGTGTCCACAGCTGTCCTATTTAAGGACATAAATAAAATCATACACCAACAGTGTATGGTTAATTAATAACACCACTAACTGCCACTGTGTAGATATAAACATATTGAATTTTCAGTGGCGCTAATTTTGTTCACTAATTTTTAAGTATATTTTGTTAATTAACTCTTCATGACAAATTGTGTATCATATGAAATTATAGAGTCATTATTTTAGAGAATCAGAATTAAAAGCTAAGTTTGATTTCACTCATTATCTATTACCATATAAAAGTGTGCTTCCCAAAAGGAATCCTTTCTGTGAACGGCTGCCCACCTCCTGTGGTCGGCCGTTTCCTTGTCCTGAGATTATGTGAAAAATCTATATATCATCCAGATAAATAACTACAGAGTGTTACAGAAGATCTTGGATTGTTTCATCTATGAATTTCTGAAACACTACGTGAGCATTGCTACTTCCCAATGGCATTACCAATCAAAATGAATGTCCCATGTGTTAAATGCGGTATTCCATTCATCCCCAGCTATTTGTCCCCAGGATCCAAAAGATTATAAGTACCTCCCTTGATTCCTTCCCTGGAATCAAATCAATTGGACAGTCCCAATCCCTGTGAGGCGGTAAATTATTAGGCGCTGATTTAATCTCTTTGTGATGTAAAGCCCCAATTAGCAGCTGGAGTGGAGCAATCTGAGGGGTAACAAAATGTTGTGGAATAAAACTACCATCAACTGCAGATAGATTTAATTTTTGAGGAAGTAAAGCGGTTCCAAATCGATGAGCTGTGACAAAACTGGCTGTGACAAATTTTACTGCTGCTCCGGAATCAAATTAAAATTTGTGTAATAATGGACCACCAGGAAGGATGACTGGTACTTGGATGATGGAGTCGGTATGGGATGTAGAATATTAATATGTCCTAATCTGGTTTCTCCAGGACAATTAGGACCAGGAGTTTAAGATGAAGATGATAAGACAATGGATGTACAGTAGAGAAGATTTGTGTCCAATCCTGTTTAGATCTTTCTAGTTGTCTTTCCGTATATCTAGCTTATTAAACAGAGAGATTACCTCAGAGAGTTTTACCTGGAGCTAGTTCATCCTTAATTTTGTCCAAAAGACCAGAAAGAAAAACTAATGCCAGAGCTTCTTCATTTTACTGGAGTTCTGATGATAAAGTTTGGAAATGGTTATTTGTCCATTTTCTAGGCATGATATTTGAATGTTAGCTTATCTGGGAAGATTATCTGGTCAGTTCATGAATATGTTGGCATTGCTGACTTATTAATTATTGAATGAGAGACAACCCATACTGTATGTAGGATTACTACCCAAGGCTCTAAGTTGTCATTATGGATATGAACTCATGGGATATATTTTGCACTGTGAAAAGGAGCTAATATACATATAAAGGGATATTTGGGAGCTTTAGGGTAGCATAATGGGCCATGGAGAGGGGGAGGGCTCTGGGCTGGCATATAAAGATGTATGTACATAACAGCCTTGGAGCCTCTTCATATACCATTGTTTACTCAAAGTGTTTTTCTGAGATAGTGTGTTTTCATTTTCAGTAAAAGGGTGGTGCCAAGGCAATTTTTAATTTGCAATAACAAGAAAACAAAGAGATGGATGTTGCATACCTCCCAACAGTCCCGATTACAGCGGGACAGTCCCGATTATCAGGGCCTGTCCCGCTGTCCCTCCCGCGGCCGGCAGTGTCCCGCGGTGAGGGGGGGCTGTTGGGAGTCCCCCCTGTCTGCTGCTAAGCAGCGGGGAATAAACGCTGTGCGCATGCACACAGCGTCTATTCCCGCAGCCAGGGGGCTGGGGACATGGCTAGAGGCTCACAGAGCCTCTGGGTCATGCCCCCATAGCGGCAAATTGGGGTCGTGGCCTCGCAGGAGAGCCGCGAGTATAGGCCACGCCCCGGAATTAGGCCACGCCCCCCGAAATTTCCGGCGCGCCTACGGAACGCAGCAGCTACGTCCCGCCTCGGGGACGTCAGAAGTTGGGAGGTATGATGTTGGCACAGTCTCTATAAGAGCAGAAATCAGCTGCAGCAGAGGTAACAGATAATCAGTCCTCTCTGAGATATGCTCAGATGTACTATGCGTGAGGGGGTAATGCCACTGGGGAATCCATTGAAACTGGGGGAATAAGAATAATGGGTACTTATGTAATATCTGGGCGCCCGATTTTTGCATTGCATCCAATAGTGGCATAGAAACATAGAATTTGATGGCAGATAAGAACCACTTGGCCCATCTAGTCTGCCCCTTTTTTTAAACATGTTACCTCAAACCATATTTGATCCTTATTTTTTTGTAAGTATATCAATATGCCTATCCCAAGCATGTTTAAATTGTACTACTGTATTTGCGTCTACCACCTCTGATGGTAGGCTATTCCACTTATCTACTACTCTTTCTGTGAAGTAATTCTTCCTCACATTTCCCCTGAATCTTCCTCCCTCTAGTTTCAGTGCATGTCCTCGTGTTCTGTTGCTCCTCTTTCTGTGAAGAATGTCTCCCACCTGTACCTTGTTAAAACCCTTGATATATTTGAAAGTTTCAAGTTGTGTCTCCCCTTTCCCTTCTCTGCTCTAAAGTATACATATTAAGATCTTTTAGTCTTTCCTGGTACGTTTTGTGATGTAGGCCATGCACCATTTTAGTTGCCCTTCTTTGTACAGTCTCTAATGTATTTATATCCTTCTGGAGATATGGCCTCCAGAACTGAACACAATACTCTAGGTGAGGTCGTACCAATGACCTATACAGTGGCATTATTACTTCTTTCTTTCTACTGCTGATACCTCTCCCTATGCAACCAAGCATCTGACTTGCCTTCTTCATTGCTTTGTTACATTGCCTACCTGCTTTTAAGTCCCCTGAAATAGTGACACTTAGATCCCTCTCTTCCTCAGTAGTTTCCATTATAGTGCCATTTATACTATATTTAGACTTTGGATTTCTGAGACCCAAGTGCATGATTTTGCATTTTTTGGCATTAAACTGTAGTTGCCATGCTCTTGACCATTCCTCTAATCTACCTAGAGCCTCAATCATTTGTTTTACCCCTCCTGGTGTGTCTACCCTGTAGCATACCTTTGTGTCATCTGCAAAAAGGCACATTTTACCCTCAATTCCATTTGCAATATCACCAATAAAGATATTAAAAAGCACTGGTCCAAGTACAGATCTCTGGGGTACTCCACTTGTAACCTTTCCCTCCTTTGACTGTACTCCGTTTACTACAACTCTCTGTTTTCTGTCCTGCAACCACGCTCTTATCCATTCAACTATCTTAGAATCCAATCCCAAACTTTCAAGTTTATTTAACAGTCTGCGATGTGGGACAGTGTCAAAAGCTTTACTAAAGTCTAGATAAGCTACATCTACAGCCCCACCTTGATCTATTACTTTAGTCACCCAGTCAAAAAAGTAAATAAGATTTGTTTGACATGATCTTCCCCCAGTAAACCCATGCTGTTTTGGATCCTGTAAATTGCTGGATTTGAGATATTATACAACTCTTTGTTTTAAGAGTGTTTCCATCAATTTCCCTACTACTGATGTAAGGCTCACTGGTCGATAGTTGCTTACCTCTTCCTTGCTTCCACTTTTGTGCAGTGGGACTACATTCGCTGTTTTCCTGTCCTCTGGGATTACTTCAGTAGCTAGTGACTGGTTGAATAATTCTGTTATTGGTTTTACCAGCTCCCCTTTAAGCTCTTTTAGTATCCTTGGATATATCCCATCTGGCCCCATTGATTTATCCACTTTCAGTTTTGAGAGTTCTGTGAGGACTTTCCCCTCTGTATATGTACTTGTCTCTCCCTCAGTTTTCTGACTATACTTGCAACTTAACTGTGGCCCCTTTCCCTCTCTTTCAGCAGTGAATACTGAGCAGAAATAATTATTAATATTATCTGTTATTACATTGTCCCCCTCAAGAAAACTTCCACTCGCTGTCTTCAGTCTAATTATTCCACTTTTTGTTTTTCTCCTTTCACTTTCACTTTCACTTATATACCTAAAAAATGTTTTCCCCCTTTTACCCACTGACAGGGCCATTTTCTCTTCAGCCTGTGCTTTTGCACATCTGATTACCTTCTTAGCCTCCTTCTGTCTAACAAGGTACAAGATTTTTCATTGTAAAGACCCAATTTTTAATTGTATAGTCACCCATGGGTGATTTCATACCCCCACTATGCAACTACGCATGGAGTTGATTTTATATAGTGTGGCGAGCACAGAAAGCCACCGAGTCCGAAGCGTGGCGAGCGCAGAGAGCCCCGCAAGGGGACGCAGAATACATGTAAAGTAATCCGCGTCCCCTCGTGGGGCTCGCTGCGCTCGCCATGCTTTGGGCTCTGGGGCTCGCTGCGCTCGCCACACTATATAAAATCAACTCCATGCGTAGTTGGATAGTGGGGGTATGAAATCACCCATGGGTGACTATACAATTAAAAATCGGGTCTTTACAATGAAAAATCACATCGCATTGCATCGCATGCCTTTAGTTGTGGCATGCAATGAAAAAATCGGGCGCCCAGATAATACATAAGTACCGAATAATGCTAAAATGATGATACTTGGACAAAGTAGAGGTGTGGAGCAGTCCCATAAATGAGACATGCCATTAGAGATTACTTACCATTATGGTGTGGGGTTATTATCATTTGGTTTATGTTGTCACTTAGTTATCTATGATATATTGGGAGGTAATCTTACAATGGTGACATATACACATGTGCCTCCCAGTTTGGCGGCTGTGCCGGATACCAGCCGAAATAAGTTTTATAAAGGGGCAGTCATTTACAAGGCATGGTTTTCCTTGCAAATTACTGCCCCTTTAAAAAAAAAAACTCAGAATTCAGAGGCAATTACATTTGGCCCATGGGGTGGGGAGGAAAGATTGCCAAAGCACCCGCTAGACTTTTTTTTATGTAAAAACCTTCTAGATACATTTTTAATAATGTGTTTTTATCTTTTGTGAATAGAATATATACATTTTTGGTGACCATTTATAAAAATAATTTGTCCATTGAGTAGTTAAAGACTATTTTCTATAATTTTACAAATGTTGTTATCTTATGTCACCATTGTTGTTGCGAGAGAAGACAGTCTTTACCTGATATTTGAGCACAGGACAATACCTTTTATGTATTGTATTTATTTGGCATTTAGTAACTTAATTTACCACTGTACTGTATGCCATTGTGTTTGTTTATTTTGAAATGCCAGAATGTCAGATGAACAATAATAGAGAAAATCTATAATGAATATATTACTTCTTATAATTCTGTTAATAAAACAAATTCTTGGCCCTCATTGCAAAAAAAAATAATGAAAAGATAAGTCCTGGGTACAAAGTTTGGTACCTGTTAGGAAATAGAAAAATCCATTGTGCCCATATTTTTAAATATAACTAAATTTCAGCAGGTGATATGGATATCAATCCATCATTTGATGGACTTAAGTTATATGGATATATGATTAATCACCTAGCACTGTATACAAAAAAATGGAAGGTAAACAACTATGATTTAGGAATGTTTTTGCTTGCAGTTTTTATCTGGGGCAAAAGAAAACAATTCTAAGCTCAAATAAATCCTACACTTGCTTTGGAATTATATAAACACATTTAAAGAACAGAGTCACCAAACAAAAATAATCATAAAGAGGTCCAATAATACAACACATTCATGTATAATCATGTCTTTGATTATTAAATATCACTTCTTACATTCTAGCAATAGTAAATAAATGTCATACTGTTTGTGTCAGAGAAAACAGTTTTGGAATACAAATAGCTGCATAGAAGACAACAAAGAACATTTTCCTTGGAAGTGTGCTTTCAGTTTAAAGCTGCACATTACTTTGTTGTTTTTTTAACAGCAAATTTTGCACCTTATAACATGAAGGTATTTTTACAGTCTTCTCTTTTACTAGGAATATTCATTAGTGGTCCCTTCTGCTCCCACCCAGTAAACAGTCCTTGTCATTTTCCTTCTCTGTGTTAAGCCGTGTCCACACGGCAGCGATATGGGCTATAATCGCTGGAAATATTGCCAGTGATGGGAGTGTGCCCCAGTGATAAATCGCCGGGTGCGTGCTCCCATTTTCAGCCCCATTCAAATCGCTGGTCGCAGGAGCTTGCTCCTGCTACCAGCTGATTACCTCTGCGGCACCGCCGGCAGAGGTTCCCTTTCATCAGCGACCATCTCTGGTCGCTGATGAAAAGGAGACACTGAGCAATATATTGCTGAGCAATATATCTCACCGTGTGTACACACCTTAAGACATACTTACTGTACCAACCTTTAAGTGTCCCCAACACAAAGCAGTGAATCTCAGACAATCATTGCAGGTCCCATCACACATACTGTATTTTGCTATTAAGGGGGTGGGATGTGAGAGAGTTGCCCTGTCCTCCAGGAGTGTGTGTACTTGGTTTATAATAATTTTTTAGGTAGTATATTTCTGCTGATTTATCTGGGTATCTGCATTGGAAGGCTCTATATTATACTATTTAATGTAAATAAAATGAGTCATTAATAGATTTTTATACCGAGCTGCCAATATATTTCTCAGCCTCTTCAATTTAGCCCAAAATGTATTTGCCCAGTAATCTTTAGTACATAAGCACCAAGTTTGAATAGGTAGTCTGTAGCAATGATAGCACCATAGATCCCCTCCCTTATTAATATGCAACTGTACATGGGGTACGTTATTTATGGGATATACAGTTACTATGACAACAGTGACTGTGTTGAATCCATCATCAGGGCTGGTATATCCTAAAAGCATATGATGTCAACCGCCTGCCCCGGCACACTTCTTCCTGCCCGCATTCCCATGGGAATGCCCAGCATATTCATGAGGACCTCAATGAAACATTGGCCATTGCCATGGGTGACACCCGACCCCGCCACCATCCGCCTCCAGTCCGCCCTGAGAATGGCTTAACGACAATGCAAGTCGCTAAAGCCATTTGCAAAGGGGGCCTGCACATGTGCATAAAAGACCATGCGCAGTCCCCAAACCATTACAACAGGGCCGAATTCAGTCCCATCCGAACAGACCAGAATTACCCCCTTATTCCTGCGCTGCCTTGAATGTAGCTTCCAGCATTTATACCAGGTTAACATTTTACTTTCAGTATGTCAAACATTTTGTAGGGTAGCTATTTAGACTAACCAATTGTTTTACTTGTTTTACTTATATGTTAAGTTTATTTTGTTCTGGATATGCTTATAGAATGTTTAGAAACTTTAGAAACTATAGGTGGATGTCTAATAAATAACAACAATAATAAGTTACAAATCATGTACTTACAGCTATCTCTATAGAAGACTGTACAGATGAGTGATATTTATATCTATATATATGATCCTGGAAACATACAAATAAAGAAATATAATAAAACAGAAGGGGATAAGATATGTCGGCGGGCGACAGATCAGCATTAAATGAGGGGAGCACTGTGACCCCCTTCTCTGGCAAACACAAACTCTCAGACCGGCACTGAGAGTGGGGTTTGCACAGACTCATTGTGCGGATCTGTATCCTGAAGATAATCCCCAAAATATATATATACTAACATACTGTCATATTGTTACGTGTAGAGGTATATATGCACTTTTCCAGAGATTACACTTTCTGATGTATGCAGACGGGAGGAGCAGAACTCTTTGCTTCTCTCGGTCCAACCACAATGTCTATCAGTACAAATGTATCTTTAAATGTATATTTAAACTTTAGAAACTTCAGTACATAGTATATCCTGTA
The DNA here is from genome assembly GCF_055691185.1 of Crinia signifera. NCBI lineage: Eukaryota > Metazoa > Chordata > Amphibia > Anura > Myobatrachidae > Crinia > Crinia signifera. Next base: position 127,028,613 of record NC_139219.1, on the reverse strand, counting down.
TACATATAAGTGAACAAAAAAGACAAGGATCCGTAAAATACCAGAGAAGTGTATATAAAATTCACTTTGTTATGATCTTTTCAATGTGGTAATTATATATCCAAAAGATTAGTGAAAACAACATATGAGCCCGAGTGGCGAAATAAATAGAGAAACAAGCTAATAATCAACCAACTTGGGTTCAAGCCCCATGAAAACTGTCTCAGATTTTATATTGTTCTTATTTATATTTTTTTATTTATGACCTTTGTTTATTATTCATATTTTAGTTCTATGTGTATTTGTTTTCATAAAATATACTTGTATGTAACCAATATAATTGCATGTTGAGATGAATTTTATACAATTATAGATAAATGACAAGGTATTATCCAAACATTGTGTATATAAAGAGTTAACTGCTAGATGCACACCCGAATGATCAGGCACCTTGAGAACCACATGTGAGCAATCATAGTGAACCAATAGAACGAGCATGACAATTAAAAGCTGGGTATAATAAGGCATTCAGCACAAACTGAAACTATTCTTTGAAAAAGCCCCTTTGGAGGGCGAAACCATTAGTAGTTACCCCCCAGCGATTGGTGATATATTTCCATACCAGCCCAACAGCTTTGAATGACTGGCCTTATAATACTATCTTTGCAAAATCATATGGTCTTCCTCAAAAACGGCTCCACCATCTAGCTGTACATAGCCGCAAGCTTGGAGTCTAATCCGGAGAATGCCAGCAGGAGTACCGATTCTACGTGGGTGAGAGACACGCTGTTATCAGAGATACAACCACTGACAGCGTAGGTGTGAGGCATACTGACCGCACCTGCCCGCTAAACATTTCAACAAACTCCACACGGCGGGACACTCCGGACTCACAAGGAGAAGGACTTTCCTACATGGAGGTGTAGGTGAGATATGTATTCAGCGGACACCAGCCTCCGCAGTATTTGATATATAAGAACTGTCGTCCTGCGAGTCACTTTCCAACATAATAGACTCCCCACTGTGAAGTGCCCTGGCCCGGCACCACTGTGGGTATAGCCTGGCTATTATTACTATACACGAATATCAGCCAGTGCCAGTGTGGAGAGTGAGCAGCCATCACATCTTTATGCCCAACATTGGATGTATGTATCAGATTTCCCATTTTTTTTACTTTTTAAGAATTTTTTTGTCAATTTTTGGATTTGTTTTATATTTTATGTCTGACCATTGTGGGTCTTGTGAATTGTTTGGACTGTGATATCTGACCATCATGGGGATGGAGGATTTTTAGAGTGATAATAAAACGATTTTTTATGGAGGAAGAAAAAGTCTACTTTGAAATTGTTGGAAAAATCCCATTTTGCGGGAGAGGTCTCTGAGATACATTTTCTTTTTACTCTGTACATGCCGGTTATACATCTGGAAGAACAATTCCCAAACAGATGACCAGTAATACAGAGCCAAAGAAACCGTTATAGGATTTCAGTGACTTGCTTAACTGTAAGTCTGGGTACGCCATCATCATTATTCAGATCATCCCATCACTACGGGGTATTATTTCTCACTTGGTGAAGGATAGAGATTCACGGACCTGTGAGCACTTTAAAGAAAGATACCTTTATGCACTTGTAAAGAACATCACCCAGTGTGAGTCCCGGTACGAAAGTACTCTGAGATTATCACATCCCTTCGGTTTTTACTTTTATATACACACTTTGGATGGAGAAAATCCTGAATATCACATAGATTTGATAAAAACACCAAAAGGCAAAGAAACCGCTACGAGTTTAGAAATCTTCACACTAACCGTGAGTGGGGTACGCCTACCATCTTTATTGCACTAACACAATTTGAAGAACAAAGAAACCTTTATATGTGTGCCCCACCCTTGTTTTAAGTGAGTGAGGTGCGCCTATGGGGATACCTCTTTGTAGAAATATACTCTGAGACTGGAGTATTAAAAAATAGAGACACACATTGCTGTTTATTTTTATTCTTTCACGGTATATATCTCACTGAGAGTCAAAGAGGAGGCCATAGAGGATTTACCAGCAGGACAAGTACCCGCTACGTGTATATACACTGCCAGCTACACTGTGAGTAGGGTACGCTCATCTATGCCCTCCTGCTTCACTCCAAACACACTCTTTGAAACTTGATTGTCAGTAAACAGAGTCACACACTGCTGTTTATTCTTTATTTTCTCACGGTACACACAACACTGGGAGTCAAGAAAGAGGCTACAGAGGGCTTACCGGCAGGACAAGTACCCGCTACGTGCATTTACGTCGCCAGTCACACTGTGAGTAGGGTACGCTCACTTATACCCCCCTGATTCACTACTAACAGCTGAAATTGTTCTTTATTGAGCTCACATCTAATTGATGTTTTTTTTTATTTATTTTCTGAGAAACATCGGATTAATCAAACAGAAAGACTGAACAAAGTTTTTGACGGTCGGAAGAACATCTGGACTGGTTGCGCCTTAGAAAGTTTGGAAAATTCACCCCTTGTGTTTTCTTACTATACACGAATATCGCCTTTATTTGGCAATTTGTCGTTCATATCACCAAATAATCTGGAAATATATATAAATTTGGGAGCTGGATAAAAAGTCATTTCCATCGAAGTTACTCATATGCAAATTACAATGTTGAATGTTTTTATTTTCTATGCGCATAATAATCCATTATGATTTTATAGTATAAAAAGTATGTGTAATTGATATAAAATTGTTTAAGGGGGCCGCCTAGTAAAATATGAATTTTATATACTTGTATTAATAAATAAATTTTGATATTTTTCTGAGACAGTTTCCAGCCTGTTATTGCCTATGTGTATTCACTCATGGTGTATCTATTTCTAAAGCAATAGTAATCAATAGCGCAGCAATTCCCACACTCGTGGATATATATGCTTATAGAATGTAGCATGATTCTATAGGAAGTCATCAGTGTACACACATCTACTGCATGTTGGCAGATAACCCCAAGAATACCATGAAAAACAAAATATTACAAAAGATTAAATTGATCCTGTGTCTGATGTCTTTAGCAGTATAATCATAAACTGCACCATCAAATAAAACTATTGCTGCTATTGTGATTATGGCATGGGAAAGTATTTCAAGCAGTGACAGTGATTATGTAGTATTTTGGTGTAAAAAAGAGGGTCTAAATATGGTAACTCAAACTGTTGATCATACAAGGACTTTAACAATGACAATATACATTACTGTGAATGGGATATATATTTTTTATTGAAAATGTATTAAAGTAAAGGATGTAGTTATATGTTTGCACAGCTTCAACAAACTAGCAGCCAATTGTGCAGGGTACATAAACTGACCCAAAGGAAGCAAGAGACCACCTTTGAAAAAACAGTTTTAATCCAGCAAAATGCATCAGTGGGATTCTCCAGCAGTCTCTCCCATTGGATTGGAACTCCAATAAGAACTCTCCTTCAGCAGCACCATCATAGGAACCGAACCAGACCTCAGGACCTCTTGCCTTTGTTATCATCTGCCAGATGACCACCAGGAAATTCTATCTCCACTCCAAGGACTCTGATTGCGCTATGCTAGTCACCAATACGTTAGAACCTACATCTCTAGTGAGCGTTGAGACTAAATTAACTGTATGGCATTGTTCCTCAGTATTTTACCTAGATTCATAGCAATTGGACTTCACTGCTTTATGACTACCATTGTGAGAGACTGCTAATTTCTATTATTTTGTGTTTTATCATTCTTACAATTGGTACTATATCTAATACATCCATTAACTATTTATTAAATTCAAATTATTTAATTTATTGCATGTATTACATTTTTAATCCATCCTCTTAACTAGCTCTGTGACCTTTCCTCTTTTTCTTGAGTACTGTGCTAAAGTTTTAGGCAGATGTGGATAAAATGCTGCAAAGTAAGTCTGCTTTCCAGGAGAAGCTCTATGCATAGATAAAACAAACAACAATCCCCCAGCACACTAAAAGAGATTCACATCTAACATAATAGTAGAGATGCAGAGATCTTTATTACATACATTTGCAAACATATGGTAAACCACTAGTTCTGCCAAGACTTCTCTGCTTTGGTGGTCCTATGATAACAGAACCTACTTTGGGTCATGTATTTATGCATTTCTAAATGTTTAACTCATTTACCTAAAGGCCCCAAAGGCACTACAAAGATCAGCATAATGATTTATTTTGTAACTGATCCTATGAAGGCATAATCTTTGTACTTCTGGTCTACCAAAGGCCCTCAAATACATTTGTGTACTATAAATATTACTATTTGCATCATTTAAAACTTCCCCAAATATTCTCTTGATCCCTACATAACCCCTTCTGCCTCCAACCCTTTGGATCTGTCTGGGTATGGCAAACTGATTAAAATTGGTGGCATTAGTTTTAGTTTCTGAAAATAACTGCAATATGTAAAATATCGTTTTGAAGTAATTAACAGGATGAAAAAAAAGAGTAAAAAAAGTGGAAAAGGAACGATTAAATATGTACTCAATTAATTGTAAAACACATAAACATTAAATACTGCATGTTCATACTAGTGAATTTTTTTTAGAAATAGTTTTTTTTCTTATTTTAGTGAATTTCTTTTATAAAATTGTGTGCTTTTTTTCTGAACAAACTACTATATAGTCGTACCTATATCCATCTGAACATTATTTGCTCACCGGTCCTCATAATTCTTAAAGTGTCTATTTTTAAACTGTCTTTTTATATATGATATTCATCATATATGTTGACTGTCACTCCCCATATGAGGTTTTTTCTTTATATTTAAGTATTTTCTGTTTATTACATACTATTACGATTTAAATACATGTTTTATGAATTATTAAACCCCATCTATATTGTTTTTCATTTTAAAATGCTAACTGATTTTGCATGTAGCAAATTAATATTGCCTGTTTTTTTTTTTTTAAATTAAAATATATAATTAGATCAGGACTTACCCCCTCCCAACTGTACACAGATGTGCAACCTATATGTAGCAACACGTGCGTCATAGTTGCCCCTGTGGCCCATAAGTAATGCATTAGCCGGCAGTTGCAGGAACACCAAACAGATCCCAGCAGCCGCAATGTAGCCACAATGAGTGTGGCTACATCTGTATCTCTTCACGTTTTAAATCAGACCTTTTTTATTTGCTAAGAAAAAGAAATTGAAACACCCTGCCAATCTGTTAATACAATATTTATATTTATTTAATATAATAATAATTTGTTATGGTGGCCACCACAGATAAAAATAAGTACATCAAATACATAAAAGTACAATTGGTTTCAGAACAGTTTAATGTCTAGAAACATGTTTATAAACAATATATATCTACTTTATGAATAATATTATTTCACTGATATTCAAAAGCACAGTGCTATAAAATCAGATTGACACCTGTATAAAACACTCCTATCTCACGCCTGTTGAAAAGTCTATTGATTATGTGACATAAATGCCGTATAGAGAAGGTGTATAATGATAGATTACCACTGTGGTATTGGGCTCAACGATACTCACAGCAGGGATCTCAGTGTATGGTATTAGGTAATTGTATTGGAAGTTTAACGGTGCTCTCCGTATTTACCGTCTATTAAGTGGAGTTAGACGGACTTGTTGATGGACACAGCATCTCTCACCAGCCAGTGTCTTTTTGCCGCTGTTCCTGTCCGGTCCTCGGACATGTTTCACTCACCCACCGAGGGTGTGTGGAGGTGTGCGGCTTTGGTGCGTCTCTCACCCGCACTTGCCGATCCCGTTGTGTGTCTCTGAATGGTATGCAAATACTTCACTTCCAATCCGTGTTGCTGGGACTTCGCTACTGCCGGCCCACCTGTCCAGGTGTCAGGCATGGAAAGGTCAGCTTTCTGGTGTCAATAAAAACAAAAGATTTGGCAGATAATTGCAAATGCTGGGACAATTCTGGGTATTGAAAATATGCTGCCAGGTAGTCCACTAACGCGTTTCGCTCCCAAGGAGCTTTTCCAAAGAGTGCCTTTTTATTTGCTGCTTACCCCAAATGAGGCGCAAAGTATTTATAGTATCTTTATATAATATCCTCCTAATGTAAAAATGCTCATTCAAGGCATGTCACCAGACACAGCAGTGCGCAAAATAAATAAATGGAAATGGAGAAAAAAATTTTCACTTTAATTGAATGTCACTTTACAATTTAATTTAATAAAAAAATTGAAGTACTTGTGAATGAAAAAGAGATTTTTGTAAGGTAATAATTTCTCGGTTCTGGAATTCCTTCAATCCCAAAACCCGTCTGATAAAAGCATCTTCAAAAGCCTGAGCAAATATTTAGGAGACAAAACATGATATACTGTAAGTATATTACATTTTATAAATAAATCCAGATATGTCAAGCTGAGTTATATTAAAAAGCTGTACAACTACGAGTTTGTCAGTCCCTCCCATGTTACCTTAGAAATATATTTTAATTCATGAGTCAATACTAAAGATAAAAGAAAAAGTCAACCCTATAGTGTATTACAGTACTTTGAAAACATCTTATATACTACATCCAGTACAAACAAGAAACATTGTCTTATCTAAATACATTGTCATTCCTTTCAGGAGGTGTAAGCCTACACCCAGACCTGAGAGTTTCCAATATTGTAGAGAGTTTGGAGAATCCAGTTAAGTAAACAGTAAAAGAAAGTAAATGTCCGAGCTACTCCAGTTTGCATTCCAAAACAAGGGAGTATATTCTTAGAACAATGGGGGAAATTTACATAGATTGTATGGGTACAAATGCACCCATTTGTACTCATTCGATCTTACGGCCCGGACTCGGTGCCCAGCTAATATACTAACAGCCGAATTTGGCTGATTTGCTGTATTTTGCTGTATTTATTTATGACAAGCTCAGCTGAGTTCTAATTAATACACCATCAATATAACTCATCCGAATATGGCCATAGAAATCTATCTAATTGGCAAACATACTGCTAAATTGATCTGGGAAACTTTTTATATAAGTTCCCCCAGCCAAAGCATCCGAGCCTGGTCCCTGCAGGATTGGGGACCCTCCAATAAAGGGGTCCCCTTTCCATTCACTCCTTTGGCACTTCCTATTTGAAATATGATTAGTATAAAGTGCTCCCAATGGAAAGACAGTCATATTTCATGTAGGGGAGGACTGGAGCTAACAGGGGGGTGGTGGATTAGGATAGGGAAGGTAAGGGTTAAGTTGGGAGAGTAGGTGGAGAGGGAAAGTATAATTGCCCAGCCCCTTTTGGGATTCTGTTAAGCAGGATGCCACTGCTGAATCTTGTGACTTCCAGTTGTGTATACTGATTCCCTTGAAAGTCCTGATAGAATTACCATTGCTTGTTTGCTTAACCTCACATCTCACCATTTCTAACACAGTCTACCATAATATAAAATTGCATGAAAAGAATGACTTACAGTATTGTACATGGCTATTTAGGACAAGTACATAGTAAATAAAAATAGTTGTATCAGGGGACAGGATATTGAAGGCATTATTATTGTGGCAGAGACCTTGGATTAGGTGCCATTGAATGGAGTAAGGAGCAGTTATATATATATATATATATATATATATATATATATATATATATATATATATATATATATATATATGAGGTAATGATCAGGCAGCACTCGAAGATTTTTTAACACAGCAAAATGTGTATTAAGACACCTAGACAAAGAAGGTAAATGGCGCTTATGGACTATAACTAGGGTGACCAACTCAACCCTTTAATCCGGGACACATATTAATTACACAGGTTCTGTGGCTGGCTTTCACCTGGTTTTAAACTGCCACACCTCAAGACTCCATTTCACCTGGTTTTAAACTGCCACAGAACCTGTGTAATTAATATGTGTCCTGGATTAAAGGGATGAGTTGGTCCCCCTAACTATACTGTAACTCAAGTTCAAAAGTTTATATAATTTTTAATTTTTTAAAGCAAAATAAATTTAATACACAATACCACCGGCCGGTAGAACAATATCACAAACTGTGTACACAGAATTTCTTAAAAAAAACCTATAAATTCTTTAAAAATTCTAAACCATTTAACTGTAACCTACAGGGTTAAAATATATTGGCTAATGAGCCCATTGTAATCACCCAGCTGGGCTTTCAGAGGCTTGTTATACCTAGGTGAGGCTGTGAGTAATATACTCAATACTCTGATATAAATGTCCCGGTAATTGGGGAAAAAACTCTCAAATTCACCCAAACAAGCAGTTATCTCAAATTGTAAGCAAGTTAGTCAGTCACACCTTTTAGTTGGGTTAGACCTGGGGTAGCCAACCCTAGTCCTCGAGAGCTACTAACAGTGCATGTTTTGCAGGTCTCCTCACAGAATCACAAGTGAGCTAATTAGCTCCATCTGTGTATCTTTTAAAACGTGCCAGTGATTAATGAGTGCAGCTGTGCAGCAGCTTGGTTTTCTGGACAATGTGACCTGTTGGTAGCTCTCAAGGGCTAGGGTTGGCTACCACTGGGTTAGACACAACCAGGCAATTTGATATTGTTAGTAGGACTGCGATATCTCAATCATTCAGCCAAATTTGCACAGAACATAACTTGCCCAAGACTTGAGCTCCCTTGGATGCAGGCAGAAGGGTACGTGTTTGTAATCCACTGTGGGTGAGAGATAGCTGGCCTGGAGCGGGTCCCCGGCTGCTGGTCTTCCCGATTACGCAGCCCTGTTTTGACAATTTCAGTCCCGAGTGCCGTGTTCATTCCTGCTATATATATATATATCGATGTATTGAAGCGGCACTCCCAGGCTGTCAAGACGATGTCTAAAAATCGTGGTGCCTTCCTTAAACAAGACTGTAACCATGCAGCCTGTGTAATAGTGTGTGTTTGCGGTGGCGGCACTCACGCAATAAATCAGTCGGGAGACTTAGCTGTCACCAACGTTTCCAAGCCAGTGCGGCTTCTTTATCAAGGTGTAGAAGACAATGATACATGTGCCCAATACTTTCGTATATACCTTCAAATTCCCTCCTCCTCATCACGCCGGCCACCGAGCAGGCGCCGCCTGCTGACGTCAACCCGCACGGTAGCCACACCTGGGGAGTCCGGGGGAGGCGTGCATACATTAATCAAAGACGTAATTCATATAATATACAATGTGCATAAATGAGTATAAATAAACTCGTGAATAAGACAGTGAATGAGCATCAAGTGCCCCGTCACTGATATACAAAACAACTTAAGTGAATAAAATGTGTAAAAAACATAACCCATTCTGATACATATATACTAACAACACATAAAAATGCGATACAAAGACGCAAAAACAGCAACACATCTGATCTACTGGATGATCTCATCCACAACATTGTCCCCTACGTATGTGTACAATAATTTAATATTCTATACCTGGCCCCCTGGGAGGTGTCCGTTGGCATACAATGGTTGCAGTATTGGGGGGGGGGGGATACGTCCCCTCCCGCTGCTATAAATAAATGTCTAAATATCAGGGCTATCCGTATTATATGTGGAACCTCGTCTAAATAAAATATTTTTACACATATTTTACTTGATGTTAAAAATTTATATTTAAAGATGATGGCAAACTTCTCCATGTCCATTTCTTATTAATTCAGTCTACTCATGTCGACTGTGTTGTAATCCCTCAAGTCAACTGATCATGATGCCATGACACCCCCAGAAGTCCAGTATCTTTGTACCTTCACATTTTATATTAATATTTTTATTTTTGTCCGACCCGGAGATCAGCAGGCATCTGGTGCTTTACACTAGATACATAGATGACCTGCTGATCTTCTGGGACGGACCACAGACGCTATTTGAACAATTGATTAAAGGTCACAATAATTCTGTTTCACCTGTAAAGCTCACATACAGGGTCAGTCACACAAGTGTCAACTTTTTGGATGTCAACATTAGGGTGATAGACGGCACAATTACAACAGCTTTATATAGCAAAGAGATTGACAGAAACAATTTATTACTGTCATCGAGCCATCACCCCATTCCACTCAAAAGATGCCTGCCGTATTCGCAGATGTTGCGGGTACGAAGCATCGTCAGCGATGTGGCAGTGGAAGACAGTGCGGGCATTTAAAGAGAGAGCAGCAGCCCACAGGTCTTCCATAAAAAGCGCCATCTCCACCGGAGCGAGTGAACAACCCGTAGCCCGGCACTTTGCAGAGGCTAGGCATTCCCTGTCAACATTAAGATACCGCATCATAGAACAGATCCCTGACCCAAAGAGAGGAGGGGACAGGGGGCTGCAGTTATGCAGGGCAGAGAGCCGATGGATTCATTGGCTGGAAACCTTAGCCCCAAAGGGCTTGAATGAACAGACAGGGTATTCATATTTTCTGTAAGGATCCATGTACAGTTGAAAGCATTAGAAGACACCTATAAGAAAAATATTAATATAAAATGTGAAGGTACAAAGATACTGGACTTCTGGGGGTGTCACGGCATCATGATCAGTTGACCTGAGGGATTACAACACAGTCGACACGAGTAGACTGGATTAATAAGAAATGGACATGGAGAAGTAAAAAATATTTTAATCAGACGAGGTTCCACATATAATACGGATAGCCCTGATATTTAGACATTTATTTATAGCAGCGGGAGGGGACGTATTACCCCCCCCCCCCCAATACGGCAACCATAGTATGCCAACGGACACCTCCCAGGGGGCCAGGTATAGAATATTAAATTATTGTACACATACGTAGGTGACAATGTTGTGGATGAGATCATCCAGTAGATCAGATGTGTTGCTGTTTTTGCTTCTTTGTATTGCGTTTTTATGTGTTGTTAGTATATACTGTATGTATCAGAATGGGTTATGTTTTTTATACATTTTATACACTTAAGTTGTTTTGTATATCAGTGACGGGGCACTTGATGCTCATTCACTGTCTTATTCACGAGTTTATTTATACTCATTTATGCACATTGTATATTATATGAATTACGTCTTTGATTAATGTATGCACGCCTCCCCCGGACTCCCCAGGTGTGGCTACCATGCAGGGTGATGTCAGCAGGCGGCGCCTGCTCGGTGGCTGGCGTGGTGCGGAGGAGGGAATTTGAAGGTATATACGAAAGTATTGGTCTTCTACACCTTGATAAAGAAGCCGCACTGGCTTGGAAACGTTGGTGACAGCTAAGTCTCCCGACTGATTTATTGCGTGAGTGCCGTCGCCGCAAACACACACTATATATATATATATATCACAATAGGGTGGGGGGTTGTCCTGCACTTTTTGGATAGCAGCACTTCTCTGGGGCCCGGCTGTTAATAGAGGTCCAATGAAAAGATAGAAAGATAGGTGTAGAGGTGCGCTTGAATGTGTTTCACAAGATCAAAACTCATATAGATAAAAAATAGTATATATTTATTCCAAGCAATAATAAAATATAAAACACATTTATGTTGTGCAGTCAACAGAAGCTTTCCGGTTGATGGTTTTGCATAGAAGTATTGGTACCCAATTTGACCATAATAGTATATTGGTCTAGAATAACCCTACGCATTTTGTCCCTTAGGGACTTTTTCAGGGGTAACACACAAGGATCAATTGGTAACGGCTTTCAGGTGAAATTGTGAATAAATACTTGCTTTGTAGATCATTAACTTTTGATCCCTGATAACAGGAGTTCCTCTCCTGAAACAGGTTGGAAACAAAGCCAATCTTTTTTATAGAAGTCTGAAGAGTGCCGTTATACTTTTCTTGCTTTGTGGAACCATCTGGTTTAAAGAAGGCCCATGAGCACTACACCATCCAGCAATGTGACAACTGCTGGGTTACTTGAAATGCCGGGTTACTACTCTCTTTTTCAGCTAACCTTCATTCTACAGTTTCCCTTCCTAGCTCAGGAGACCAAGTCATGACCTTTATTTCCCTTCCACACTTGGTCTTATTCCCTCCTATCTTTTCCACTAATGCTCTCCTTCTGCCTGGTCCCATTTTGCCCACCTCCTTAATTTCTCCCTCTCAGTCACATATACTGGAAGATACACTACAGTTTAGTGGTATAACTCAGGTGCTTGAAAGGGAGGGGTAATCTTATATAACAAAAAAAGCACATTGTTTCCCCCAGAAGCTACCATTCAGAGGTCTCGTTTACATATATTTGCAAATATATGGGTAAGCCTCCAAGTAAATCACCATGTCTTCTCTGAGTATTGGTGGTCCCTATTGCTATATCTTGGCTCAGGGTATGGCACCCCAAAAATCAGCATAAGCCAGAAAGCCCAGAGCGGCACACCAGTGAAATAACTAAAGTGTTAGTAAGTGTAAGAAGCCAGAGCTATGTACAAAAGTGATGAATGGAATTAAAATATTGAAGGAATAGTGTAAGTGAGATTATAAGTAAGAGAGAAATTTACATAGAATGTAATAGTGTGCCACATCAGAGCCCCCCCCTCCCCCAGTTACACCAATCCAGGGGAAATGCAATCCAACCCTAGTGTGTAATTATCTAGTATAGAGCCACACCAGGGACTGCCCCATCTGCCTGCAAGCATACCCTTGTATCCCTCATTCTTAATAAACCTATACAATCTCTCTCCTCCCTTTTGTCTCTTTGAGTATATTGCTTACAACCACCTTAAAACCTTTATTTTCTCCCACTCCCTGCTTGACCCATTTCATTCTGGCTTCTGGTCTCTCCACGCCACTGAAACTGCCCTCACAAAAATCATCACATTTACTGGCTGTCTCCTACCTCTCTTCTCATGACACCATGACTTTCACTAACAGTAGGTATCTTCCAAGTTTCTGTGCTTGCACCTATCCTAGTCTCCTTCTATATGCCCTCTTTAGATGAGCTCATTAGCTCCAATATCATCTATAGTCTGATGATACTTAGATCTACCTTTTCTCACCTGACCTCAACTATATCTCCCTGGATGTCCCAACACTTTCTTAAACTTTACATGTCTAAGACCTGAGCTGATCATCTTTCTAAGCTCCAGCATAACTACCCCTACCACTATTTCCCTCCATTGGTGACTCAACTACAGTATCTCTCCCTTTAAGTAAACTGTCTTGGAGTTATACTTGACTCCTCCCTCTCCTTCAAACAACACATTTAATATCTTCACAGTGCTACCATTCCCATCTCAAAAATATTTCCAGGATAAGACCTTTTACACCCCGGATGCTACTTAGATCTTCAGACATACTACATTTGTCATCCCTCTTTTACAAGCCATACACTTGCCCTCCTTCCCCTTCAGAATCCAATTCATGATTCTCATATTCACATAGAAAGCCTTTACTTATTAATTTTTCACTTAGATCTCATTGACCTTATCTCCCTTTACACTCCAGCCTGTTCTTTTTGCTCATTAAATGCATGCCACCTCTCATGCCTACTTATTAATTCCGTGCACTCATACAACTAATAATTTGTAGATGGTGCTTCCTAACTCTAGAATTCTCTACCTCACCCTATCTCACCCTATCACAACAGGCTCCCAAGACCCACTTCTTTATCAAACCTAGTAATCCCTTATCTTAACTGACTATCCCAGGGCCGGTGCAAGGCACCGGAGCGCCCCAGGCGAGTCGGGCTGGGGGCGCCCCGGTGCCGGGGGGGGGCAGGGGGGTGGGGGGTGGGTGTGGTACCTGGCGTTCGGCGCTGTCTATTTAAAGCTGGCGGCGGAGGCAGCGGGGGTCCCTGCAGTCTATTAAAAACCACGAGCGCTATCCGCCGGGCTATGCGGAAGCGCTTCTAGTGTGAAAACACTGGCAGCACGCTGATTGGCTGCCAGAGTTTTCACACTAGAAGCGCTTCCGCATAGCCCGGCGGATAGCGCTCGTGATTTTTAATAGACTGCAGGGACCCCCGCTGCCTCCGCCGCCAGCTTTAAATAGACAGCGCCGTAGCTAGGACAGGTACCCGGGCGGCATTTTCCGCCCTCCAGTGGCCGGCGCCCTAGGCAAATGCCTAGGTTTACCTAGTGGTGGCGCCGGCCCTGGACTATCCAATGTTCACTGTCCCATCAGTGACACCCCTGTCTGTCAGCCACTTCCCTTTTTATTGTAAGAGATCCCAAGCAGGGAACTTTCTGCTTATGCTCTTCTTTCTCCTAATTACTTACCTAGTCCATACACCTTACAACTGCAACTTACCCTTGGTTTCTGGCCTCCATGTCATGACCACTGATGTAACAATTATTATATATCATGTGGCTTCCCTGCATTATCTTCTACTGTGTTGCTTTTTTCTTATTTTTTTCTTGTTTATTTATGTACATTGTAAGGAGCTGCAGGACTCTTGTGGTGCCATAAAATGATGGCACCACAAGATAATAATACATTTTTTTAAGTATTAATAAAAACAATTATAATACTGATTAGTAGCAATTATTATTATAATAGTCTTCAGCAATTCAGAAAACCCGCAAGGCTACCTTAGATGAACACAGTTCAATTGAGAGGCTCACTTTTAATGGTGAGTGCAAACGTTAGTGTGACTATACAGTCAGTCAGAAACAGTGCCAATTTAAGGTCAAAATTAAATCTGTAAACAATAGTCTTCAATGTCTGTGCAGTTTAAAGACCTGAAAGAGTCACGTCCTTTACATCCCATCTGCAGAGGTTCCGATATTGCAACCTACCAAGAGTGTTCCTTGTTTCCAGTCCTCAGTATATTATCAGGATACAGTGGCGGATTCAGGGGGGGGGCACCCGGGCACGTGCCCCCCTGTCATTTATTTTGTAGCTGAGGACCAGGGCTTTCCAACGAGCCCAGCCCCGTGTCTCTAGCCCCCCGGGAACCTGAGATATCGCCTGGCAAACTTGTAATGTTTTTTCCCCATAGGATAATATGGGACCCGTCAATTCCGACCCCCACCCAGTTCCGACGGCTGCCAGTTCCCACCCTGGCATCACAGAAGCTTGTAGTTGATTTCATTCAATTCCAAATCGCTGGGCCTTCAATATGATACCAGGCTGGTCCAAATCGGTCAATTGGTTCCAGAGATATTGCGTATAAACCGTTTTTTTTTTATTTTTGAAATGTAATTTCATGGCTGTTCATGTTCTTTGAGGGCAGATTACTCTGGAACCAAACGTTCCAGTTTCAAAAAAGGGGCCAACCTGGGAATACATTTTCTGGTGTGAAAGGGGTATTATTTCAAATAGCCAGGACCTGCAGTGCTCTGAATACAGCCAGGCTCTGCCACTGTCAGTGGCTATCACTTCTGCTGTCCCCCATTTACCACGAGCATGTATTCCCCCTTGGCAATGAGCATGTAATCCCACATGGCAACAAGCATGGAACCTCTGGCAATGAGCATGGAACCCTTGGCAATGAGCATGTAGAGAAGCAGCACTTATGTAGCATAATTTTTAATAGGCATTATGGTGTTTGGCATAACACATAATGGACATAATGGCGTGTAATTTAACGTGTAATAGACATTATGGTGTAAATGTTTAATGCAAGCCTTTGGTGGACAATGTCCCTGTGAAGTGTATTGTGAATTTTGGCTTAATCCGTGTGGCATTATGTGAATTCTGGCTCAATCCATGTGGCATTATGGGAATTTTGGCTCAATCCGTGTGGCATTATGTGAATTTTTTCCCAATCCGTGTGGAATTATGTGAATTTTGGTTCAATCCGTGTGGCATTATGTGAATTTTGGCTCAATCCATGTGGCATTTTATGCATTTGGCTCAATCCGTGTGGCATTATGTGAATCTTGACACAATCCATTTGGCATTATGTGAATTTTGGCTCAATCCGTGTGGCATTATGTCAATTTTGGTTCATTCCATTTGGCATCATGTGTAAGGGACAAGTATAATGGGCTCTAGTATTTTGTTGCATAATGTGTAGAAGTTGTATATGGTGTTGACACGCCCCCTGTTGAGTGACCACACACCCTTTTCCGGAGCACGCCTTTGGCGCACGCACAACTTCATCCTTCACTTTTGTCGCCATGGTGAGCCTGCGTACTTTAAATGCCAGGGCCTATTTTTAATTCCATTCCCACCCTCTCCTGCCGCTCTCTTAGCATGTACACTGGCACCACTAACACCGCCCCTCCCCCACCCAAACCCTTTTTTATCATGGTGCCCCCCCTGTCATTTTATCCTGGATCTGCCCCTGTCAGGATACGTGATTGCTCCACCATATCTTCCAGTGGTTTTCTCTGAAGCTGTTATATTTCTTCCATCTAGTTAGTGCTTAAAATGTGACAACGTTAGGCTTCTAAGTTTTTGTGCCTTCTTTTTCTATGGGTTTTTGAATAGTTTTTAAATTCTTAACAGCAATTCATTTTATTAAACAGATATAAATCATCTGGCAGTAATAGTAGAAATGAACTACCTTTTGGTAGACACCGGTATGCATATTATTCATCTCACTGTGCATTTACAGTAGGTGCAGAATTTCACATTTCCCAAGTAGAATTTGTTAAGTGCTCCGTACATTATACTGCTACCACAACCACAGAGGAGAATTAATTAACACAGACATTGTCTCGACTCTATTCATTGAGGATTAATTCAGTCCAATGAGAAAAAAAGAATTTACAAATACAGTGTACAACTTGAACAATGTCCTATTGGAACTTTATTCCGCTGTGAAATTGGTCTCTTACACTATTCTCTACTTAATTCTGAAGTGTATCAAGATAAATATAAAATAAAGTACATTGACTGTGGTTAAATAAAATAGATTATTGCACTAGTTTACATGTCTTTTATTAATGTGCATATAACATAACTTTATATTTTAACAACATATCACAGCAGTGAAATGCTACATATATATATATATATATATATATATATATATATATAGAGAGAGAGAGAGAGAGAGAGAGAGAGAGTTTCTGCAGCCCGGCACTCCTCTGTCTTGGTCAGCTGCCCCGGTGCCCTTCCACAGGGGGATGGGTACAATGGAAATAAAGGATGGCACTCAGGAGACTTAAAATCCGTGCTGTATTAAAACGTGCAAAAAGAGACCAACGTTTCGGGGTGTATACCCCTTTGTCAAGGTGCTAGTGAGAACACTCACTAGCACCTTGACAAAGGGGTATACACCCCGAAACGTTGGTCTCTTTTTGCACGTTTTAATACAGCACGGATTTTAAGTCTCCTGAGTGCCATCCTTTATTTCCATTGTATATATATATATATATATATATATATATATATATATATATATATATATATATATATATGGAAAGAAGGGGGGTTTCAGAGGGCGCTTCGGATATTAAATCAATCACTTTAAATTGACATTAACATTTAATAAAATGTACAAACATATAAAAACCCATGTCAGGGTATCATATATACACAAGTGGTGAACAATCGCAATGGTAAGTAAGTACAACTCTGTTCAGTTGGTCAATTCGGTCGAAATAGAGAGCCCAACGCATTTCGTCAGGTCATGACTTCATCAGGGGCAAAGAATACATCTGATAGTAACTATGTGTGCCCTAGATAAAGGTATCTGGAGACGGGTATTTCAATATCTGTCCGGTACAATTCAGGGCAACAAAGATTTGTCCTCAAAATTGAGTGACAAATCTACACTAACACCTGGTTTTCATGAGAAAACCAGGTGTCTCTACTCGGGTCTCTCGTTTTGTCAGATAACCTTGTGAAACATTCACAGTGTCTGAATTGTATCATGTTATATATATTTTAAATAAATTTGTTTTACAAATTACAAAACACTGTATCCACTAGTCTTGCACTAAGGTGCTTCCTCAGGGGTATCCTCAGGGGTATCAGCTACAAAGGGGTATCAGCTACAAAGCATGAAAAAATACCATACATATAATTAATACATAAACAGATTGAGAAATCATTTTACATAAATAATGGACAGTCACGATCACCTCTACAAGAGGTATTCATACATCACAGGATGGGAAACAATAAAGGAGCAATTTAAAAAAAAAAAAAACAATAACTTAACCTCCAATCACAATTTTTATAAATTAAAGTTTGAATATACACATTTTTTTTAAATTAAAACAGTATAATTATGACAGTGCATAATCAAACTTTAATTTATAAAAATTGTGATTGGAGGGTCAGTTATATTTTTTTATTTTTTTGTTTTATAAACTGCTCCTTTATTGTTTTGCATCCTCCGATGTATGAATACCTTTTGTAGAGGTGATCTTGACTGTCCATTTTTTATGTAAAATTATTTCTAAATCTGTTTATGTATTAATTATGTGTATGATATTTGTTTATGCTTTGTGGCTAATACCCCTGAGGAAGCCTCTTGTTTGGCGAAATGCGTTGGATAAAAAAAAAAGGACGTTTTGTCTTAAAAGACTTGAATGGCACCAAATTATGGACTTTGTTTTATATATTATGGATTGAAGTTGAGAAATGCGCCATTCCCCACTTGTTCTCATATCTATCTATCTATCTATTTATTTATTTATTAACAGTTTCTTATATAGCGCATACATATTACGCAGTGCTTTACAAAGCATAGTTATGAGCAAAAAATACTTAACGAATTACAGCACAAGACAGTTTAGGACAAGTACATGGTTAATACAGATAGTTGCATCAGGGGACAGGACACTGAAGCAAGCATCAGGGTGGCAGTGGTTTATATATTCTAACAAAGGCACATGAGAGAGGGCCCTGCTCATGAGAGCGTACATTCTAAAGGGGAGGGACAGGCAGGGGTGACACAGAAGGGAAGGAGGTGAGCATAAACAGTAGGTTAGGATGAGAGATGGTCAGGTTTTATGCAGGAGGGTGGGAAGAGGTCCGCTTAGTCCTTGATATTTTAAGTCTAAAAAAGCGCTGGGTCATCCAAGAGTAGACAGCAGAGAGACAGTTGGAGATATGAGTGAGGATAGAGGGAGAGTGATCAGGAAAGGAGCAGTAGATTTCAGTGTTATCAGCATAGATGTGATAGTGGAAGTCGAGTGAGCAAATAAGCTCACCCAGAGAGGACGTATAGAGATAGAGAAGAAGAGGGCCAAGAATAAAATTTTTGGGGACACCTACTATCAATGGAAGAGCAGGAGAGGTGAAGTCATTAGAGGTACAGCTGGGCATTTTTAAAACTGACAGTGCAAATACAAGCATTAACAGTGATAGTAAAAGTTGATTGCAGATGTAAAAATGATGATATTATGGTTGAATAGCCAGATTAAGTAGCCAGGAGTGGTATCTTGTGAGAATGAATTGAACACACTCAAAGCAGTCTTTGGTTTTCTCAGTTGTTGTTTCTGTTCTTCTGTTTCACTTCAGTGTAACACCAGTATAACGCGACAGTTATATTTAAATTATGCCGCACTTGATGCACTTCAAAACTATTATGCACACAGCTAAACCATGCACACAACCTATTCGGCCCACAGCCTAAAGGTATGTACTGATCTTTAAATGCATCTGCACTCATTAATTGGACTCTCCCCACCCAATCCCAACTATATATATCTATATATATTTATATATATAGATATATATAGATATTGTATATATATAGTGCACTGGATCCAGCACTCCCTCTTGGGATTCCAATATCACCCGGTGCCCTCCACAACGACTTCTCAGCCAACACATAATTACAGTATTCAGGCAGCACTCGCAGATTTTAAGGTGAAAAAATTAGTAAATTTATTGCAAGCAGTCAGGTCCTACATGTTTCAGGCTAGCATGCCTGTCCTCAGGGGACAATGACAGAGTGTATAACACGTGCGTAGATATACACGTGTTATAAACTATGTCATTGTTCCCTGAGGGCGGGCATGCTATTTTTTCACCTTGAAATCCGTGAATGCCACCTGAATACTGTAATTATATATACTTATTATGTACTTAAGTATAATTGAATTGTGTGTGTGTGTGTGTGTGTGTATGTATGTGTGTGTATATGGATGTTTCATGATAACTATTTCTGTTGTTTTCATTCATGCATGCATACAGTGTATCGTTGGAAAGCTTATGACTTTCTGAATTCAACCAATGTTGCTGAAAGCATGTCCAGACCCGAAAAAAAGGGGTGTTGTCAACGGGAGTGGCATGGCTAAGGTTAGGGGCTGGTCACACCCCTGTAACAAACAAAACAATTGCAGGGAGTGAGGGCTGCTGCAGCTGCCTCTCTCCCACGCTCAGCACATGGCACTAAGCAGCCTGTGCTGAGTGGAGAGGAGAGACTGTGCTGCTGTGGAAGCCTTTGCTCTCTACTCCGGACTCAGGTAAAAAGTACCCCCCCTCTTGAAGGCACTAAATACAACACTATAAACAAACTTCCGTAAGTGAACCCTTAACCATTTGCGTGATGGGTTTCCTGGGGCAGGACAGCCCTACCAGGGCAGGTTTGTCCTGCTCCAGAAATACTCACCACAGAAGGGGCAGCTGCTGCCTTCTGCAGCAGCCCCTGATCCCCTAGGTCTGTTGCTGCCAGCTTCATATATAGCAATCCTAATCTCCATAGTGCACTTTTTGCTTCCCAGGACTCCTGGGTCTTATGTGCAAGGTAGTATACGTTTATTGCAAGATGGTGCAGACATTAAACATGTTTTAGAGACATTGTAGAAATACTAGATACTTTGGATACAGTGGTCTACACTATGGCCGGTATTCACTTACCTCAGATCGGTGATCTGGGGTACTTGCATTGCTGGTGCTATTCTATTAGCACTGATAAGCCAACATGTGCCGTGGTATATCAGGGATCTTGTTTTGCAAGGAGATAACGCAATATCCCTGAAAGTTTAGTTTGTGGTTGAATTTTTTTTTCTCGGCCGTTCAAATTGAAAATAATGGTGAAAAAAGGCGAAACATTGGAAAAATACATACGATTTTTCACGGTAATTAAATATCGGGGTATACACATGGGGCACTAGCTGGGAGATTTTGACTAAGGGATTTCGCTAGTCATAATCGTGATGTCGCTGCCGAAGATTATCCAGCTGCTCTCCCTAGCAGCAGCCTGCGTGTACATTCAAATAGGCATTGCAGCGTCTATTTAAAATATTTTTCCTGCAGTGTTTATTTGGCCGTGGATAGCGATGCTGCTGGGCCGCACATTTCTATTGCTTGCTGTGTACACATGGGGCAAATGAGGCAAACCTTCTATGCAATTTTGATGATGTAATCAAAATCGCTTAGAAGAATCGCACCATGGGTACAACCCCTAATGACTGCAGGATAGCAAATGAATGCACACTATAGAACACCCATGGTAGAACAAGGGCTAATACCATACCATAACAATCTAAGCAGTGTAATGATAAACAAGTAAGGTTCAGAGATTGCAAAGAGCAAGAGTGGAAAAATGTACATCTGAAGTCAGGGTAATTGGCTGGAAAAATAGTCAAATGGGCTTGGTAAATCACAAGTATGGTTATAACTAGACCAACAAACAGACAGAATTAACATTATTACTTGTGAGATTCAATGAGCACTTTCCAAAACACCATACCCAAACACTGGTCCTCAATTATTCCTGCACTCTCAACACTGATAGATGTGCAGTACTCAAAGGAAAATAGTAGTAATACTGAGACTTTGTCTGACTCTGTACATACTACACATCCAAATAATATGGCAAACAGCTACAGAGAGGTAAAAGCTCAATTAATGAATGCCTAAAATTAATAAACAAGATAAACGAGTACACATTGATAATATTGAATTTTACTACTCACCGCAGTTTGAAGAGATGACCTACACTAACCAATAACTTAAACATTTTTCGCACACTGTATGTATATTCTTCATGCCTGTAAAATACATTAACTATACAGACTGAAGAGATAAAAATACTGAAGTCAGTAAATTTGTATTTCTGCAAATGTTGAAAACAGCTGTTTGTGACCAAATAGCGAATGTACTAATAGACAATAAATTATAACATTTTTCAAAGCTATCTAAATGGGAAATAAACCGAATTTTTCTAAATTTTCATTTTTTTGTTTGTTTATTGTTGATCAGCATCTGTAGAAAGAACTATTACTGCACATAAAACCCCATCTGTTAAAGTATTGTTTTCTGCCATGTATGTTAAGATAATAGAGCTTTGGGTAGCATATTTTTTTTACAAAGTATAAGTTTAGTTTACTTTCAAAAGTAATTAAAAAAGTCACTAAACCTAAATACAAGTTATGAAATGCGCATTGTAACATTAACAAATACTCTGTAAATCAGAATCAGTATCAGAATCAGGAGCTTATTTACTAAGAAGAAGAAGAAGTTTATTTTGAAGATGGATTAGTTGATCTAAGCAACCAATCAGAATCTACTTCTTATTTATTTAGCACTTTCTAGAAGATAATAGAATCTGATTGGTTGCACATAGCAACATCCCAACTTCAATAGAACTTCCATCTTAGTAAATAAATGTTTGTTTTTTGAAGGTGATAAAGGAACATCATATTTATTTTAGTAATCCCAACCTTCTTTTAGGTACTTTTGTAATGATTATGAAAGTGTATGAAAGTTCTATGGGGGTTGTTTATTTCTGTGGCAAACCAAAACTAGGGAAGACGGAATTTTTTGAATGGTATTATTCTTTGCATGACATTTATAGAACATTTCTTCTGATTGAAGGTCTTCTAGGTCTGTTCTACAACAGGGGCTGATGTAGGGTGGAATGTATTCCTGTTTGGAGTGCATATCTTGAAAGGTCTCACTGTGCATGCTCCAGTATTCATATATGGGTGATGCACTTTTCTATAGCATATACAATTATGGTCGATGAGGCATATATACTGTAACTTGTAGCTGGTTGATGACACAATTGCAAGCTATGCAGAGTATCCATGGATTTTTTTTTGCCTTCGGTATAGTGTTTTTATATTTCAGAAAAAATGGATGGGCCACTAGAGACTAGTGTTATATTAGGCGCTAAGAAATCAAAAATGATTAAAATAGTGTGAATTGTTGGATAATCCAAAAATATCTAAAAATTAATAAAATAATAAAAATGAGTAGACCTGTATTTGTACTAGTGAACTTACAATAACCTGTCTTTTGCCTGGATCTCAAATACGTAGATACAGGGTGGGGACAGGGAAAAACTGAGAATAGCCAAAAGGTGGAATTTCTGCACTAATTGTATTTAAAGCACCGTGGATGAATACACACACATAGAAACTTAGAAGAGCAATAATAAATTGTAAATATTTCTTGCTATAGAATCATTTAGAATTTAAACATCGTTTAGATGGCCACGTAAAAATAAATAATAAATAAAATAACAATAATACATACAGTTATACTAAAATAATATTCCAATATATAAAAACATTTATATACTCTTACTAGAGCCTTACGACAATTTGTTAAATCGATCACTACTGTGGTCTTTTAAATTAATTCTACTAAATCCGTATTCCACCTACAGATTAATCCACAATGTTACTTTTGTAATGATAAATGTATACACTTGCCGTTTTATATTTGAACAAGTACTTATACCTTATATAGGTAGTCAATTGCAGAGTAGTACCTGCATTTGTGCCGGGCCACGGAACCCACACCGGGGAGTTTTTTACTAATCAACCGTTCACCAGAGTGGAAGATTTTGCAAAAATATTGCTGTATGTACACGATAAGCGCGCAGTGTATGACTGTTCTAGCCAGTCTTTTTCTAATAGAGTATCCCTCTGGCGAGAGGCTTATGGAGATGCCGTGTAGATGTTGCGGCTGGTGCATTTCTCACCCACACTGCTGGAAGATGATATTCGTAGGTGCGTCTCTCATCTGCGCTGCCGCATGCTCCCACTCTCACCGGTGTTCTCTACAGACTCACAAGCTGCGGCTGTGTAAACGCTGGACTAACCAGCAAAACTAAAAAGAAAAGGCCTATGGCTCAAGTGTTACCATGACTGAACACAGACGTCCCTGTTGGGTAATAGAGTTTGTGGTGCACAACCATTGGAATTCCTTGGCAGTGATTGGGAAGTAACCTGAACTGTTCACACATTTTTGTATGTTAGGTCAGGCTTCTGTGACATGCACAACCTTTTATAGGTGTAACTCTACCTAACATTGCTTGTGTAGTACTAATCTAACCTACTTTGATGCTGGTTCTGCTTACAGTTGATTCGGTGCTTCAGATGTACTTCCGATGTGAGGCCACTTTTATAAATGTTTAGTCCCCAATCCACTCCTGACTGTAATGGTGTGTGCACACAGGCTTCTCTGGAAGCCGCAGATATAGATTTGGCATCAGTGGCCACCTGGACCTAATGGGGTGCTGGCATTAGCTGGCAGGGAGGGATGGCGTGAGGGGGAAGGGGGGCCAGCATGACCCTCAATCTGACATAGTATAAATAAACTGTGCTGCACAGTCTATTTTTACTTTCAATTCCAATGCCGCAAGGACATGCAACGGGATTGAATCGAGATCAGGTGCAGCAAACTACAATGCCATTTGCACTAACTTGCTATCAATTTTGACTATATAGTCAAAATCTATAGTGAAAATTGCTCCATGTGTACACAGTATAAGTCTCTAGACTAGCATCACTGTTTATCATACTTGACATACTGTTTATCATACTTGAGTACAGTTTCAAAGAAGTCAAGGAAATAGGAAGGGTGGGGGATTATATGAAGAGGAGGAAAGGATGTATATAATAATAAGTTCCTTGAGATAACTGCATGTAGAAGAAAGATCTCTGACTAACTGGGTGTCATGTTGTCAAAATTGCTGATATTGTAGATATAGAACCAATTGTGCACACTGCAGTTAAAAGCAAAATACACACATATGTTACTATATGCTCAGAATGGTACATTATGAAATGAAAGTTAGAATAAATTATTATTATTATTATTATTATTTTGATTACAAAACAAAAACAGTCAAGAGAATTAATATATTTCACATCCTGCCTGAATTAAAATGTCATTTTATTTAAACGAAAGCACTTAGTAAGTAGGCCTCCAAAAAATAAAAAATAAAGATATATGGTATTCCGTGAACTTCTTCAGAAAACACTATATTTAGATATGTATATCTTATAATCATTACAGAAATTTAAGTTATTAAAGTTCAGGCAACAATTTAGCAGGTAAGCTACTTTGTAATGTTATTGACAGGTTGTTTTAGAAAAATGCTAACAATAGCATCCATAGTTTACAGAATTGGTGACAGGTGACAACCTCCCATTGTCTACAGTTGAAATGCCGGTCTCAGTTCGCTCTGCTTATCTGTCCAGCTCCCAGTTATTGATTGAACAAAAAGTCGTTACTCTTTCTTAATTGAATTAGACAATTTCTACTTGGAAAGCATTTCTAATGGGCCTTATCCAGTTTGGATAAGCTGACAAGCACCAGATAACATGCAAAGATTTGTACTGTAAAACTAATCTATAAAGTAATTGTACAAAGGAAAACATTATCTGACTCTCTTGACGCCATACATAGAGCATATAGTGTTTTTCCAAAATTTCAAATGGTTAATTTTTTAATTATTTAACACATATTGGGCGGTATTCAATGTGCACCGTCACTGCTTCGCATGGCGATAATGAAATGTTATCGGTTGTTTCACATTGCGTTAATGTATCGCTTAATACCTTTTTCCCGCTATTCAAAATTTGTGTGACGCGTAACGCGTAATTGCGATAAAACACCTATGAGGCGAACGGTGGGAGTTGCTATTTCGCTTTCCCGCCATGGATAACAGGTATATATTGGCATACACGTGCGGATTTTAGTCATTGTGGACACGTGCGTCTTAGATGCAGTTAGCTCGCAGTCACCTGTTTCTTTTTTTTACTGCGACTTCATCAGGAATTTGGATTCAATATTAATGGTTTATATATATATATAAATTAAATATATATTTATTTACAAGTGTTACAGCTTTAACAATGATTTATATAACATTCGGAGAAAAAAAGCATTATTTCAGTTATGTTATTATTTATAAAATAGTTATTTTACTTTCATTGCGCATGTAAATAAAATCGATAAGAGGTGGCGATAATTACACCGTGAAATGTACAGAAGGCTGCATAAAGTAAACATGGAATAGGTGATAAATTAACGAGCTCTTTCTAAGGCGATAAATGAAAGATATCACTTGAACAATGCGAATTTATCACTGAAAACTAAGCGAAACAAATAAACATTAAAAAACTAGCGAAAACGTATCGACATTCCATAATTCCAACTTTGAATAGGTGAAAAGTATCAAACATAGAAAAAGAGCGAAAAAATAAGAAACTGCTAAAAAAAAAAACAACTATCGGAGAACATTGAATACCACCCTTGAATCAAGATTATACAAATGAAAAAATTTAGAAAGAGTCTGACTACCAAAGCACTATGTCTATATCCAATTTCCCACATATATGGTAAATATAACATTGGACAAATGTAGTTGGGTGAAAATAATGGATCATTATATCAATCCAATTGCATATGTGGTCAATAGGTGACAGGGTATTTCAAAATCTTAATAAATATTATTTAGTTTGCTAACATGGGGCAAATACGTTTAGCTCTAATTTAAATTGTGCTTTCATTTTTTTGAAATAAATTGTGTTCTTCCATTAGAAAACTGAATTAGGTTAACATAGGTTACAATGGGATAGAACACAGATTAGGGAGGAAATACTATTCCACACTAGTTTTTTAACCTTCAGGGATGAGGGCCTGAAGTCACCAGTTAATATGGATTTCTACCCACATCTCAGAAGGGTGAAAACAGATATCCACTAGTTGTGGGCTTACATTGCAATGCAGTTGAGGTTCTGGGCACTCATCCAGAGTTTAACAAAACTGAATTGAATTCCCCTTATAGTATTTTTTTTTCTCCAGAGTTGGTGATAACATTTTTCTTTTAATGTCAAATTGTCAGAATAAAGTACCTTAGCACTGTTTTAATATTTGTTATGAACAATAATGTATGCAAATGCCTTTAATTAGGCAAATATAGCCATTATAGACATTTTTCATGCAGATGTCATCATAGAGATGGACTAAGTGATTAATAACCCGTACTTTATTTAGATATGTTGTATTGCTGAAAAAGGGTTTTTTAACTTGCATTATCATGCATTAATAAAAGTTGTAAAATTAAATGTTGTGATACCAAATAACAGTCTACTACACTTTAGTCTATGGACACGTAGAGCCTCTCACACACACATACACGCACACACGCATGCACACACACAAAGACACACACACAGACAATTGCTACACGTCTGTCCGGGGAAAAAAAATTATATATATACATATATATATATATATATATATATATATGTGTGTGTGTGTGTGTGTGTGTGTGTGCAATTTGGAAGCCTTATAGAGTAGTATTAGACAGATCAGTACCCTCTGCATTCATAACCCTGGAAGTAATCTACAGTATGTGGATTTATATATCTATGAGGGGACTTTCAGTACATAGATATAATTGGAATTTGCAGCAAAGACCAGTTCATTAAAAAATTGTAGATGTAAATTTCAACAATGTTCAAAACCTGTCACTCTTATTCTTATTCTTATTTTAGTGGAGACCGATTCTTCTAATGATACCTTATATTCATGATATTATGTATATCATGTAAATTGAACAATAGTAAAAGCAGTAGCAGGCTTACCATAAAAGATCCCGCTTACTTAACAATAATTGTTGTCTCAAAATGTGCCAACTCAATGATAAAATAATTTAGATGCGATCTTGTTCCCGAGTACAACTTCCTGAAGCCCTAAATGAATGATATCACTGATAGAGGTGAACATAGCCATATAAGGAAGTCCTCCTAAGATTGTCCAATTACTGTCCTCCTAAGTGTTTGATTATCCCAGTAGCACTATACTCTACCCCAGATCAGAGAATGTATTCCAATTACAGCCCTACACTGTATGCTAGTACTCTACTTCTACTCCTCTTTTTTTGTACAATATTTTCATACAATATTTTACTTTACAAAACAATTGGGCACTATAAAAACATATAAACACCTAGGGGCCAAATGTTAATTTGTTTTGATTACAAACCTAAGCAAACAGGCTTGGTAATATTTTTCTACTTAAAAAGTATAGAATAAATAGGGAATGTCTTATAGTGTGTACACACGGTGCGATATGGCTTCCAATGTTGCCGATATAGTGAACATTGGAAGCCATATCGTATGCTGATTGTGTGTTTTTTTAGGGCTTGCGAGCCCGATGCGCTGCCG